>NW_004955477.1:2182203-2319281 GCF_000276665.1 Chinchilla lanigera
GAGAGAGAGAGAAGTAGCAGAACCAAAACTCACAGCTGGTGCTCCAAATACCATTCTCTTCTCCAGACCCCAAGAATGCCAGTCACAAGTTAACTTCCTATCCCATGCTGAGCACCTGCCTCCCTTCCAAGGTTGTTTCCTAGAGCAGAGAAGTGGCAGCTCTTCTTACTTGCTGGGAGGAAGCCAGAGGGTCTGCCACCCACTCCCACCCCTGGAGTAGAAGGATGGAGAAAAGGGGGACTGACAGCCTCCCGTACACACCCAGTCCCACCCACCTACCAAGCTCAGGTTTGAGATGCACAGGAAACTCAGCACCCAGGACTAGCCTGCTGAAGTCCAAGGGCAGTTTAAAGAGACTGGAAAGTGGGAGACTATGGACCTCTGCTGTGGGTGCTGTGAGAGGAGCCACTGTGCCTCAGCAGGAGGGAGCTCCACTGGGCAGGATTTCAGCCAGAAGGTGGCTTCTTAAGACAGGCTCCAGACCAGGTTGGACGTGGTTTGCTGAGCAGGACAACTGAGGCAGTTATCCAGGAATTCCAAGCATCTCGATGCCGTGGGATGGTGGAAGGGCTGCGTGAATCTGTGCAGAGTCAGCAGAGCTCCTGGCACACACAGGAGACAATGATGGCTTGGAACCTGCCTCCAACTGCTGCCCTGTAGTTGGGTTGGGCTGACGCTTTGGGGAGAGTCCTCAGTGGCCCAGACAGGGGGTAAGTACATCTTTCTATCCCCTCATTGGCTCCTGGTTCCCCTTTTGACCTCCCTTGTACCCCCAAGTTTCACATCACAACCAGGAATGTACTATCCACATTAATCCCGAGGATTCAGATGAACCCCCAAATAAGAAAATAACAAGGGGTGTTGGGAGTCATAAGCAATAGGATGAGCAGACAAAGGAGGGAAACAAAATATCTTCAAAAATGAACTAACAAGAAAGGAGCCTTTTGAAGTAATATCACTGATGGCATGTCAGTGGTGTCTGGGGATTTCCCTACAGACCCTCAGGCAGAAGTTCCTATCGTTTTTTTCCCCTGTCACTTTGCCAAATCTCTCCAGAGTCACTGATCTTTCTAGTTAGCCTCAGGCTGAAACTTGGAAGTTCCTAGGCATTAAAAATTAACATGGGCACCTGCGCTTTCCTGAAAGCAAGAATGAACTAAAACAGAGAACTTAAAGAGTCAGCTACCGTGTGGTCATTTTTCCTGCCCCAGTTAAAGGACTTGACATTTTCACTCATTCACTGTACAAATGTATATCAGGCTCCTACTAAGTGTTTAGCTCAGTCTGGAAGGGTCACTGTACTATTTAAATTTGCTTGAGTACTTCTACATGTCCTTCACATTTGCACACCCAAATCACAGTCAGTTTAATCCCACCATTTGTCACCTCAGGAGGGAATGAAAAAGCATTGTCCCAGGATGAAATCCTTGGGCAGAGGCAGCCTGGTCTGAAAGGAGGAGATGGCAATAGCCTATGGTTACCAATGTTGGATCCCTCAGCCTTGGAGCAGGGGCTGGCATGGTGAGAGAAGGATCTAAGGACTCCATGGCAAGCAGCATACACTGATTATATCTGGAGATTTTTTTCTAATTTTTGTTTCAGTAGAAGAGGTTGTAGTTATCTTCTGTACAGTCATGAGCCTCACAATGAGGTTTCAATCAGTGTGAAATCACACATACAGCAGTGGCCTCATAAGCTTAGATCACCTGATGACATCATAGCCTTCTTATTCTGTTCAAGCATACTTTGTGATGTTTGCTCTAGAATGATGTAATCATCCAACAATGCATTTCTTAGAATATACGCATACCATGAAGACTGATAGGATCTGGAAAAAATTAGCAGATTCTAGGGTCTTAGAAACTCATGCTGACAAAGTATAAGCAAATGTCAAGACAAGAAGTTGTTATTTTTTAACGTATTTTAAAAGTTTGTTTTCCCAACTCCACCACATGTCACCCTCCCTGCTGAAGCTTTAGACACACCATACGAACACCCAAGCATGTAAACACACTCTGGCCATCTGAGGAGGGCTGCATAAAGCAAACTGGCAGGAAATGTCACTTAGACACTGCTAGGAAATGAAGAAACACGAACCTGCCCAGTTAATTTCAAATGCTGTCACTATTTGGATGACACATCTCAGAGGAGAACACATTCATTCTACTTTGCAGAGTGTAAATCAACCCATTAGTCCTATCAAACTCCGTGAAACAAGGCAGCAAGTGTTTATGCAATTTAAACAGTAGCAGCTGGATGGCCAAGGAAACATCACCAGTGACTTTAAACAAGTTGCAGTGGGCGGTGGATACACACAACATCTGCTATGACTGTCTTCTCAACAAGATTGGTTTGGGTCTTGCCCCCAACCCAGTGAGTGGCCCCAGGAGTTGAGCTTAGTCACTACTCAAATCCGCCTCCAAGGCTCTGGGCTGGGGACAACCCAAACCAGCTCTAAAACCACAACCACTTTTCTATCCCATAGGGCATGGCACATCAGGCTGGGTAATACTGGTTTGAGGGTGCAATTCCTGGCCCACTGCCATCCCACACACCGGCTTTTCTCCCAGAGCTGCTTGGGGCCTAGATTCTTCCTTGAATGAAAAGAACTCCGGTCCATGTCCTCTGGATTGTAACACCTCAAGATGTGGGGAGTCTCAAAACCTGTAACCCAGTGCCAAGCATGTTTGGATTTGTTGAATAGATATCTGCTAATTTCACTATAAAGTTTGATTCTTCCAGCCAGCTAATGGCAATTTTCAAATGTTTTCCAACTTTTACTCTTGATCTCGTCTCCCTAATAGTAAAACAAACATTTGGTGAGCATTTAAGATGTGCCAGGCCTGGTGTTATGCTGGGGTCACAAAAGCGAATAATTTATGGTGTGAATAATTTATTCACAAAAGTGAATAATCCTTGGGGAATTCAAGGCCCCATGGAAAGTGAATAGTGTTTCAGTATGGTTCTCTGCTCAACAGGCTCTTTCCCAGTTTTTAGGTCCAGCTTCAAGGGCATCTGTACAAAGGGTCTTCCTTGAACATACTATTTAATACCAGTTTTGTGTTGTTATCTCCGTCAAAGTATCTATTGCTAAATGACTATACAGTAATATATACTTACTTTATCATTCATCTATCTATCTATTCCTACTAGAATATAAATTCCATAAAAGCAAGAATATTGTCTATTTAGCTTTCCCTTGTAATCCCAGTACCCTGAACCTGGTAGGTATCAAATAAGTATTTCTTAAATAAAAGAATTAGGTACAGTTATCTTTTTGAATACAGAATTAAGACTTATAGCCATTCCTTCTGTCACTTCATAGACCCTTTCTTTGGCATACAGGTAGCAGCAGCGGGCACACAGAGCCCTCTCTGTGGCATGCAATCCAAGTTGCACCAACAGCCAACCTAGGATATTCAGGTTTAATTGCTGTGTTAGCACTTTGTGATAAGTAAGTAAGTTTTGGGTTGCATTTTGGGCACTTGGTCTCAAAAAGGTTTGCCATCACTGACCTTGACTAAACATGTAGCAGGTGTTCAATAAATACTGTTTTAATAAATGAATGACAATGCTGCACTATGTCAGAGTGAAGAGGGAGATAATTTAGTCCATTATAGGCAGGAAATGGTCCAGAAGGCTTCCTGCAATATCTGACACCTGGCATTAGTCTGAGTCCTAATGAATTCATGCACCAAAACTAACTCAAGAGGAAACAGAAAATCTGAGCATTAGTATGATCACCAAATAAGCTGAACTAGTAGTCATCAAAACCTGCAAGGTCCAAATGATTGTCCAGGAGAGTTCTATCAAACTTTAAATTGCAGTGTTATATAAATTCTCCCAGAGCATAGAAAGGGAGAGACCATTTTGTGAGGCTCATATGACATTCATAACCAAACTGCATAAGGGTAGCATAGGAAAGAGAAATCACTGGCTAACATCTCTTACAAGAATACATGCAAAAATCCTGACAGGATGTAACGATCACATCTATCAATGCTTAGTAATACTTCACCATCAAATTGGATTATCTTAGAAATAGGAAGATGATTATTATTAGTAAATTGCTGACAATTTTGGTATATTAAGAGATTAAGGAAAAATATAAGCATCTCATTAATAGCAGAATAAGGCATTAGATAAAATTTAACACTGATTCATGATAAAAATTCCCAGCTCTCTAGAAAAAGATGGCAATTTACTTAATCTGGCAGAAAAAAAAGTAAAATACTTACATAAACATCAATTTGATGTTGACATTAAAAAGTATTTCTTTTTAAAATCATGAATAAAGCAAAGAAGTCTATGATCACTGCTTTATTCTGCAGAAATGTTGACTAAATATAGGAGAAAAGGATTTACTTTTAGATAAGTGGTATTGGGAAACTTGGTTATTCAAAGATAAAATAAATTAGATCCTTACCTCAGATTATATGGAAGGGAGGCGTGACAAAAAGCATAAACCATGGAAGGAAAAATAGAAAACTTAATTTAGAAAATCTTCTGTCAATCAAAGACACTATAAATAGGAAAAGGCAAACTGCAAGCAGGGGAAGGTTAGAGTTGAAAGGAGCAGAAGACGGGGGCCTCCTGGAAGCTGGGGAGTGGGTAACCGGAAGTGAGGGGCCACTGAGCAGGAGTAGTGGCTATGGGGTGCGTGACCATGGGATGTAATGGCCTTGAAGCTGCCTAACCATGAAGTACCCAAGAGTATTTCAAAAGAATTCTAATGCTGTGGGGTGTCCACGTGGAAATACTGCAAAGCATGGCGCTATCTTCAGCTTCAAAGCCCGAGTCTCCAACTTTTTCCCTATGTTGCCAGAGACGACTGAGAATGGCAAGATCCAGTGAACACGCTGAGCTCTGCTGGCTCCCAACATCTTACTTATTTATTAACTTCTGGTATTTGAAAGGATCACGCAAGCTGCCCATGCTGTCAGCTCATTGCTGATGCTGAGCGATACCCTCTCTGTTCCGTTTCTTCCTAATGAGCGCACACACTTGAGCACTTAATACAGAGCAATGGTTTTCCAGGACAAATGGTCTTACAGCAGAACAGAACACTCTAAGGAGTCGGTGATTTCTGACTTTTATGAGCAGAACTGACAACTGTGGACAAGGGAATTAGAAATTTTGAGTTATTTCCAGATTATCTGAATTATAATAGTAATTGCAAACCAAAGTCACAGAATCCCAGACATTTAACATTAGATGTTTAATAACAAGCCCAATTCTTTTTGACAGATGGGATTATGAGGTTTTAGGACAGAGACTGACTGCCTAAGGTCACATGTTAGATTCGCGGTATCAGATGGCAGGCCCTACACATTCATTGAGCACTTACCCCTGTTAAGCACTATGTTAGGTGGTGAGGACACAGTGGTGAATGTGACAGTGTGCTTGCCCTTGAGGAGTTAGTGTTCACGTTGAAAGAGGATGATTGTGAGCGAGTAGGCAATTACGTGAAACTGATCACACCAGATGCTGGCTAGTGCCATGAAAGGAATCAGAGGCAACATGACAGAAAGAGCCCAGACTTGCTTCCCTTGGGATGGTGAGGAAGTGTTCTGTGATAAGGAGCACCGGCCAGTCTCCAGTCAAGAAAGCAGATGTCAGCTAGGTGTGGTGGTCCACGCCTGTAATCCCAGAACTCTGGGAGGCTGAGACAGGAGGATCCCAAGTTTAAGCCCAGTGTGGGCAACTTACTGAAACCAAAATTCTGTCTCAAAAAGAAAAAACTAAATAAATAAATAAAAGAGCTGGGAAAGCAGCTCACTGTGAAGGCCCTACATTTACTTCCCAGTACTACAGAAGAAGAAGCAGGAGGAATAGGAGGAGGAGAAACAGCAGCTGTAAGGATGAGGAGGAGAAGGAGAGGGAGGAGGGAAGAGAAGAGGGAGAAGAAGAAAAGAAAGGAAAGCAAATCAAGGGCTGAAGAGATAGCTGAGTGGTAGAGTGCTTGCTTAACATGCTTGAGACATGGGGCTCAATCCCTAGTATGCCAAAAAAAAAAAAAAAAACTCATGATGAAAGCAGATCAAGAGAAATATTTAACACAGAGAACTAATTACAAAGTTGCTAATTACAAAGGATAGAAAGGACCAGCCATATCAAAAGGCTTCCCCCAAATTAGAGAACTACTATAACAACTGGCAGGTATCACAGTGCTGGCTGGGGCGACAGAGGGAAGGAATAGTTCCTGTTCTGGAGTGCAGGGGGGCACCATAAAGGGCAGCCCTGCCCACTAGCATCGAGAGTAGCAGAGGAGATGGAGCAGTTGCTGGAGATGTTCCTCAAAGCTGAGAGAGGTGAAGGGTGGAATATCCTGCTCCTACACACACCCCCAAGCTATAAGAGCACTCCCATCTGCTGAGTCTAACCAGAACCCAAATGACAAGCAAGGCTGAGAGTGTATCTTCCATGGAGAAACGCAAGGTGTGTGCAGAAGCCACTCGTGCTGTATAGCACAGCAGGGAAAGCAGAGAGGGGATCTTATGGTAACAGGCACATGGCCAGGACAGGAGGTAATGATTGGTTCAGACACATGATGAAAAGAGGGAGCCGTGCAGACCACCAGCATAGCATCCCAGAGCCACAAGGGGACCGGTCACACACCTCCCTCCTTTTCGCCGCCGGTAGTCCGCGTCCTCGGACTTGTTCCAGCAAACTGTTAAAATATGGTGGATTACTATGAAGTTCTAGGCATGCAGAGTCATGCCTCCCCCGAAGACATCAAGAAGGCATACCGGAAACTGGCACTGCAGTGGCACCCAGATAAAAATCCTGAGAATGAAGAAGAAGCAGAGCGAAAACTCATACAAGTGACTGAGGCATATGAAGTGTTATCAGACGCTAAACAAAGGGACGTCTATGACAAATATGGTAAAGAAGGACTAAATGGTGGTGGAGGAGGTGGACGTCACTTTGACAGTCCATTTGAGTATGGGTTCACATTCCGGAACCCAGAGGATGTCTTCAAGGAATTTTTTGGTGGAAGGGACCCATTTTCATTTGACTTCTTTGAAGATCCATTTGAAGACATTTTGGGGAACTGAAGGGGTCCTTGAGGAAGCCGAAGCCGTGGTACAGGCTCTTTTTTCTCTGCCTTCAGTGGATTTCCATCCTTTGGAGATGGATTTTCTTTGACACAGAATTTGGGTCTCTAGGTCATGGGGGCCTCACTTCATTTTCATCCATGTCATTTGGTGGCAGTGGGATGAGTACCTTCAAATCTATATCAACTTCTACTAAAATCATTAATGGTAGAAAAATCACCACAAAGAGAATTGTCAAGAATGGTCAAGAGAGAGTCGAAGTTGAAGAAGATGGACAGTTAAAGTCCTTAATGATAAATGGTAACAAGCAGCTGCTACACTTGGATAACGGTAACTCGACACATGCATTTAACAGAAATGTTAAACTATAACAAGCACCATTTAAGGATTAACAGGAACATTTTTTTAAAGATTTCAGATGAACTCAACTTTCAGTATAACTGTACCTAATCTAAAGTATTTATAAACAGCTCATCGGAGCCCCTCTCTGTCATAGACTTTTGAGTTTATTGTTGGGACCACACAGTAGGACCATTTTTTGTCTTTAAAATTGCTATAATCTCTGTATGCACCTTTTTATTAAACATGATCCAAGGTAAGCCTTGACCCTTGAGTAGTGCTAGGACAAGGTTGTACTCTTAACACCAGCATGGATCTGCTTTTTATTGTGTTTGAAACGTGAGCCAAGTAGTGTCCGCCTGCTGTGAAGCTAACATTGCCAGGACGAGTCCTCCACAGAAATAATTTCCGTTTTTTTCAGTATTTAGTAATGAAAGATATTAATGCATTAATGGTAATACATTTCTGGTTCGATACAAATTTAAGGATGTTTTCTAGTTGTGCATGGATGCTGGCAACTCAGTAAAGTTTTGACAATTGTTTAAATGTGTAATGTTAAGCTTAGGTTTATAAAAGCTGGAAAACTGGGTCTTTGTCATTTGCTTTAAAAAAAAAAGAAAATAAATGTGAGTGGGTTTGATGCATTCTTAAAAAAAAAAAAAAAGAAAGAAAGAAAAAGAAAGGAGAGAACCGTGCAAAGAGCAAGGGGTGAGAATTTCAACCAGAGTGATACAGCATGGACAAGGCAGGGCTCCTATGCTGGCCTCCTCTCCACGGTTGAGGCCTGTCACTGTTGCCTTCTCAGGGTTCTCTTTGGCCAGACTTCCGCTACTCTCAAGTATGCTTCTTGTGCCTCTACAGCTGAATGAGGTGCTGCTCCTCAGAGAACTGGTGAGTGTGACGGAAGTGGTGCTGCTGGGCAGACAGGTCAGGCTGCAGGGTGTGATCCAAGCCCCTGACCCCTAATTACACTCCCTGCAAGGACTGGCTCCTACCCAGAGCCAGGAAGTGCACTCAAGTTTAATGTGTGTTGCCTCATTTGTTTCTTACAGCTACCCTATGAGGGAGGCTTTGTTCTTCCCATTTGACAGATAAGGAAAGTGAGGCTCAGATAAATTAAATAGCTGGCTCAAAGGTACACAGTAAAGGGCATAGCTAGAATTCCTTTCAGTCATTCAGTCTGTAAATATTTAATGAATATCTATCAAGGGCTGGACTGTTAGGATAGCATCATGAACAAAACAAGCATAGAATGTAGTTTTATAGAGAAGATAGCTATTAAACAAACGACCGTGTTTGTGTCGCTGAACATTACTTGTGCCAATAAAAAAATCTCAATAAAGTTCAAAACTTTTTGTTTGTGTATTTCTCAAGTATACCTGCTGATTATTTCGCTTTCTATTTTGTTAACTCTTAGTCTTCTATTTATCATGGTCCTTTTTGTTAGGTTTACTGCAAAGTTTTTCCTAGATATTTGAGTTGAACTCTTAACTCACTTACACCTCCGAGCGCTCCTTTGCTGCCTCTCACAACTTTTGCTCTGTTGCTCTTTTATTCCTGTCCATTCCTAAATATTTTTCAGCCCCACAGTGATTCCATTTCTTCAAGTTGTTTGGTTAACATCTTAAAATTTCCATCTTTATTCATCCAGGCAGCTAGAACCAAATCCCAAACTTGGTGGCTTAAAAAGAACAGAAAATTATTTCTCACTGTTCTGCAGCTTGGAATGTTCAACCTCAAGTCGCAGGAAATTCTGTGTCTGGCAAGGGCCTGCTTTCTAACTCACAGGTGGCATTTTCTTGCTGTGTGCCCCAGCCATGCAAGGGATGAGGAGTCTCTTTCAAGCCTCTTACAAGGGCACTAATCCTGTACATACAGGCCTCACACTCATGACCTAATCACACCTCCAAGATGCTCTACTCCCCAATACCATCACCTTTGGGTTTAGGATTTCAACATCCTACTTTTGGGAGGACATAAACATGCAGAGCATAGCAACTTCCAAGCAAACTTATCTTTTTACTGCTGATTTTTAAATTAATTGCTTATGCTGAGTTAGTATGATGTAAGTCCTCTGGTATTTGTTGAGATTTTATTCAAGATTCATTACATAATAATATTTTATAAACATCCATGCCTTTTAAAGATTTTATAAATATATAAAGCTAGAAGGTTATATATGTATTCTTTAATATATCAAATTTATTCAGTATCTGTACTACTTTGGTCATCTCCTCAATCGATAGAGATGTGTGAAGCAAGAATGTGGATTTTCCAAGTTCTCCTTCTATTTCTATTTCAGTCTTAGATATTTCAAGACCTTTTACTGGCTTTAAAGTTCAAGATGCATAATGTAGCAGAATCCTTTGTTTAATAATTATTAGGACTCTCAAGACTGCAGAACAGTCAACTAAGCAGCAGCCTCTCCAAGCACAGGACCCAGGCAGCAGGTCGCCAGCTGAGAGGACTGCTCGAGGGAAAGGACATCAACCCACTTCATGACCTTCAGAGGAACTGGTCAAAGGCCATGCCTCATTAACAGGCATCAGGGAGTGGGAGGATCGGAGCCAGCTAATAACAACATCATTTCATGAAACTTACTGCATGCTCTTTGAGATTTTTAAACTGTAATCTTCTGAAAGCTTTTATTTTTCCATTTATTTTTAGCTGATAGTGGATGTTCCCTCCAATGAAATCTCAAGCCCTAAGGATATCTTTAAGGATCTGTTTAAAGTGATAGTCTGAGTTTTACAGCAGACAAATGGGGTGTCCAGCATGGAGGTTTACCAAGAGTGTGAAGGAAAATCTCAGCTCTAATGCAGCTGTCTTTGGTTAGCACGTATCATCCTTGGAAAGAAGCCTCTGGGGACTAGAAAGTAAGCGGTTTCTGTCTGGGGTTTTGTTCCAAAACCCAGGAAGGAATAAATAGCATTATTCCAGAAACGTTCTCACCCAGCCCTTTGATCTTAGCCCGGTAGCCACTGCAGGGGCTGCCCACCCACCTTCTGCAGCCACAGTTAATAAAGGGTTACTTGTAGCCTTGAGCGCTGGCATGGCTGTGAAATCAGTTGGCGCTATGCTTGCGGAGCCCCAGAGAGGGCACATGACTCGACTACAAGCACACAGCAAATAAGCTGCAGGTCTGTCCTTGCTCTTTGTCCTTAACCCTTCATGCTCTGCACCCTGGCCTTCCCCACTGGCAGTGTCATCTGCTGAGGCATGTCACACTTTTCATTTTGGTCAGTATGAAACCTAAAACATTGGCCCCGAGGGAGCTGAAGTTGGGCAAATCTTTGAAGGCATTTTATCTAACCCCCAACCCAGGTGCCAAAGCCCTTCACCCACATCCTTGCTCACCACCTGCTCAGCTCTGGTTGAACACAGTGGTGACAGGCAGTTCACTCCCCTGTTGCTCAGGCCACTACTCTCAGCTCTGCACCTGCACAGCCTTTCAGAGCCTGTGACTGGCTTGTCATTTCTGTCATTCCTCTCCAAAACCATTCGCTTCAGGAGGGTGGTACCAGCCCCTGCACATTTCAGCCTAGCACCCAAAGCATCCCATTGTGGATGCTCCAAACACACTTGACAAATAATCACAATCCTTCTAAGCCCAACTCTGCCCTTCAGATGCTCCTAGTACTTATTTCTATGGGTCTCTAGGCCTCCATGGGGAAATTTGTGGACTACTGAATGCCCTTCAATAGCCCCCTGGGTAGTGTCTTCTCCAAGCTGGACCCCTGTGTCCTTGTGTTTCCTGGGTCATGGGACACGGGGACCCATTCCTCTGAGTGGGCTTCTACCTATATCTGTCCTTCCTCAGGGGTAACTGCTAGGATCCAGTCCAACATCCCAGGTCCCACACACAGGCACAGTACAGATGGGCTTTGGTGCCATGGAATGTGTCTGTGTGTATGTGTGTATCTCTCTATGAGGTTATGTAAGACTATGCATGAGAACGTCTGTGTGTGACTGAGAATGTAGATCCACGTGAGAATTAAGCATGTGTGTTTGTGTTTGTGCAAATATGTATCTATGTATCAGTCTGTGTGTGTCTGTGGCTCTGAGTGTGCAAGAATGTGCCTCAGGTTGTCCATGTGAATGTGTGAGTGTGAATGTGCCTAGGAATGTAAGCCCATGTGAACATTAGAAATATGTGAGTGTATGAACATGCATTGACTGTAGAAGTGTGTGATTGTGTGTTTTCTTGGAAGAGCCTGTGACTGTATAAGAGTGTGCACCTCTGTGCCCGTGACGGTGTTAGAATGTGGGAGTCAGTATGTATGCTATGTGTGGACCTCCAAGTCCTCTTCTGGGACGCCCCGTGGGAGGTGGTATGGCTGCCTGTGGCTGGCTTCATGGACGTGCAGCTTCTTCGGCATTCATCCACACTGAGGGAAGAGCTTGGCCCCAGGAAGTGCTTGAAGTGACAGGCCATCACTGCCATCAACAGGCCAGCTTGTGATTTGGGCTTGTTTTGTCATAGAACCCCCTCACCCCACCCCACCCCACCCAGGGCGTATCTCCATTTCTTACTGGAAGGGCCACTGCAAGTTGGAGCCCAGACGATCCTTGTGGCATTTTGCGGCTGGCAGGGATCCCTGCAAAGAGCATGACCCTGAACTCTGTTTAGAGAACCCAAACATCCCTGGGAAATGTGATGGCCACATTCCCTTTCACAATGTGAAAAACAATTCTATTTTAGAGATAGAAAGAGGAAGTTAAGTCCCCGCACACAGAGGCGAAAACAAAGATTTGTCATACAGTATTTCCTAATTCAGAGGTCAAAAGGGAATCCTTTTAACTGTCCCAGATTGCCACACATGGGAGGACCATCGCCCATCTGCTACCTCTACATCCTCGCTGCAGGGCAACAGGAGACACAGAACGCTCTGAGGGGCTCAATGGCAACTCAAGATCACAAAGAGCTCAGTCAGCGGTGGAGCTGGGACTTACACCCAGGTCTGCCGGTCTCTGAGACCAGCATTCCAGACCCAGAAGCCACCATGGGACTCTGTGTACACACCAGCCAACAGAATGAAACCCTCAGCTGTCCTGAGCGTGAGGCAATTCACATCCTGCTGCCAAGTGCTGCCACCAAATCACTCTAAATTGGGCAATTAGCAGAGTGGTTTGTGAAATGAGGAACAGGATATGCTCTGACCCCTTGAACTTGTTCCTCACTGAACTCTCTAGTTTCAGCAGAGCTTCAATTTTAAAAAGCATGTGGGGGTGGAAGGAGACAGGCCCTTCACCATTGGTTTTGGACAATGGTGATTTCTTGGAGTACCATTCCTACCTGAACGATGGAGGCCTCAAAACCTCATGCCAATAGCACAGGGACAAGGTGAACTGTAAACTGGGAAGAGCAGGTCAAGCATGTACCGGAGAAGGTTGGCATTCTCAACATGGAAGAGTGTTTACGAGATGCTTACCTAGGGGACATGTGCACAGAGTTTCTTAGTAGGTGATTCACGAAGAACAGACACAGATGATTGTAAAGCGCAGGGGATGGTGTTCGGTCTCTCGCTTGTTGAATAACATTTATGGGAGGACTTTGGCTCTGGCTGAGCTCCTGCACTAAGCCCCAACAGACCAGACCAAAAGGGAGTCACTCATGCTGAAATTCCACCTCACCAAACTGAAACTAGCCTGGTTCTGTGACCTTCTGGGAAATCAGGACAGAAATGACAGCTAGATCTCAGAACAGGCCAGTCTCAGAGAGCACGATAAGGAAGTCCCCTGTGTCTTAACCCATAGAGAAAGAAACTTTGAAACAACCAATCTGCTGTTTAATTCCTCCTTCTGCTTCCTTCAGCCCATTTCTGCCTCTCAAGCCCATCTCTTCTGCTCGGTTCCTTAACCATCTGCTATAAGGTGCATGCTGCTGTTTTCATGAATCACTAATAAAGACGTTAGGTCTTTAAACAAATTTGTTGAATCCTTTTAACTCTAGTAAACATGAAGCAAATAAAAAAGCTAAGATGTTATTTTTCTCCAATATATAAGCAAAGATAATGCCCTGAACATGAGAGGAATCAAAGAAGTGAGTTTTTCCTACAATCACGCTGGGGTTTAAGCTGGTGCAATTTTTCTGAAAGACCATCTGGCCATGTGTGGAAGAGGCCTCTATTAAGATGTGGGTACATTTGACCCAGAAGTTAATTTAACACTTTATCCCAAAGAAAGTCATCACGATGAAGGCAGATCTGAATACACAAAGATATTTATTGTGTTGTCACTTATAACATTCGATAATCTGGAAAAAATACCCTAAATGTCCAATAAGAAATTGCTACTCCTGAAAATAGAGTAAATCCATATAGGAAAGGATATAATGGTGCTATCAGAAATTCCATGGCTGCAAAATCCTTGTCTCCAACCTAATATTTTCCCCCAAGGGGAGGCCATCTCTCCAACTTGCTGGAAAAGCGCCTCGTCTCCCCATGGCTGGGAAGGCCTGGAGAGGTAGCTGTGGCTGACACCTACAAAACCATTCAAGGCATCATGGAGTGCAGGGCTAGGAAGAAGAGCAGAGAAAGTGGCCCAGAATATTCCGCTGACATGCAATTCAAAGCCACATGTTTTCAAATATGCAGCTAATTAAATAATTCCATCATGTCCTTGCATATTTCATCCTTGTTTATGCCATCATCAACTCCACCCTGCCACTTTGAAGAAGGCTTGTAGCTCATATGAGGAATGGTGCAAAGAGAAGCCAGAAGCCCTGAATTTCTGATACCTATCAGCTGTGGGACCTGGGACCACTCCCAATGCCAGACCCTCTGAGATAATCCCTCACTCGAGGCCTGGCCTTCTCGGGTGTTCAACCAAGTAGCTGACATTGCTCGTGGCTGGTTTTCCCCTCTGCAGTTTTTCCCAGAAGCCATGCAATGACTTCTCTGGGCATCCACAACATTCAGCAGCAATAGCACCCTAGACAACTAGGGGAGAGAAATTTTTAAAGCCCAAATATTGCCTGAAAAAAAGAAGGAAAAACACCTGTCAACCATTCTTACCACTTACTTCTCAACTATTCTTAGTAAGGCCCAGAAAGAAAGCCTTGACGACATAGCAGTACAGGTAACCTGCCAAATCACTGCCCTTCTGACAAAGTGGGAAGGCCTTGCCCACCAACCAGGAAATTAAAGCCTAGGCCACTATTCCTCCAGCTTGTGGGTCTCCCTGCTCTTAGAAAGTCCTAAGCTCTTGCACACCATGCCACATAGTAGTAGGAGCTGCTGGTGCTTCACTCAGGTTCCTCTACCTGTCCGTGCAGCCAGCCCCAGGAGCTTTGAGGGCTGGCTGATGACTATTTATAGCCTTTCCCAGTTCCTGAGAGCTGAGACATTGCTGGAAGGTCATGCTTCCTTAGGGCCAAAGCCAGTGTTGAATGGACTCCACAAAGGACATAATAGACTGGCCCCCTGCCTCAGAGTGACTCCAACACTGTGGTACAACTCCAGCCCCAGAGCTCTTTGAGGGACCAAGTAGACAAGTCTGCACATCCTTGTTTAGCTCCTTGCCTGAGCTGCCATCTGACTCCCTGCATCTTCTCTGAAAGCTTTTGCAGTAATCTATGTATACAGGCATCTCAGGCTACAGAGGCCAGAGAATCGCCTCTAAGACCCCTCCCTGCAAAATCTTGAACACTTTCGCTGAACATTGTAAAGTACTATGAACAGAAACCCCTGGTCCATTCTTAGGGTCTCTGTTCCCTGAGTATTGAAGCCCAGGTAATAGGAGCAGGGCAGAAGACTTGGAGGCCCTCTAACTCAGTATTTCCTGGAACATGTTCCAGAGGACACTAATCTCAGGCCAGATAGGAAAACAAAAGGTATCCTGTTGGCAAATAAACTTCAAGAATTCTGGTTTAAAAGTTAAATAAGTTTCTTGACTGAAGAAGTATTAATAGTATTTATTATTCCAATAGGTCCTAGGACCCCACATGGTGTCTCAACCTCAGCACTGGTGGCATTGAGGACTTTGGACAATTCTTCATGGTAGGGGCTGTCATGGGCACTGCAGGATTGCAGAATATCAGCAGCACCCCAGGCCTCTACCCACTAAGTGTCAGTTGCACTTCCCTCCCATGATAGCTAAAAACTGCCTCCAGACATTACCAAATGTCCCCAGGGACCAAAATTAACCAAGTTGAGACTCACTGCCCCAATAGTTTTGTGTAACATCCATTATTGTCTCTTGAAATAAGAATTCTGTAGGACACAGTTTGGAAAAGATTGACGGAAATGTCCATTATACCGAAGAGCAATGGAGGGCCATGAAAGACAGGACAAGGTCTACACACAAAACCAACACTGTCAGTAGCAAAACTCAAAGTCCAATCCACTTCTCCAGACCCAGGTCCTCAGAGAAATGGAGCTTTCTGAGGGCCCAGCAGAGTGGCCCAGAACAAAGAAGCACCCCATCTAAAGTGAGAATTGACCCAATATGAGCAAGACCCCTATTCAGTTAAGACTCTCCTGTTTCCCCAAGGATCTGATCCTTTTACTGTGTTCCAGGAATGAGGAGGCTCTTTCTGATGAATCCCTTCCATGGTTAGGGAGGATTCACAGTGAGGGTGCTGGGATTCAGAAAACAGTACTCCAAAGACTAGTATCTTGGCATCATGAGAGGCCATTGAACTTCCCTCAAGACCAAGGTCACTCTGACATTCCCTGTCCCTCTCCTAGGATATGGAGCAACTTTCTGCAAAGATTCCCGATCCACCCACCCCAGTCCTTCAAAAGAGGAACACAATTGCCTCCAGTCTTTTGGCTAAATGTCTCTAACAAAGAAGATAAACTCAGCACACAAAGAAATGCGATGTCTGTCAACACACATGGGCAGACTGTCACACACCTTTGTTCTCTACTTCATTCTCACAGAAAATCATTTATAATCCATTGTCTGTTCTGTGGCCCTAGCCTTGCACATTCATGTATGTTCTCCAAGCCCATAAATCTCCCCTAAAAATCATGTGCTGCTCCCCATTCTTGCCCTCCCCCACAGAAAAAGGTGTGCTTGAGTTTCTGAGATATGTTAGGCTAGTGGGTGATCATATTCTTGTGTATTCTCCCAAAGCATATACGAAATGTACACATCTTTATGCCTATTTAATCTTTTTTTGTTAGTTTATTCTAGAAAATCATCAGAGGGCAAAGGAGAAATAACTCTTCACCTTACAAGATCTTCCTGATGAATAGCTTCCTATAGTTACAGAGGAATCACAGTAAGAAAAGGAGAGAGAGAGCCCATAGGAATGGCCAGGGACCTAGGGAGAGCAATGAGGCTTCTCAGAGCTGACTGGGAGATCGACTCTTCCGTCCAGGCCTATTTGTTCTTAATCTCTGCATGGGACATCACCACCATGCCAAGCCGTAAGCACACACCTGCAGTTCTGCACTGCAGCACAGAACAGCATCCCACAAGTTTTCAATTACAAGAAAGCCTTAACTCAAATCCCAGGAGCGGAAAACTCATTAATTTATTCAACCCAGACTCTCTTGCTTCTTTCCTAGATTTTGAAAATTGTCATGTGTTTCTGCCCATCCTCCCCGCCCAGGACTGTTCTTTTCCAAAACAGTAGGGTTTTCCTCAACTTACCTTGGAAATTAAGTCCCAGGAAAAGCAGTGTCTAATTCATTTTGCATGCTAAATTATTACGATCGAAAAGCAAAATTTCTACTGTGCAGCTTTAAAAACATCTGTGTTTTTCTTTTGACTTTTGGGGATAATTATCCCAGCTCATATTGTGATTGCTAATTACCAAGCTAAACTAACCTGCTGAAGGGCTGGCGGAGGGAGGTTTTTTTCTGAAGCATTTTCCCCAGAGCATGAAATCATCTGAAAATGGAAACAGAAAACACCAGCCCAGGCTTCTCTCCCACCTGCTCTTGGCTGGTCTCCTGCAGGGCCTGCAGGAGCCTCAAGGTGTAGTTTCTGAATCCCAGCCAAGGAAAGGGGTGGGGAGGGGAAGTTTGAAGTTTTGGGGACCTAATTTAACCAACGTATTGGATGTAGATATCTTTCCGTGAACAAATAATTGATCTTACTCAGAAGTCTTTTTTTTTTTGTGCCAAGACTAGATGCAACCAGGATTCCAGAAATTCAACAAACTATATTTTGTGGTGAAGTAAGAACCCAATGTTATTCTTAAATAATCCAATTATATTTAATAAATAATCCAATTATTGTGTTAAAATTTTTATTCAAAACCAGACATAAAGAGAGTTAAAAGATAAATATGTAGTGAACCCTCTTGAACCAGAATTAAAATTTTCTTTGCTAAAAGCATGAAACAAAACAAGAACAGTCATCATTTTGTGAGGCCGCACCACACTGCAGGGACTGGGGACACAATGGCGGCATGGTAGGCACAGCCTCTGCCCTTGCGGAGCAGAGAGGGGACTACTCCTGAGAGGTAAGCAGGTGATTGATTCTGAGCCAGGCCTGGTGCGTGCTGGTGGGTCGGCAGGGCTCTGTGAAGCTGGGAGGGGCTTCCTGTTCTCCAGCAGAGCCAGCTGGGGTGAGGATGACTAAGTGGGACTCTGAGGGATGAATCAGAGCTAGCCCAGAGGGAGAGAAAGAGGAGAATGGAAAGATTACTACACACAGCAAGAAGAGCACATGGGGCCTGCCTGAGGTGACAGTCAGGGGCAGCAAAGAGCTGAGCAGGGCCCAGACCATCAAGGCATTGGCCACTGTCCCACAGAACAGTACTTGGGAGCCAGTAAAGGCTCTAGGCAGAAGCATGACCAACTTGTGGTCCCTTGACATCAATGTGTTCTCCTTCATGGACTTGAACATAGACCTCTTATTCAAGCATGGTGACCCAAGACTTCCCACTGGGCAATTCGGGCACAAGAAAGACTGAGTGCTAGAATGGATATATAGGTCAAACACACAGACTGGAGATGGAGGGAGGGAAGCTGTGTCCTGAGGGCCAGAGCTTCTGTGTACCTCTGGAGGATGCATTTCCTCGAGTCTGGAAAAGGCCACTTACCCTAGAATCATGGACAGCAATAATGACACTATGAACCATGATCAGTTCCACAGCCTCAACGGGCCGTGCTCCGTGTCACAAATGTGACAGCAGAGAACTAAAACCATGAGTGCTTCTGAGTGTCCGTTCTTTCCCAAAGGAGGAAAGGGATCTATTGGTCGAGGAGCTCAAAAGTCAAACATTTGGAGGACATGGCAGTGGGAAAAACAAAGAGAGAGTAAGGTGGCTGCATTCAGCGGGAAGCAGGTGGGAAGGAAGGAAGCAGCCTTATGCAGGGGGCTAGTGGAGAGCTAGGAGCCAGAGACGGGGGACTTTCTCCTGAAGAGAAATGCGCAAGTAGGAGTTAGGAGTACTCTGTGTCCTATTGTGTTTACTTTCTCTGTGTTTCCCCGAGAAATCCTTGCAAACATCTCCCTCCACACTTCCGCCATCTCACTGGTGTTCTTATGTTTTCCACAGACCTGCATGTCAAGAAAGCCCAGGTATATTGAAGGTGCACGCATACTCCTTATTTGGTCCTCATAATAAGCCTGTGAAATCATCAAACGAAAAGTAGCTGGAAGCCACCATCTCTAGTGGCTCAAAGAGTTCCTGAGACCTGCTTGCTTGCTCCAAGGGGCAAGGAGGGCCATTAACACCAAAACAGCTGATAGTCTCTGACATTCAAAGCTGAAGGCTGTTGACACTAAACAGGCTACACTGTGCCAATTCATGGCTTTTTATGAATGGAGCAAAACTTCCAGCTGATAGGCAACATCTTGGAAACCTCCTCTAGGAGTGCCAGAGGTAGCACCCTGTCCCACACTTGCCATTCCCACCCTCCTATAGGTAGGAGCACAGGAGACCGAGCCCTCACAAGGTCTCTCAGCACAAACCATAGGAAATGGCAGAGGCGGGCAGTAAAGACAACAATGAGGGGTGGACAGTCTCATCCGTGCCATCCTTGAGCCAGGCCAACAGCACAGGTGTTGTTTCAGTCACCCTGAGCTCAGCATCAGGCATGGTTTCCCCAGAGAGGGGGTCCCTTTCTGGTCAGGGGTGGAACCACATTGAAGCCTAGTTCAGCCCCTGCTCTGTCCACACACTCTGAGTCCCTCATACCCACAGAGAGCTCAGAGCATGACCTCAGTTTACCTCAGTGCTGTTGGGGTCTACCCAGGCTCACCAGTCCCGTGGAGGGCCTGCCAGTGAGTAGAGTGAGGGCAGAGAGGGGCAGCAGGACTCTCCCCTTGTGGTTAGAAGGAGCAGGGAGCAGCATTCATTGCCCTTCCCCTGAGGGTTATGGGTATTCTCTCCTCCCAGTTGAAAGCAGGATTACTGTCTCCATCTGCAGCTCCAGGCATTGGAGTAATCTGCCTGCAGTCTCCCAGCAGGGACTGGCAGTGTCAGGACGCAACTCCAAAGTCATTCTCTTGCCACCACCTCCTTCTCAGTTCAAAACAGATAATATAGGTGCCCTGCCGGGAGGACTGTGCTAAGTGCCACCGCGATGCAGAGGAATTGGGTCAGCTGGTAGGAGGTGGCATTGGTAAAAGGAGGAGAATCTTATTAGCTGCACACACAAGAGGGGAGTGGGCATCCAGGGCAGAGGGCAGAGCCTGGGGCCTGCTAGAGCAGCTGGGCAGCCTGAGTAAGGTGGGATCCAGGGGTAGAATATAGGTTTTTTGGTTTTTTTTTTTTGGTTTTAGTTTTTCTCCGGTACCGGGAACCGAACTCACGACCTTGCGCTTGCCAGGCAGGGGCTTTGCAGCTGAGCTAAATCCCCAGCCCCTCAGGGGTAGAATATAGGGATGGGACCAGTGCAGGTGCCCAGACCATGGAAAGTGGGAAGTCAGGAAGGGCAGGAGCCACAGGCCTGCGAACAGCTGTGTGGAAGGCAATTCAACGGGGTAGCCATGGCTGGGGCTCAATGGAGAGGGCTGGGCAGTGCTATGGGAAGTGTTTACAGACACACACACACATGCACATACATATATACATACTTGCACACGTACATACACATGCGTATGTGCACAGTCACATAATCACATGCATATGTACATTCATGGGCACATACCCACTCACATCATACATACGCACAGACATGCACACATCCGCACTCACTCTCACATACGCATGTACACCCACACACAGGCCAGGGGCGCTTTCTCCCCTGAACACAGAAGGAGCCCTTTTAGGGCTCAAAACCACCACCCAGCCAGAGGCAGCTCCAGGCACAGCCAGGCCAGCCCCTGTCTGGAAGGCCATCGATAGAGCATCAGTGCCTGCAGAGTGTAGCACACTAACATCCGTGTGGTCACCTGGCTGTGACCAGCATCTGCCTCTTTCCTTCTCTCTTCTCCTATTAAGTTTTAATTTCCAAAGAGCTAGTTACTCCCCTGTTTGCAGGGTTGGGCAGAGTAGGTCAACTGGTCAGCAGTGGGGACAAGTGTGAGTGTCCCTGTCCCTGCTCAGGCACAGCCCTCGGAGATTCTTCATGTCTCCCCTAGGGTAGACAGGGCACCCGGGAGGCCAGTGGCTCAGGCCCAGCCTGGCTCCCTTACCCAGCTATGTCACCACTGCCCTAGTTTCCTCTCTTTCTCAAACTTGGGCTTCTGCATTTCACCAGCCTTCCCTTCCCTTGGTACATACCTCCTGTGTTTTCCTGTAGAACTTTTGCTACAGGGTAAAACCCTGATGTCCAACTGTGCAATTTAAACCTTGAAGCTGGAGTCAATATTTGGTCACAATTTTATGTCTGTATAGGAAGGAAAAAGACAGAGGCTGGGTTTAACCCATTGGATGGGTTTGCAGATGCCCAATGGAGCAGCGAAGGATTAGATTCAAGCTCCTTTACTACAAAGTTCAGCCTTAGGGAAGCCACCCACATGTGCTCTAACAGAAGCAAGAGCGACCCATTTTACAACCAAGGAAACTGCGTTTAAAGAGATGAAGCAGAGCCTCAGCAATGCAGAAGACCTGCTGGGCTCAGCGCCAGCCTGTCTGCCCACCCTTCACTTGCCTGGCCCCCAGGGTATTTCCTTTTCTGGGCAGAAGCGCTGGCCTTTTAACCTAAGATTCTTTCCTGCCTTGGACTTCTTGTCCTCTGTCCTTGATGGCCAAAAGTGCACATTCCCATCAGCCCTGGTCAGTCACACACTTCCGGGATGAGATAAGAGCCCTAGTGTGACCCACAAGTAGCACAGTGACAATCAGGGCACCCAGGAACAAACGGGTGAGAGGCTTAAATCTTCTAATTATTAAGAGCTGGAATTTCCTGAGTGACTCCAAGAGTGCTTCGAGCACTTGGGGTGCATGCAATCCCTACTGGCCCACCAGGTGGGGGCTAAAAGTGAGGCCACTACCACAGCCATAGCCTGGCATCCCCAACCCAAAAGAGCTAGCGAGGAACCACCTGAAGGTGACTAAGGCTCAGTCAAGGCCTGGACCACCCCAGTTTACCTCCTAGAGCCAATGTGTCCAGCTTGCCCTCCAGGCTACTTGGGGAGCACAAAGGAAGGGCTGCACAACTGAGTCACTCAAACTCTGCAGTTGAGACCATTTTTGTCAAATGCTGGGGAAGCCACATTCTCTTTTCAACCCAAAAAAATTACAGGCCTCTTATGACATTACAGTTGTGAACGTTGTTTCTAAAAATAAACCTCGGCTTCCGTTTATGGCTCACATATTATATGTCTCAGTGGCGCCCAGGCTGTTTTACATACGAGCCCGTGAGGGAGGGCTTGCCTGGGTGTCACCCTCCCCAGAGAGAACAGTGAACCTACATGAACGTCCCAAAGGTCTGAAGTAGGTCTGCAGCAGCAGAGGGGGTCAGGAAACATGCCTGCAGATGCTGTGGGCTGCACAGGCAGGGGCTATCCACATTCTATGGAGACCACCATGTCGGAGCTTTCCTCACTGGAGTGGGGTCACTGACCTATATGGTCGACATGGACAGGGCTAAGGTCTTTCCTGAAAATGCCCAAAGGACATCCTTAACCAAATCCTTGCAAGCCAGCAAAAACTTAGTTAACAATATCAATATTAGTAATAGTACTGAAGAAAGAAGCATTGTTTAGTATGTGATTCAAGCAGGATATCATTATTATATACCAGTACAGTTTGTGTTATTTAATTTAGTACTTACAACTGCCAGGCTCATCCGCAATCCCTGGGTCACAGGTGAGGCAGATGACAATGAGGTAAGTGGTCCCATTGTGGTACAGAGCATGAAGTAGAGCTAGCAAGGCCAAGGGACTCCAATGGCCACGTGTGACCACCGTGACAGACAGGAACACGATGCTGTGTTTCTCCCCACCAGTCCCAGTGTAGCAAGCCTCAGGCACTGGCATCTAGTGCTGCTCTGCACCTCTGTCCCATGCTTCTCGTGTTAGGGAAGGAATTTCCTGGCATCATGGCTTTTACACAAACTGCAAGAAATTCTCAGTATCTGCAATTAGACTTTCCCTGAGGCCAAGGTTCTCAGCACTTCTGTTGAGCTGGTTCTGTTATTCTGACTTCTGCAGAGAATCGTGTGAGGCTGAGGGCTGGGTAGAGCCATGGTCCTTGTTTCTTCCAGGAGGGGTTGCACTCCAGTTCTCCTCAGCTCTCCTGGAGCTACCCTATTGTTACCCCTCTAAATTTCACACAAGACATGGCAAATTCCATATAAAGTTATTCGCTGCACTGACTGAGGCGTCACACAGCCACTGCTGGAATTACCTAAAACCCCCTGCCTCCCTGAGGTTTGTATACATGGCAGATAGGAAACACCTTAGCTTATCAGGTGCTCATCTTCTATTTGAGGAATAGGTCTGAAACCTTCTAAAGCCACCTCTAGCCCTTGGTGAAAGACGTTTCAGCTGGCAGTTTCTGGCAAGCTAAGATACCCACCCAGAAGTAAAGTCTGAATTGCAACCTCTCAGATGGAAACTCTGTTGGGGACACATTATGGAAATAAAGCACACCTTTACATGGGCCTGGGAGGTAACTCAATAGCCATGAAATGTTCTCTTTTCCAGGAGAAAACACAATTAGGCAGGTTTTGATTACATATGAAATTCTGAAATGGTTCTGCAATCCCCCACCCCTTTAAATACATAAGCAAATGAGTTTTCTGTACACCTGGCAGCAGAGCCAGAATCCACAGAATCTTAACGTGGTCTAATCTCATGAAGGTCAGGCCGAGAGGGGCCAGGGGAATTGGGATTCCAATGGTGTCTACTGGGTGCTTTCCAAATTTCAATCTGGAAAGAGCTGACCTTGAACTGCCTTCAGGAATAAGAAAGCACCCAAATCAGGAGAAACTGCCAGTCTTTGAATGGCTTTATTTCCATGAAAAAGGCTGTTCGGGCATCTGAATTAGAGAATAGGATGGATATGGCAATTGATAGGCCAGCCTTCAAATCTGTCTGCTTTTCTTTGTCCAGGGTCCACTCCCACAAGGGCGTCCACCTATTGATAGCTTCAGCCATCCCTCCCCCAAGAAGCAACTCACATGCCACACAGACAATTGCACAGCTTTGAGTTTGTACAACTGACATCTGTACTTCACCCCACCCAACTTCTAGGGAACATTGAGGGATGCCCAATTTGGAGAGGAGAAAACTCAAGTGCACACAAAACAATAGTTTGATCTGTTAGATGCCTAGCTTACTAGAGCACATGGAAAGGATTTTTTTTTTTTTTTTTTTGCCATGCTGAGTACTGAACCCAGGGCCTCGTGCATGCTAGACAAATGCTCTAACACTGAGCTATATCCCCAGCCCCAAAAGGAATCTTTTTTGACAAAAGTTACCTCTAATACCACTTCTGACTTCATCAGACGATTTATGTTTCTGAAAGTATATTTTAATGTTTACAAGACTAGCTGAATTTAACTCTTCAGGATTCAGCACCAAATATCAAAAACTGGTGTTTTCATAATATAGGAGGAGGAGGATGGAAGGGATCAACTTACAATTTGTAAGGGTTTTGTGTGTGTGTGTGTGTGTTTTTTCCCCTGCAGCCAAGCGTAAAAAGTTGAAGGAATTTGTTAACATATTGATTGCTTTGAGCACTATTTTAAATTAGCTTTCCGTTCCCCTCCATATGCTTTTCCATTAAATTTAAATAAATTAAAGTTCAATTCTCCGGAAGCGACATGCTGGGGCATCCTCAGGATCTGCGATGAATTTATCAGCCAGGTCTTCACTGTCAGAAATTCATCAGCAGCACGTGCCAACGGGCATGGGATCAGCAATTCATTGTCACTTGCTCTTTCATGTGAGTACTCTGTGGGGACAGACACAAAGTCCTTGGGACCAGTCTTGGCTGCTTGCCTCCACACAGTGACTCAAAGAGCAACTCAGGTTTTGCTTGTCAACTATTAAGCTCATGTGGTGGCCAGTTTCCATCTTCTCCCTTTCACCAAGAAGCATGGTGCCCACTTAGCTTGGTTATGCTTCTTGCTCCTTCTCCGCCTATACCTTAACCCCCCAACTCCCAACTCACCCCACTGCAGGTCAGAAACCCTCCTTGGACAAGCTTTGTGAAATAAGTGTCCTGCATAAGACCAAGAGCAAGGTAGCTTCTGGCTGGACTATATCCAAGGGTTCCATCAGGCCTGTCTGTCCATGTCTCGCTCCTTCCCCTGTGTAGACGGGCACTGGGGGCCAGCAAGCAAGTCTGTCAGTGTGCTCACCAGTGGAGCACTTTATTAGGCTGGTATGAACGAAAACCAAAGCAAGACTCTTTGCCCTCATGGCCCATTGTGTGTCCTGACTAAAATAGATCCTCAGCTTTCACAGAATGTTCTAGAGTATAGAAACACTCTCCAGGCTACCTCTGTTGAACTATGTGATCTGAAAGCAAAGATGTAAACCAAGTTAACAGTGGTAGGTGACACCTCTCAGGTGCTCTGTGGTGGACTTGGGGGTCCCCTAAATAGAGTGTGAGGAGACTATAGAACCGTGGAGGCTTGAGAGAACACCAACAAAAGTGAAAAGTGAGGAAGTGGACCAGTGGCCAGATGAGATGATGGAATGCTACAGAAAGCTGGCATTACCACCCGCTGGCCCAATCCTACTCCCTCCCAGGGTTGCCCAGCAGTGGAGGAAGACAAGGTTGTAGTAGAGGGGAATCTGCACTGCATTAGGATCCAACACCCTAGCTGGAGGACACCCACCCCACCCCAGAAAGAGGTATCCAGGGAAGGATACCATGAAGAGGTAGAGAAGGAGCTAGGAACTGTGGCAGAGAAGCTGTGTTCCTGAGGCCTGGCAGAGGGGTAGTCAGCACTTAGAAGGGCTCACAGCAACCTGTGACAGTCACTTCCCCTGGTCAGTGGTCAGCCAGAGGGGAAAGCAGGGAATGCAGAGAAGGAACTCACAGCCACAGTTACACATGGAAACCCCACCCACCATGGCAACTCTCAGAAGCAATGAATGGATAGAAGGATCCTGGGAAACACAAGCTCTCCTGTTAATCCAGGATGCAGAAACTCTGAGTGTGGAGATTTGTGGTTTTGCTGCAAATGTGATGCATTTTTGCCATGAGGTGGTATTTTTTTTCCCAACAAACTTAAAATAGTATCTGGGTTCATCTGGCAATATAGATGTAGCTAGCTAGCATACATGATGTTTCTAAATACACAGATTGTATTTTCCATGTTTCATTCTTTGGATTCCCAGCTAATAGGGGCATGTGTGTTTGGCATGTGAAAGGATATCCCTTCTCCTCCGAGATATCCCCCAAACCCCTGCCCGCTACATTGTGCTAAATTGACAATATTGGGAAACTTTCCAAGTCTGTGGGCTCAATGCATGGTTCTCTCTGCTTGGGAGGGAAGGAGAAAGAGGGAAATGGAGAAAGAAAAAAGAAAAAGAAAGAAAGAAAGAAATATAAGCACATAAAAATTTTTCCCAAAAATTATTTCAATCTTAGCCCTAACACAACAACTGCTTCTATTTTTCTCCTCATCTGAATGGCTGCATGTACTCCATTGAGTAGATATATTACAATATAATTAGAGAAGTCTTATTTTGGACATTTAGGTCCTGTTTGTGTTTCTCTCTGTTTTGCCCTACTAGTTAGCTGATGGAGACCACTATAAAGCAGCCCTGAGCAGGATTTAAATTAACCAATGGGCTTTTCGTGTTTACTTGTGAGTCTGCCCAAGGCCTAGGCTCCTTGTTTAGAGATGGGAAGTGGGCCCATAGTAAGTGAACCTCTGTGAGTCACTAATCCCTACTAAAGCCAGTAATGGTGGATGAAGCCAGTAAGCCTCAAAGGACAAAACAAGATCATAGCCAAGGACACCTGGATCTGATCTCAACTAGATAAAGACCATAGCTTCAGGCAGCTCACTCCTAGGTGGATTAACTTAATACCTTACTTGGAGAAGTTCTTGAGTGGTTCTGCCCTTCTTGAGTACTCCCCTCCCTTCTTTTGATTACTAAATAAATACGGGCCACCCAGAGAAGGTCATGGTCTTAGGCCAGAGAGAATCTTGAATTCTGTGAGAAGGCTTTGATCTTCCTGGAGCCCTGAAATCATTCCATTTGCCTCTTTTTATTTAGTCTTCACTGTACACTCATTTTGGAGATTGCAGACCTGATCAGCCCACAATAACTAAGGGATACTATTAACCCAACAGTTAACATACTATTATAAATAACAACAAACACTTCTTGTGCATCTGAAATTTTGTTTCTACTTGATTGTTTCCCTAACACAGAGTTGCAGATGGGGAATTAAGGATTCAGATTAGATAACTCTTTACAGTTTTCGTTTCCTATCACCATTTTTATTTCTAAACACGTTGTCCTTGTTGATAATGCCACAACCACGAGTTAGGCAGTGACTATGCCCAGGCCACCTGAACCTCAATGGTTCAAGGTCACACGGTATAACAGTACAGAGTAACAAGTTCTTAAATAAGGGCAAAATGGTAGCTCTAGCTTAATTTTTTTAACTAACAACAATTTGTTCTCCCATATATGACTTTGCTTTGTTATCTTTGTGGGTCTTCATATTTTTTGAAGTTTAAACTCTTTAGATATTATAGGTACTGATTCTGTGTTGATCATATTTTTAAAATTATGTTCTTTTCACTTTTAGTGTAAGTACATTCTAAGTGTCTTCTCCCTTACTTTTTTTTCCTATTGATATCATTATTTGGAAGTTTGTAGACTTTCCATGTAAACTCAGTCAACCTTGGTCTTCCCAGTTGTTTCTACTATTTGTAAGATGAAGACTTCACCCACAGATCTGGCAAACATTCCATTTTCTGTTCTGCTAGTTTATTTAAAATTTGTTTTCCATATTTAATACCTTAATCCAGTTGGAGTTTATTGGGAGTATATTGTTGTACACGCCCAGCCTAATATTTTATCTTAAATGATTATCCCAGTGCAATTTTACAGCACTTTTTCCTTAGTGCTTTTTTGAAAGTGGACATTATGATGTCCTGACATTTGTCCTAGACAGGCCTGTTCCCAGTCCCCCGCACTGCCCATTGCCTATCTGTGTGAGGACACCTCCGAGGTTTCAACAGCCTTGCTTCAGGATACACTCATGGATACAGCTCAGCCTCCACCTCCCTCTTTCCCCACCCCTCACTTTGTGGCTCTTAATTTTAAGAACAGTCTTTGAAATTCTTGCTGAATCCTTTTATTTTTCACATGAGACTTCAAAGCATATTGATTTTAAAACATCTTTTGGGGATTTTGACTGGGGTTGTATTTAATCTATGCATTAACTTGGGGAAGGATAGACAACTATTCAATATTTATCTTACTGACCAAGAACATAGCCAGTCTGTCCACAATCTAATAAACTTCCTTTTAAAATTATCCTGGACAGTTTAATTTAAAGGCTGTGTTCTAGGGCCAAGCCTGCCTCTGACAAGTATAGGAATTTCAAACATTCCCTCCTTCTCATCCCAGTAATGAGGGGATTTTGGTACATGTTCGTTTCCCCTCAGTTTCCATGCCCCTCAAGGTCAGGTAGAATCAGCTTCTTTCTTGTCCTCCAGGAACATTTTTAGTTTGTAGTGCTCTGTCTCTGTAGGAAAGAGCTCTGCTCATCTTCCCTGGCAGTCACATTCCCTCTGTGACTAAAGACCTCTGCATCTACCATCATCTACCTCATGACCTGTTTTGATTCAGATGTTGTTTTGGTTTGTTTTTCCCCGACCCTGAAGTTCATATGCCAGAGACTTGGTGTCAACGTGGTGGAAACTTTAAGAGATGGAACCACTGTAAGGTCCTTAGGTCACAGGTGCTGACTCTCAGAAAGGACTGTAGGGCCCCAGACTCTTTGCCTTCCTGTCATCCTCCTGCACACACTCAAGTAACTGTGACTCTATCCAATCTTAGGTTCTCACAAAATGGAGCTGATGACAGGACTATGCCCTTGAAGTTCCAGAACTGTGAGCTCATAAAAGTATTTTCTTTATAAAGTTGCCCAACTTCAGGTATTTCATTACAGAAATGGAAAACTGAATACAGACCCAAGAACTGCCATTACATTTATGCCTACATGCACAGGCCTTGTGGATGGGCTGGATCATAATTCCTTAACCCTCTGACTTCTGAACTTTAACTCCTAGTCAACTTCAGCCACTACTCTCATTCTAAATCTAAACATGCATCACCTCTAAATCCACAAATTAAATCTGTTCAACCCACTGGTTTATATGACCTCACTACAAATGCTCTATGACCTTATTGAGATTCAAATTGTCTGACTCTTTCATTGTCTAACTATAGAAGTGCTACCTTTCATGTTTTCTTTCCTCCTTACCCAAGCTAGATTGCATTGACAGCATCACCCGCAGCTCTGACTCCTCCTGGTGTCTACACAAGCTCACCCCTTCTTGCTGTTAGCTCCCCCACCAGGACTGCAGTCCAATTTTTCTGGGTCCCTTCTTCCATGTTGGAACTAAACTATGTCTCCCCAAACTTCATAAGCTAAAGCTCTGGTCCTGTAATTATATTTGATTGTGATTAAAGGTAGGGTTTTAGGAGGTAGTTCAGTCTAAATGAGGTTGTGAGGGTGGGGCTCGGATCTGACAGAATTAGTGGCCTTATAAAAAGAGAAAGTGCCTTCCTACCCCACCATACCCGGCATGCACTAATGAAAGACCATATGAACACTTAGCTAGAAAGTGACTGTCTATAAGCCAAAGAGTCCTTGCCAGGAACCAAGTTGGCCTTCACCTTGAACTTGGTCTTGAACTTCTAGCTTGCAGAATTATGAGCAGTAAATTTTTATTGTTTAAACCACTCAGCCCATGATATTTTAGTCTGGGAAGCCCACCCAGACTAAAACACTCCATGAGAAAAAATATTTGAAAATATTCTGACTGCAGTGGCATACAGACAATATATTAATTTTACATATTAAAACATTTTCTTTTTCAAGATAAAAGTTAATTTACTTGTCCTGTGATTAAAAAAATAATGAAAGCATTTTCATGGTCCTAAACCTGCCTTGTATATTTGGTATTGAACTTATCAAGTCTGATGGATACATCTGTGTTCCTCCAATGCTCAACTCAAAAGCTTGTTCAGGCTTTGGGGGGTGCCTGTACTGAGCAGTTAATGCTCCCAAGAGCAGCCCTCAAGCAAGAATGGATGGGAACTGGTGGATATTGCTCCAGCTTCCTCCTCCTGTGAGTAGAACCATTCTGAGATTTGTTCTGTGTTGATTTCCAGGAGTCCACAACTGGCCAAAGCCCTGGTTGTCCATAGTGGCACCCACTGTGAGCGTGTCTCATACTATTTTTTCCCTCCCTGGTCACCTTACTCCAACTTCTTGGTAAATGAATTGCTTATGTTACCTACACTCAAATTTTTTATCTCTTTATCTCTGCTTTTAGGGAACTCAAAATACAGTAGCCCTAGTTACTTTTTCATTGCTGGGATAAAATATAGGATACCCACAAGTTAAAGGAGAAAAAGTTTACTTCAACTTACACTTTGTAGAGGTTTTAGGACATAGGCGATACCAAGGCAGGGCAACACGTCAGGCATCACAGCAGAGAAACACTACGGCAGGGAAGGCAGGAATCACAAGTGAGCCTGCCTTTCCTTGTTATCCGAACAAAATTTTTGAGTGGTGCCACCCACACCCAGGGTGGGGTGGGGCTTCTGTCTTCAGTAAATCCACTTGGTCACACCCAGAACTACGATAATTCCAATCAGTGGACTAATTTAGTACCACACACCCTCAATCTCAGTATCACAACCTAGACCCAGAAGGCTCTGAAAAGCCACACCTTTGGGGGACATCTAGATACAAGCCATAAAAACTTTCTTCTCTAACAAATCAATAGCACTCTCTTAGCTAAATTCTACTTGGCAAAGTGTCTGAAAAGCCCACCTCTCCCCTTTCCCTTGCAAGCCAGATCCTCTGGTGGTGTCAGTGCACACGTGCTTCCAGCCAAGGGAGGGGCTGATTTCTGGCATTTGCTTACTCCTGCTCCCATCTGTCCAGCTTTATATTTACCCAGAGTCAGATGTGATGATCCAAATATGTTTATGCCAGCTTATGTGTCATTGTAATTACATAATTTTATCACACATTATTTAAATCAATGAAATATACATGTAAAAAAAGAGGGGGAGCTGCTGTTTCAGTAAAAAAAATGAGTTACAGACTCGGGTAAGATTTGGTGGAGATAAATAGCTAAAAATGCTATTCCTAAAGACAATGTGGGTTGCTTTCTATAAGAGACGGGAAAAAATGGTAAAACCCTGGAGGGAAGCTGAGCCACCTTGTACTTATGTCCTGTTTCTACTTAAAAGTAAAGCAGAACAGGAGATTATAGATTGTGCACTGGGAACGCGGTTGACCTGTGGTAAGTAGTTGGCAAGGGGCAGTGGGGGTTGGCAGGCCTCTGTTCTTAGCTTTCCAAATCCATCATCCCCTCCCCAAATTCTGCATCAGAGGAGAGCGCATCTCACACTCACACCGGATTCAAACTCTAATCTTCTCCCCTCTCCTCCAGCCTGGAGAATTTTCATCTCCTTCCTGGCGAAAAACCAGTTCAGCAAGTAAGCACCAAAATCTCTCAATAGGCCAGGATTCTTCCCCTCCAGCTGACTCTAATGTCCCTCTGAATAGCACAATGGTGAGGGGATAGAGGAGAATGTCTTAGTCCATTCAGGAGGTTACAGAAAAGAACCATAGACTACATGGCTCACAAGCAACAGAATTTATTCTCACAGTTCCAGATACTGAGAGACCAAGATTAGGGTGACAGGAAGGCCGGACTCTAGTGAGCATCTCTTCCAGGCTGCAGACAGCTGACCTCCTCCCAAGCGAGTGAAAGGTCCTCTGGGATTCCTTTTACTTTTTGAGGATATAAAAATCTTTATTATACAGATGCATTTGAACTTGCAACGGGTTACAACCCAACCAAGCCAGTGTAAGTTGAGAATAGTATTAAATCAAAAGGGCATTTAATGTATCTCAACTACCAAATATCATAGCTTAGCCCAGCATCATTTTTTTTCTTTTCTTTCTGTCTATCTGGAATCCCTTTCATAAGGGCGCTGATCTCATTCATGCAGGCTCTGCCCTCGAGATGTAATCATCTCCCCCAATCCCCATCTCCAAATTCAATTCAATTTCAATATATGAATTTAGGGAGGGCACAAACATTCCCTCCATAAAGGACAGTTGCTCACAAGCATTCAGCCCCACCGAGGTAACTTCACCAGTCCTCGGCAAGGCTTTCTCCAATTTCCCTCTATATATGGTGCCCCCATACCTTGCCTCCACCTCCTCTCCAGATGCTTTGCAGCAGAGTTCTTTCCCTGTACATGCTCAGCTCTGGCTTCCTGTGGTGCCCCACATCCATCTGGCACGGTCAAGGGCACACAGCATATGCCCCGTAAATATCACTAGGTAAGTGAGCAAGGAAGGAAGGTCCTTCCAGGTGAGGTATCTATGCTCCCCCAATCTTAATGAGCTTTCATTTCAGATGCAAGACTTTTCTTGACATCTTTAACAAATTTCTTCCTGCAGCACTGAACCAGAGACTATACTTGGAGGTTTCTCTGACGTGCCTGAAATCTGTGATGGCAAAAAGGATGCAGGGGAGGGGGAAGGTGGTGGCTCTGTTTTCTCAATGCCCCTATGTTCTCTGCCTGAGATCCCCAGAGTGATGCTTAGCTCCACCAGCAGGAGAGACAAGAGAGGGGTACAGGGTGCAAGGGCTGGCAAGGATCATGGCCACCACCTCTGAAGGGACCAAAACAGGCCTATGGGGCACCTGGACCCAAGCCTGGGCCAGGGTGCACCTGATGCTACAGGTAGGAGATAGAAGGAGGACCTCCCAATCAGGGCCAGGACCCCAGTTTCAGAGGCTGACAAGGAACCAGTCCTGGGAGGCACATTCACCATTGACGAGCCTGAGCTAACTCAGTATCCCTTCTGGCAACCTGGCAGTAGGGTACATCATTCCCATGACAGAACAGCCAGAAGTGCCCCCAGGGGTGGTCAGTCAGCTCCCCTCCATCCCTCATCCTCAGCCCAAGAGAGGTCTCAAGAGGCTTCTGTCACTTGCTAACTCAGTTCCTTGTGATTCATTCATTAAATTCATCTTTCCTTCAGATCTGGATCCCCACTGGAGTGTAAGCTCCCTGAGAATGAAGACCACGTGTTACAACTGACTGTGCCCATGCAAATGTTATGGTGAAATCTTCAGCCTTAAGGTGATAATATTCGATGTTTAGATCACGAGGGTGGAGCCCTCCTGAGTGGTGTCAGTGGTGTCCTCATAAAGGGGACCCCAGAGAGCTCCTTTGCCCTCTTTCTCCCTTGAGGATATAGGAAATCAACAGTCTACACCTTGGGAAGGATCCCTCACCAACACCTAAGCACGCTGCCATCCTCATTTCACACTTCCAACCTCCAGAACCGTGAGGAATAAATTCTGTTGTTTAAAAGCTGCCCAGACTATGGCATCTTGCTATAGTAGACTGGACTATAGATTAAAACACTATACTGTGTCTTGTTTTCAGCTGTAGCCCCAGAGCTTGGCACAGTGTGTGGCACCATGTCTGTGCTCAGGAAATGTGTGGCTCAAAGACAACACCAGCTCCCCAGCAGTCTGGCTAGGAGTTCGAGTGCAGGCCCACTTCTGAAGGCAAGAGGAACCCAACTCCTGTTTCCTCTTTGGCCCTGCCTTGACCCAACTTCCAGTTTTGATTTTTTGACCAAATATACAACCTATCTGCAGCTTGCTTTGTGAAAACACTTTGAAATTTTCCCAATACTGTTATAAAAATTAAAAATTCATCTCATGAAAAATAAAAGGCAAGTGTAACTAACGGGGGAAGTTTGGCCCAATCTCTTGCAAGCCAAGGGGGAGCAGCCTAACGTGCCCTATGAGAGTGCTCCCGCCACCCTGCCCCACAGAGTGGAGAACAGCTGCTGGAGCTGTTCACCTGAAACTCTCCAATTGAACAGTCAATCGATCCATGCACTTATGTCCGTTCCACTCCTGGGAACTGGCCCCCACTGAGACCTGGTTTTCCTCCTTATCTGTGAGAATGCTTTCAACTCAGTTTGCATGGGAACAAATCCTCAGCTCTATTTTCATTCAACTTCTCTTCTGTGGCCTCCAATTACTAGATGGCAGGGCTCACTATAGTGGACTGGAAGGTCAGGGCTCCTTAGCTCTTCCCACCTGTTATGGTTTATATATAAATGTCATGTGCTTCTGGAGGTGACTGTCTTCCCATGGAGGCATGACACTCATCAGTGGATTATTAGGCAACTAAGGAGTTTATAATTAAATGTGATGTTGGGAGGTGAAGCCTGGTTAGAGGAAGTGGGTCATTGGGGGCGTGGCCTGGAAAGGTCTCTCTTCCTCCCTCTCTCCTCCCTTGATTTTTTTCTATTCCTTGCCATGTTCTTGCTCTCACTGTCACCCTCTGCTTCCTGTCCACTGCACCATGAACAGCTATTCCTCTGCCGTACCTCTCTGACATGCCGTCCTGCCTTGGAGCTAGCCAACTATGCACTGAAACATGAGCCAAAATAAACCATTCCTTCTTCAAGTTGGGGGTGTTGGGTGTTGCAACTCAGGGAAGACAGAAGTGCCTAAGGCATCACCCTCTTCATATAAGCAGGTGAAAGGATAAAAAAAAAAACCACAAACCTTAAAGGTGATGGATCCACAGAGTGGCCTGCTGTGGTTTACAACTTCTATATCGGAGAACATTTTTATAATGTGCACTAAATCCAAATAGTGCTAACAGTCCTGCAGCCCTGGGCATTTCTCTCTTTTGACTCCCACCTATCATCTCACTAAAATAACTTTATTATGTTCCTCTGGGAATGTAATGATTATTGGACAAAGTGCATAAATGCATCCCACATACATGGAGACATGTGGCAGCACACATGCAAATCCTAGAAATCCTTGTGTCATGGGAAGCTTCATATGATAAGCTCATGGCACTGGTCTTAGTACTCCACTATGTAATGGCCTCATGCTGAACAAAATATCCTTTCCTGACCCCTGACCCTCGGCTGGCTTTGGCCATGGACTTGCTTTGGCCTCTGAGTGTTGTTTTCTGATCCAGCAGGTACAGAGCCTGAAATGTGTTAAAATGGTGAGGTCTACTGCATGCTGACGATCCAGGAGCTGCTGCCCCTTCAGCCAAGGCAGAGGAATAAGACACTTGGCATAGACATATGCCTTGGTAGCATTAGTTTAAGGAGCATGGAACTTGGGCACAGTTGTTTCTAACCTATGGTCTAGGCTCTCAGGCCAAGAGCATTGGTGGTGAAGCTATGCCATGCATATTAATGTGTTTTTCCTTTAAGACAAAAAATGTTAATGTATGCGTTGATTGTTCTAAGCCAAGACCTCAGTATTCAGGCTTAATTGCAGTGTTGGCACTTAGCAATAAATAAGTGGGTTTTGGGCTGCAGTTTGGGCACTCAGTCTCTAAAAGGTTCATCATCACTGGCTTAGAGCCAGGATCTCAAGACCAAGCTGGCTCTGCTGAGTGCAGTTCCCCTAACAACTCACAAGACTAAGTGCTGTTTTAAACTACTGAGGTTTAGAGTCATTTGTTATGGTGCATTATTATGGCAATAGCTGACTGATACAACCTCCAAGCTGATACAAATTCTACCCATACACTCAGATCACATAGGACACTCATATGGAACTCTCTCTCTCTCCCTCCCTCCCTCTCTCTCTCTCTCTCTCTCTCTCTCTCTCTCTCTCTCTCTCTCTCCCTGTCTCTCTCTCTCTCACACACACACATGCATTATCTGACACACAAACTCAAGCTTGTGAACTGCTAATCTGTCTCCCCACCTCACTTCCATACATACACACACCTGTGCAGAAAGCACAAAAAAGTCATTGCCAGGGGGACTCAGGTGGTCCCCCTGCCAGCATGTGCTTTCTCTTTTTAAGACACTCACAGAGACACTGCTCAACATCACCTGGTTGTCCAGAGGCCAGTTGTGTCCTCGGCCCCCATCACAGTACAGCTAAGAACTCTCCACCTTTTATTTTGTCAAGTTGTTATCGTCATTTTTGCTAAGAAAGTGTTGCTTTTGATGCCCTGGCAGCTTGCTTTTTTTTTCTTTCTATCCCAGTTGTTGAACACCTGTCAGACTTGTGACATCTCATTCTCCCGAGGGGAATAATTATGGCTGGGATGTATGCAAAGGAATTCAGAGAACACGTATCTTTCATGTCCTTGCTGTCGGCGGCCCCTGTGATGGCCCTGCTTCTCCGACTGTCAGCGCAGCTGCTCCAGCAGTGAGTCAGAAACTGATCTGGCCTTTTATGTGAGGGTAACCAGTGCCCCCCTCTTGGTCACAGCCAGTGAAGAAAGAAAGTAGGGCTAGAAGACACCCTTCTCCATCCCCAGAGCCTGGAGCAAAGGAGGCAGGTGTCTCAGAGAGCCTCGTAGGGAAGCAGGTCATGTAGCTAGCTTCCTGAAGTAAAGCTCCACACACAGCAGCAGGAGCCTGAGAAAGCCCACAGGCTCACCGAGGCTTCTTCTCAAGCCCCAGCCTGCTAAGGAGATTTTGATGCTTCTGAATGGTGGACGGAGTCCTGGTTCTCTCTGGAAGGAGGGGGCACACTAGGGGAAACAGCCCATGATGGTAATGGTGAGGGCTGTCATTGAGCCCTATCTGTGCACTATTTCAAAGGACAGATGGGCACCTTTCTTCCCCCCATGATGCCTAGGGAGGGTCTCCCTGGTAGTTAATATTACCTTAAGTCTTAAGGGAGAGTAAAGATTCCAGGTGAATCAGTAGGAAGGGCATCCGGGGAGCAGGAAGGATACATGCCACCAGCATAGAGGATGCAGGAGATTGATGTACTTAGAGACCTTCCAGGAATTCAGAGAGGTTCTAGCAAGCGACTAAGGAAGGGCGGAGAGAGATGGAGCTCGGGAGCCACTTGAGCTGAATCCCTGAGGTACCCATGGAACCAGACTAACGGATTTGGATGTTTGCAGTCAGCAGTAGGGAGACGTGACAAGACTATAGTAGGAGAGGAGAGGCAGAAACAGACTTGTTTCCTTCTTGGATCCCTCCAGCTGCAGGGAGAGGCAGGCAAGACAGCAGCACATGTTCGCAGGAGAGCTGGCCGGAGCTGTGCCTGCACAGGGAGCTTCTGCGGCAGAAGGAGCAGCAGAGCCAATCTCTGCCTCAGTCTCAGCCTGCCCTGGTTTATTCATTCCTGCTCACAGCTCTTATCATTTGTGAAGATGACCAAGTGGCTGTGGCTTGCTGCGTTATTAAGTGAACTCAGCCTCATTGCTCTGTCTCTCCCTCTTCCTCTGCATCATTAACATCGCATCCCAAAAATTGTGATTTCAACTTCTCTTGGATCTGTCTCTCCCCCTCCCTTGGCCAAACGCTTTGTCCAGACCCTGGTCAGCTTAAGTGGCTCCTGTCTGAGGTGACTGAACCGAAGCTCAGGTGCCTGGGTGCCCACTTTACTCTTGCTACCTGCTTTTTCCTTCACTCTGCAGGTGTTTGGTGAGGAGCTGCAGCGCCTAGGACCTTGGAGCTGCCAGGTGTGAGTAGCGGTCAATAAGGAGGGCATCTCTGACCTCAGAGCTACTCTGCAACAGGTTTGTTGAACATTAGCAGCATGTTCACCTTTGGGTGAGACTTGCGGGAGACCCACATGGCCTGGCACGACCCAGATGGCTGCCCTGAGCATAGAAGTTGAGCCAAAGAGTGTGGGAGCCAGGCAGGGCGAGGGGCAGCATGCAGAGAGCTCAGGACGGGAAAGAGCTCAGAGAAGGAGCTATGAGTAGTAGACAATGACACTGGTGAGAGGTTAGGGTGAGGTTCAGACACAGAAGGGTCTGAGCTCCGGGGGGATGGAAATTCTCAGAGCAAGGGGAAGTCACCAAAATGTTTTACACCACAGGTTGTATGTGGGCCACATGCGAAACACACTGGGGATCCCACGCCATCAGGTGTTAAGCCCCTGATCTCCATCCCGGGCGCCCCCAGGGAACAGAGAGAAAGATCAGGTGCTTGATGTGGAGGGTGTGCCTCAGGGTCAGGCAGCCCCAAGCAGCCATATGTGAATGCCACCAGCTAGGACAGCCATGTGCCTGCCAGTCGCCAAGAGTGCCAGAGAAAGACAGTGATCACCGTAGAAGGAGATGCGAACCCTAAGTCTCTTTGGGGTCAGGAAGGCACAGGAAGAAAGTGGACCTCCCACAGACACCACAGTGAGAGTACACAACCAGTGCTGCTTGGGTCCTTGAGCGGGTGGCACCCAGAGCTCCCCCACCACTGTGGTAGACTTCAAGCAGTCAGGCAACCAATGACCTCAAGGAGTCAGGAAGCTGGTCCCTAGCATCCCTCCAGGCAGGTCCCACAGCTATCTGCATGATATCCAGAGCCTATTAGGACAGATTTAGGGGAGCCAGGGAACCCAGAGGCCTCAGCCAAGATGAACCTATAAAGGTTTCAGCCTTATTGTCACCATCTGTGAAATGGGCATAGGGAATATGCGAGTCCCTGAAGAGGCACAACTGGCCCCTGACCCACTTGTTGCTTTGTCCTCCCTTTAGCCTGGATCCAGACCTCTCATTCTCCAACATCGCTTTAAAAATGCCGCCCCCCTGGCTCTCCCACCACACAGTCAAGACCCATTACAGTCTAACCCCTTTAGAAAGTATCGAATTCAACAGCACAATTATTTTAAAAATAAAAAAAAACCACAAACATGTGGCAACAGCCGTATATTTCGCCCAGCCCCTCATTTCCTGAAAAGCCTTCATTACTGTTGTTAAAAATAGATGCCCAAGGCTTGTTAAAGTTCAAGGGAAAATGGGGCCTCTAAGTCCTCGATCCCCCTCTGTCACCCTGTCCCAGCACTGCAGGAACATAGGAACCCTGGTGACCTGTTTGTGGGCCTACTGAGCCAACAGTGGGGTCAGGGTCACCCTGCAGCCCTGACGGCAGCCACATCACACCAGCTGAGATGCCGCACTGGACAGGACCAGCTTGACACTCATGGACAACCATCATTTTGGATTTCCTCCTAGTTTTACCTGGGCTCCCTTCTCTCTGGAAGCCCATCTGGACCACCAGAAACAGAGAGACCCTGTCCTTCCACAGCCTCCCCGAGGCTGACACTGGTGTGTCTCCGCTGCTACGGTACCCAGCAGGAAGCCCTTGTTTTGGCCAGTAAAGCCCACATCTCTCCTTCACACCCAGGGCACCTTCTGCTCTATGCACTCACTGTCCTATCTGGGGGAGGCCCTTATCTAATACCTTAGATAATTCTCTTCCTTCAGAATTATCTAAGAGCATCCCAGAGCCCATCTGCGCATCCTCCAGGGTGGTCCAAGGACATGTGTCCTAAGTCTCCACGTCTCCCTGGGCTGCAGGCTGAAGCCTTCAGGGATGCATTGTGCCCCCTACCCAAGCTGCTCAGCTTGCCCCGCCCCCAGGGACAATTGTGGTGCATCCTCACTCCCATTTCCTGGGCACACAGGCATAGCTGGCCCTACCGTCTCCAGGACCTCATTCATGTCACATACACCATCATCCAATTACAGCACCCACAGCTCACCTCCTGTGAGCACCCACCATGTACCAGAAGCTGCCTAGAGCACTTTACATGCAGTGTTTCCAATCCTTCGGACAACCTCTGAGGGTGTGTATGTTTATTATCCCCATTCTACAGGTAAGGCAACCGAGGCCCACACAGGCAAATTCACTTGCAAAGCTTCCAGCTGCTAAGGGGTGGGATTAGGATGCAAACTGCATACTGTATGACTGCAAGGCCAGCTCCACTTCATCACCTCTTGGATAGTCCATCTAGAGTGCACCTGCACCTATCCTCTGAGGATGGGCTCTTGGGGATGGTACCAAGACTTACTCATGTCTGAGGCTCCTCAGCACAGGATGCAAACAGCTCAATCTGCAGGTGGGCTGGCAAGGGACAGCTGGGTTGCTCTCTCTGTAGCACAGGATAAGTATAAGTGACAACTGTTCTGCCTGTAACAGAGCTGTGGGGCAGGTAGGCCCTGCCTCTCTGAGGCTTCTTCCTGCCAGTCTTGAGGCCAGAGTTTTCTCAGTGCTACCCAGAGTCCAAACTCCCAGGCCCGGAAAGGCAAAGCAATGATCCTGTTGTTCCAGTGGCATGATCAGAGCCTAGCACTCAGCTTCCAGGCTTTCGCTCCCAGTGAGAGGGAAAAGCAAGGCTTCTTGTCAATCACTTAGCATGCAGCAGCCGAAAGAACAAACAGAGCAGACATGTTCTCCCCAAAAGCACGCCTTTTAGATAACTTGCAGTTAATATGTTGTTTTAGGACCAGAAAATGTAAATTTTAGGTATTACCTTTTTTTTCAGTTCTGGGGATTAAAACCAGGGCATTTGCACTGAGCTACATCCTCAGCCCTTTATTATTTTTTATTTTGAGATAAGGTCTAACTAAGTCACTAAGTTGTTCTGACTGGGCTGGAACAGGCTGGGCTCAATCTTGCAGAGGATTATAGGCATGTGTCAGCATACGCAGTAAGTGTTACATTTTCATTCTTGTCATGAGATGTGATTCTGCCTAGAGATGGAACACAGGTGAAGCCACTGGTGTCTGTGACTCTAAATCTGCCCAGAGCACAAGGGAGCTGGCAGCCCAGGAAAAGCCCTCTCTGTGCAGGGCTGCTTGGCTGCAGGGCATGGCCAGAGGCCAAGAGCACATGCTTATATCTGAGGGTGGCGCTCAGGCACACAGACAGGCAACAGAGCAGATGCACCTACTGCCTGCAGCAGACTCCTCCACCCTCTCTGCCGGTCAACACCTCCATAGCTATGTGCAGGAAAGAGAGCACTTATTCAGCATCTACTGTGAGTTCAGCTTTTTGTGTGCATATGGTGTTTGTTCCTCACAATAACGTGGGAGCCTTTGGAGGTCATTGTTTTCATTTTACAAAGAAGAAAGCTGAAGTTCAGTGTGGTGCAGTCACAGGCCTCTGGCATGCAGACAAAGAGTGATGCCATCACTAGGAGTGAATTCAGCTACGAGTCAAAAATCCAGTCAATGGCAGCTCAGAAAAATGAACACAAACAAGTCTCAAGCAAATCTGGAAGTAGGGAGTGGTATGTGAGAGGAAAGTTCCAGAATATCAGAGCCCAAAGCTGCAGGAGGGAGTTTCTGTGATTCTGGGCCAAGACTGTACCTGCTGTCTCTAGGAGGAGGAGATTTCTGCCCAAGACCTACAGAATGTCAGAGTATGTCCTGAGGCTTTGGTCCGCAGGGAAAGCTCTGTGAGTCACAAAATGAGACAGATCCCAGGAGAAACAACTGATGCTCACCCTAGAGGGTGCTGAGGTCTTCAGGGGCATGTTTTTCATTCCTAAAAAGATCATATGAAAATGTGCGTTAATTACTGAACTATTAAAATACAAGTAAAGGAATATAATACTACTGTTCACATTTCAATACCTAGCTTTCCAGTCCTTTTGTTCACACACACAGATTTTTTTAGAATAAAACTGAGATCCAATGGCCTGTTCTGTCACTTTACAGAAACATGAAAGGCATCGTAAACACTTTTCCCTGTTGTAATTGTTCCCTGGTGACAGTGTTTCTGGAGCCTGCGTGGATCTGCACCACGCACACTCTGTAACTCACATAACCCATGCCCAATTGTTGGCTTCCAGGATGTGCTTTTAAATGTCTATTATAAGTCGTACTTGAATGAGTGGTCTCGTAGAGACATCTCTGAACATGTTTTGAACTCTTTTCTTTTGGGTAAATTCCTAGAAGTAGAATTGCCAGGGCAGAGGGGAAGGGCATTTGAAGGGTTTGAGTATATGAAGCCAAACTGCCCACCAGAAAGATTAGAATAGCCTGTCCTCCCACCACCAGTGACTGGGAGCCAGAAAGATATTTATTTAAATATTAACTGTGTTCTTAGGTATTTTTCATGGAAAGTTGACACATGTATTCATTTCTTGTATATAAGTCATTTATGAAATCAAAACATGGCTTAGAATATGTGATATGCTCTGAACTAACAGAGCCTAGAAGCCAGGTGATGTTAGGCATCAGTGGCACACAAAGCCTTTCCTACAAACCTGGACACATTGGGATGGACTGAGTTGGGACAAGGGGACTGTGCCACTTTGAAAGTTCCACAGGGGCTTCCTCAGGTTTCAACAATGTTGGTCACATTTGTGGACCCAACTAGCAGAGGCCATTCCAGCCTAGCAGCAGATGCACCAGGAATATGACCCATAGTTTGGATGAACTTCTAAAGGACAGTGGGTCCAACTTCAGAATCTGAGAAAGTGGGAATGTAGAGATGACAGATAAGACTGCCCTTAGAATGTAGAGCTCTGGACAAATATTGTTTGGGCTCTGTCTCTAGAAATTATTTGAGACATCCAAAATTAGTGGTTCATTTTCATAGAATGCTGCAAGGAAAAGGAGGAGAGTGAAGGAAGAAGGAAAGAAGGAAAGAAGGAAAGAAGGAAAGAAGGAAAGAAAGAAAGAAAGAAAGAAAGAAAGAAAGAAAGAAAGAAAGAAAGAAAGAAAGAGGAAAAGAAGAGAAGAGGATAGAAGAGGAGAGGAGAAAAGAAGGGAAAGAAGGAGAGGGGAGGGAGAGGGAAAGCAGGAAGAGGAGCGGGAGGGGAAGGAGAAGAGAAGAGAAGAGAAGAGAAGAGAAGAGAAGAGAAGAGAAGAGAAGAGAAGAGAAGAGAAGAGACCAGGCCATGAGAACAATCTTCTTACCAGGCCTGGATGGCCCCATAATTGGGAGTCTCAGAGCTCCTGGGACATCAGAGGGTAAAGGATTGAGCAGAGGATAAAGGATCAGAGAGCTTCTTAAAGGGAAAAACTGAGATCCAAAGCCCACACGGGTCCCTCTCCAGGCTTTAGCCTCTCTGCTCAAACAGCACAGCCAGCTCCAGCTGTTTCCAAGCCATGAAGACAATTTAGAAAATGTCAAAAAAGACTTTCTGAAGCTCTGGGCCTGGGCAGGGCCCCTGCTTGTGGTGCTGATGGCAGACTGCCCTCAGTGGCCCCAGTAGGTCAACCAGCTGTCCCTTATATAGTGGGAAAACCCAGCACAGGGTCAACCAATTACCACATGGGTGAATGTTTCCTGTGTGTCCCTCCCATTCTGTACCCCAGTCTGTACCCGGGAAGTGACCTCTGTGACATGCATTAGCCAAGCTCTCCTATTCCCAGACGTCCCCTTCCAAAAGAGACAACAGATACTGGCTATGTCAAAACAGGGACTGGTTCCAAAGCTATAAATTCCCAAGACCCTGGGGCCAGAGAAAGCAATTAGGAGGCTTGCAGAGTGGGAGGGAGGTGTTGGCAGCTGAAGTCAAGAAGAAGGCAGACCTCTTTCCATCAGACTTTGCCATGTTTGCCCTGCCTGTTGTTGCAGACAGCTTGAGAGATTGCTGAAGGAGGTAGTGTTTGGAGCAGCTGTGCCTATCTGAAGAGCCCTCTGTCACCAGCAGTTGGGAACAGGAGGACACTGCCATCAACACTGCCTTGAAAGGAGATGCACATATCCAGTCAATGACTACAATTTTGCAGTCACTCTGAGCAAAGAGCAATGTCTACCAGGGACCTCATCACACAGGATGATCATCTTTCCATGGCCTACTGACTTGAATCCAGAAAATTCCCAGAGTCCAAGACTAAAAGAGCTGGAAGCAGTGTAGAATATCCACACACTTCCTCAGCCCACCCACCCGCTTTACAAGTAGGGAGGACCTTCTCCCCTCACCTAGTATTGTTTGCTTGGTCCTTACTTTCTACCTTGGCCCCGGTGTCAATGGCCACCACACCCCACATGTGCCATACTAAAAAGGGCACAACAGGGAAATTCAGAAAGGTACATCATCTTGCTGATGCACTCGGGAGACTCAAGCGTAATGACTGAAGCTCAGAGATGCTACCCAACTTACCCAAGATCACACAGGTCATCACTGTTGCAGCTGGGAGTTGAAATTGCTTCCATGCCCACATTGTTTCCAGCACAGGTGGATACAGGTAGATACATAGATACAAGTGTTCAAGCTGTACCGGCTATAGAGTTGGCACAGTGGGTTTCTAGGTAAAGTCACCCATTTCTTTAAGGAGAGCTAAGAAAACAACATGACCATGAGATTTGCCATGACCACCAGCACCCTGGCCTTGGCCTCCAAACTGTTGCTGTTCTATGTATTTCTGATGCCCCTGCCTCCTCTTGCCAGCAATCAATCCTGACTGTGCTCTGCCAGTGGGCTCCATTCCACATGTCCCACAGGTAAGAGAACCAGTGGCCATCAGGACACCTGTTTCCACCTTCCTTTCCCTGGGGACTTCTCCTCCCATCCTAGAAGTCAGCTGCCCTATCTCATCCCTTTTTCCCCATGTCAGTGACTTGGCTCACTTCTTCCAGCCTCCATCCTCAGGGTCTTACATTCCTAACTTTGGTTCCCTGTCCCAGGAGCCTCTGGGAACCAAGGTGGGCCAGAGCTTGACAGTGAGGGCTTAGGAATGAGCGGTATGTGAACTGCTGCTCTGCCAGGGATTGGCTTTGGGAACTTGAGCAGGTGACTTGGCCTCCCTGCGCTGAGTTTGTTTTCCTGACCACAGGAGGATGTTGTGATGGATAAATGAAATAACATGTGTGACAGGGCTTTGGCCCAGGGCAGGAACTCAACACATAAAATTCTTGTTTCCTTTAATACGTGTCTCAAAGGCATGCAAAGTGGATTAAGTACAGTTATGAAGGGGCCACACAGCTCCTGGCTTCCTCAGACACAATCAGCACAGCTTCCTTCTTCATCCCCACCATCTCAGCTTACATTCTGGAGCTTTAGCGCAATATGGTGGAACTGGTTGCCAAGGAATGCCAGCTGGTCTTGGACGTGAGGGTGGGAGTAAGGGTGCGGGTATGGGCAGGGCAGGTCAAGGCCAAGCTCCTGGGCTTGTCTCTCTGGGATTTTATGCTTCTGGCTCAGTGTGGCTCTGAAGCATCCAGGCCCAAACCATTTGAGCAGATGGCCACCAGCCCATTTTCCATTTTGGACTTTCCTTTGAGAAGCCTCTCAAATTTACCTCCGCCCTCACACTGCTCTTTAACTTAGACCCATTTTTGTCATGTCAATAATCTTCTTTTTTTACTAAAATAAAACCCAGGCAGCACAATTCCTGAGAAAGAAGATCTCTGGATTAGAGGTCAAATTCCTCCTTCCTGGCACAGTCACAGGCTCCCAGGGGAGAGCGGCAGGGTTGGGAGCTCCAGGCAAAGCTCTCTCATCAGGAAGTCCCTGAGAGAGATGCTGGGAAGGCCATGCCGAGAAGTGACTTCCCACGCAGGCAAACCATAGCCTTTTTCCCGGTGCAAGCTCTTAGAGCTTGTTTTCACTCCCTGCACACAGCTTTGACAAAAGACCTTTTCCCTTTTGCCTAGTCTCCTCCACAATATCAAACCACTGACTGATATCAAAACAGTCACCTCATTGGGGCAGTCATCATTTTTCAATTTTCCAAGCGGCTGCCTCCAGCACAGTGTAGCGCAGAGGACAGCAGCTGTGTCGGCATCCCAGCAGGCCTGCTCAGCCACCAAGTTGTCACCATCCAGTTCCAGGTGCTCACAGTGAAGGTCCAACGTAGTGGCTACCAGCCCTTCTCTGGACAGCACTGAGTCTATGGGGCTGAGGATGAAAGCAACCTGGCTTGAGTCCTGACCCTGACGTGCAGATATGGCACTTTGGGCACCTTAACGCTCAGGCTCCTTTTCATTCCCAAAGCAATGGGAGACTGGCACCGAGTAAGCTTGTCTTCATAGTTGCACTTTAATTGTTAGTGCTCTTCCTATGCAGTGGCTTCTAAGCAGGTTTGGGCCAGAGTGTTCTTTGCCTTCTTGCTTTCAGTGAGACGTTGCTTTTGGCACAAAGGATGATGAGCCTCCAAACTCAGTTCCTGTCCTCCTGCTCTCATACTTTCCAGGGCGGTGTGCAGCATTTCCAAAAGGTTCTATAAATTCCCTCCCCTAGCTTTATCCATCAGTTGAAGTCAGTTCAACCAAGTGGCCATTCGGTGCCCAGCCCTGGACATGACATGTATTCACAGCAACAACCATGACAGACATGGCCCTGCCCTCATGGAGCTCACCATCCAGAGGGGAGGCTGACTAAAGCAGATCTCAGACCCCTGGACTACAATGGGACAGTGTGCATGAAGGGCCAAGGCTATGGGGAACACACAGTCGCTCTCGGTGGATTAGAAATTTATTCACCAAAGAGATCAAGGAGCAATAAAGTTTAAGCAGAGGGAACAGTTGAGAAAAAGACGGAGGAATGAGGTAGCCTGATGTACCAGGGAATGAAGAAATTTCCATCTGAGCAGACCATAAGGAAGACAGCTGAGTCAAGAGAGGTGGGTGGGGCCCCTTCATCACGGGCCAAGTGAACCTGGTGAGTTGGAAATTTGTTATCAGGCGAGCAGCAGCTTGTGAGAGCAGACAGGGCAGGACAGTGTTTACTCTAATGCCAATGGGATGTGGGTGCAAGGGGGAGCTATAGTGGGTGCTAGGAGGGGAGGAGTGAGCCTGCTCCATAAACCAGTACACACTGGGACAATGCCCCAGGAAAGGAGAGCAGGGTGGGAGTCAAGTGACACCAACAAGGAAGAAATGGACGTGACTCAGCCCAACCATCCACTGCCACAGTGTAAGGTGAGTCACCCTCCCATACCCTGCCTCAGCTTGCTTCCTTAGAATCCCAGTTCAGAGTGGGTGACCTTAACTGAAAGGATTACAGATTGTACCTAGGAGCTGCAATGCACAAATAGGTCTGCATGCTGTTTGCTTTGCATTCTGGGATGCTTTGGAAAGAGAAGAGAGACAAACCCAGCTATTAGCAGGTTGTCTCCATGGTTTGCAGGACACCATACCAGCCAGCATCTCTTCTTCTACACCTGGAGTCCAAAAAAACTGAGCCTTGGCTTCACCCCAGATTCTGCTGTGACTCTACTCCTTCTCACATTCTCTTTCTTCATCTGTAAAATGGATCTCCATGGTCCTGTCTGGTGTATGTGTTTAGAGACTCTCACCTATGAGAATATAAAATATTCCTGGATTCCACATCACTGTTCCCTGATGGGGCCACCAGCAGGGATTTAAGGGGAGAGGGAACTGCTCCAGCTCCAGCTAGCTGAGCTGATCCTAGTGACCAGGCTCCTCCTCTCCCCATCCCAACCTGATCTATGGCTCTGGGGAATCAGAGCATAGCTCACAAAATGCCGCAGTCCCAACCTCACCGCCACACTCTGCACAGCCAGGAAATGGACCGTGATACACGTAATATTACATGTTAATGGTCTGCCGCACCAAAGGCAGAGTGAAGAATCATTCCTGTGGCAGCAGTGGATTAACTCCTTCTTTTCTGATCTCTTCCAGAGCTTTCTAGTTAAATAAATTGGAGAGGAAAGGTGCCAGGCTTATGGGGAGACAGAAAGGTTGTGGAGACAGGAAGGTTCTGGAGTTTTTACTTAGTTTGCATTAAATCTTCTGGGGTTTTCCTTTTCTACAACAGCAATCATACGCAGGAATGACTTAGCCTTTAGGTCAGATCCAACTCATTTTCTTCCCTGAACTCCCACAGGTCTGCCAGAAAATCAGCTTCACATTCTCATCTCCACCAGAGGCCCAGATGGACCTATCCAATCACAGGGCAAATCTCTGATGACTGAAATTTGGGAGATGCTAAAGGGGTCCCATAATTCTTTGAAAATTAATAGCTCTACAGTAGACTCTAATGCCAAGAGAAAAATCCTAACGCCACCTGTTTCTTCTGAGGTCCAAACAGGAGAGGGCACTCAATCACCGACAAGTCAATGTGATCAGGGAACGAGGCCTGAGATTTGTTACTCCCACCTGAATGTCCTCTTCCCTAGACAATGACACCCATTGGGCCAGGTGACTCTTCCCTGTCATGACCTGCACAATGATGTGTGGCAAATATTCAGTCATCAATTTGTCATTTGCCAATTTCTGTACTGTAAATACCCCCTCCATTGCCAACATCAGAATAACAACATGAGGTAGTTGGAGGAGAACTGGGAGGTAATACTCAGGAGCCACTGTGATATAACACTTTTGCCTCCCTCACAGATGGGATAGACACAAGTAACCTCAGAGGCACAGCTCATAGTGGTGTAGGCCATTGTAAAGTAATTAAGAATTGATGATAAGTTTTGAATACTTATTTCCTTTGTTTTCAATATGATCTCTCTAATTATGAGTATGTAGTTTAATTTCTAATAAGTGCTTCATTCAAAATGCTGAGGAGAATGTGGAGAAAGAGAAATCTTATATATTGTGGGTGGGTATACATAATGAGTGCTACCATTATAGAGGTTCCTCAAAAAACTGCAAGTAGAACTACCATATGATCCAGCAATCCTGTCACTGAGTATATGCCCAAGAAAAATGAAATCCAACACACCAAAGAGCTACCTGTGTGCCTCTTTATTGTAGAGATATGTACTGTGTGGAATCAACCAAGGGACTAGTCACCAGATGAATGGACAAAGAAACTGTAGTATATAAACACAATACAGTATTTTTCAGCCATAAAGAATAATGAAATCTCCTGTCATCTGCAGTGAAATGGATGGAAATAGTGGTCATTGCGTTAAGGGAAGTAAGCCAGACATAGAAAGACAAATACTGTGTGTTCTCTCTCAAATGTGAGAGCTAAAAAAAATAGTGACCTGTAAGTAGAATAGGACTACTAGAGATAGGGACGAATGGGGGAGAATATGTGATTGGATTTGATCTGTACATGCTGTATGCAAGTGTGGGATCAGCACACTGAATCCCTTTAATGTTTAATATCTGAAATAAAATAAAATAACAAAGGTTTGTTTAGCAACCATTTCTCAAAATTCCCAAGAACCTACCAATCAGCTCTCTAGCTGGTGGCTCTAGCACATCACTGCTCCTATAGCAGAAAGTCAATGGCCATGTGCCACTTTTATAAGTCAGGACACATGTAGGAAATGATCATCACCCTGGCTCCCTGGTCCCTGATAGCTCAGCTGCAGATGGGCATTGCCTGGCCTAGGAGGTAGAGCCCTTTAACTGTGGGCAGACAGTTTCCTCTCACTAATCAGCCTAAGTAATTGCTCATCTCCAGTGTTGTAACATCTTTTACTATTTCCACAAGTAGTACTGGGTCCCTGAACTCTGTGCCTACATCGGTAATCTCCAAGGTGGTCCTTTGTCTAGTAATGGCTTCATCTCACTCCTCCAGCACATATGAACACCCCCTCTTGTGGCACCTCCAGTTTATACTCTTTGGGAAGATGAAAAGTACTATGAGATTCTTTCTTTTAGGATGGAGAAGTGTCTCCAGAATAGGTGAAGCAGAATCCAAGACAGCCCCTCTCTAGCCTCCCTGTAGTGACACTGTGCACTGTTTCCTCCCACAATTAATCTGGTGAAATGAAGGGGGCAGGGGTAGACCTCTGAGAGTAGGTCAAAAAAGACATTTTAAAATTTGTGTTTTCTTGAATCACTGTCTCTAGAAGAAGCCAGCCATCACATCACAAAGACACTCAATCATGCCCATGGAGACATCCTTGTAGTGAGGAACTGAGACCTCCTGCCAACAGCCATCAGGGACTTGCCAGTGCTATGAATGAACTCCCTTGCAAGGGGCATTTCACACCACATCCATTCAGTACCCAACTCTGCGCAAGCTCAATCCCTGTCCTTGAGATAGTATCTCTACAGGACATAGTTATGAGTCAGCTAGGCTGTGCAAGACACTAGGACTGGTAACACAGTAATGACAGCCTAAACAACAGAGATTTTTTTGTCTCTTAATAAAGTTCAAAAATGGACAATATAGATCTCTAGTGGCACTGCACAAGATTAGTGACCCACACTCCTTTGACCTTGTTACTCTGCCATCATTAGAGTTAGACTTCTGTCTCCTACTCCATGGGTGGGGGCTTGCACTCAACCATGACATCTGCTTTTAGCCAGAAGGAAAGAGGAAGGGATAAACAGTATACTCTCTTCCATGAAAGACAGTGATGTTGCACACCCCTTTTCCTTATATCCCACTGAACAAACCCTAGTCATTGGACCAGATTTTATTCATGACCAGTTAAAACAGGGGCTGTGATATTAAGAAAGAAGAGACTAGATACTGGTGGGCAATAGCAATTTCATCCCCAACTGGAGCATCCATGATTCCTCAGCGAAGAGATATGGCCAGTAGCTCTCTCTTACTCTTCATGATTGGCTAAGAAAGGCAGTGCACCATCTCCACACACGTCATCCAAAACACCTCCACTGTTTTTCTGTAACCCAATGTTCTTTTTAGTTGCCTGTCTGTCCCATTGAAAGGTAGAACATATGAGAGCAGGGGCCTTTTCTTGTTCTGCTCCTGAATTCATGGCTCCTGAACATTTGCTGAATAAGTGGATGAAACAGACAAATGTAGGCCCTTTGGCCTTCACCATGGTCAACAACCAGTTCATACACATGTTCCTGATTAGGAAACTAAATGATTAAAATAAGTACATGCCTATGGCCCGTCCTAAGAACATCTTGGAGGCATCTGCAAAGCCTTTTGCTCGGAACTGTGTGTGAAAACAGTGCCTAGTTAGCACCTGCTTGGAACAAACACCACCTGACTTCTAAGGAACTGTGCCATTTTGTCAGCCACATAACAACAATAACAACAACAACAACAACAAGGAAGATATTCTAAAAAAGAAAATGAAACAGATACAGAAGAGGCAACTGCTTTCAGAGGTCTTTAGCTTTCCCCAGGGAGCCAGAGACTATGTCTATTCACACCCACAGCCCCAGATGAGACATGAAAAACACCATCAGTCATGTCAAACAACTGGCCTAAGAGGTTGTGCTTTTGCCAAACTGATTTAGAGAACATGAGGAGAAATACAGGCAATAAATGGCATCCAAATACAAATCACAATTTAAAACAGAGGAAGGAGGTTCCTGTGAGAACATCAGTGTTTTGCAGGGATAATTAAAAGCTGTAACCCTCCAGCAGCATCAATAAAAAAGAGAGTGAATCTCATGCAAACATGAACTTTCATAAATATGAAGGTGAATAAAGAAGTTAATAAAACTCTTGGAAAACAGAAATACAGAAGACCAAAAAGGAAAAAAGTATTCAACTCCCATGAGAGTCAAACTGGTTTCACCTTCGGACTGACAAATATTTAAAAAAAAATAATACTCAGTGCTGCCAAAGATATAGTGAGATGGTCAATTGCATACACTGTTAGTAGAATGCAAAATTGTGCAATTTTTTGGGAAGCTGTTTGGAAATGTGCATCCACAGACCTCTCAAATATGCACAGTACTTTTGACACACTGGTTTTACTAATAATTTATGCTAAGATATTCATTTCCTCAACAAACTGTTCTTGATTGCCTGCTATATGCAATTTCTGTGCTAGTGCTAAACAATCATAGATGAATAAAGAGACCTAGTTCTTTCCCTGTAGACTTTACTATTTGATAGGAAAAGAGACAATGAACAAATTTAAGAACCAATAGATAGATAAATATAAATTATAATCAGCAAAGAAAGACATTGTATTGATGTGGTGCAATAACAGCATTACTGAGTAGATGATCGTGAAACTTTTCTACAAGAGGGTGACATTAAACCAAGATCTGATATTAAATCAAAGCAAACAGCTGCAAGAAAAAGAGTGCTCAGCTTCCAGGTAAAGCAAACAGCTTGTGCAAAAATCTTGAGCTTGAAAAACTGTCACAGGACATTTCAAGGCCTCAAAGAACCTCAAAGAGAGGTCAGGATACCTGGATGTAGCAGTGGAGGGGCATGAGATTGAGAGGGAGTTGGTTAGGAGTCAGAGACAAGGAAGAAAAACTTGAATGTCAGCTGGACTTAATGCTGGAGACAATGAGACTATTTGAAGGTTCTTTAACAGCAGAGTAGTATGATCACAGTTTTACACTGGGAAGTTCAGTGTAGGCATTTTATAAAATCAAAGAGGCAGAGAAGAACAGACTGGAAGACACGGAACCTCACCGAGGGTCACAGCTATCCACGGCCAGGGCCCTACAAGGGGCAGATGGAAAGGACATTTTCAGGTAGAAGGCCATGATTTGGCCACTATTGTCTGTAGGTGCCAGGAAATGAGGAGCTGGAGACGCAACTACCATTTCTAGCCTGAGTGCCTAGGAGAATGGTGGGCCAATGAACACCAACAGGAAACAGTAGGATGAGAAGATCTTCAGGGAAGAGGAAGAAACAGGATTTTGATGTCGGAGTCACGACGCATGTCTTCCTTCCAGGTAATCTGAGGGTCACCCTCCAGTATGTGCGGCTTCTCCTGCTCCACTGGACTCTGTCACCCAGCACAAAACTGAGCTCCTCACAGTTCGCCAGAGGAAGAACCAACATGAAGCCAGAAGCCAGCTCTCCTCCCCTTCCCACCTCCTGTCTTTCTGTTCATAATTTCAATTAAAAATTGTTTCAAGTCAAACTTTTTCCTTGGGAAAAAACTTTGGGGGGTAAATTTTTGCTTAGAGAGCATTCTCCTCATCCCTTTTTTTTTTTTTCCAGTTTATAAGCTTACATGGAAACTTCTGCTTGAGAGATATAGCCAATCCAGGCCTTGGCCAGGAGGCCCCGCAAGACCCCACATTGTCACAAATGGTCACCTCATGTTGTTAACAGTTCCTCGTCAGCAAGGTGGGGCTTTTTGAATGAAGCCAATGAGGACTCTTCTAGAGGAAGAAGAAAGGGGCAGAGAGGAGTGGAATTCCTTGAGATGGAGGTGGCACCACGGGGCTTCCCATCCTCTTAGGCATCTGTGGAGAGTGCTGAGGCTGCCAGGCCTGATTTTCTATCTCTGTTTCTCCTCACATAAAACAGGGCATTTAATGCAATGCTCATTTGTCTGGAAATCTTGTGTGGGCACAAGGAGGTGGCTGTAATATATGCAAGCCCACTGCCGAGAATAGAAATGAGGGAACCATGTCCAACAGCCAGGCTCACATTAAACACGCTTCAGAACACAAACACAGCTCGCTCGGAATGGCAATGCCAGCAGCCACCAAGCCCAACCCTCCAAAAGTGGGTCCACTCTGAGGCCATGAGTTCTGAAAGACACGAGTGCATTGATTTGGACCCCTTTGGGTAATGAAAACTTTTCCTCACAGGCAAAAATCATTCTGAAAGAACTAGCTCTATAACTCAATTCTGAAGCTGCTTGCTTAAGTCCTGTTGAAACAGACCAGATTAGAGCTACACAATAAATCATTTTATGAAAATACAATTTCCTGTCAGCTGTTCTAAACAAGGTCTTTTTAAGGCCAGTGAGTGGTTAGGAGGAAAAATGTTTCCCTCTTCCAGGTGGAAGTATTTTTTTTCCTGGTGATTTTAAATTTTACATGTGGATGGATATAAAGTAAGAAAATGAGATGTTTACAACTTATTGAGAAACAGGTTTTAATAGTATGAAACCCTTCTTATCACAAATCCAGGAGACTGTGGGGAGATTTCATTAAACTCCAAATTTCATACTACCCTGCAGATGCCTGGGAGCTGCTAAGAATGCCCATTTAAAGGAAGGAAATCTTCCTGCTCCAGCTGCGGAGAGAGCCGCAAAGGTCCTAATAGAATTTCCTCCCGCACAGGGAGCTGTAGATTCCCCAAACTGAGGCCCAGGCAGCAGACAGCCTCTTTAGGGCTGCGCAGGAGGAAATGGAAATATGCTCTTCTCTGCAGAGTACCCTGAAGCAGTGACATAGCTATCTTTTCTCCTTCATTTTTAATTGTGAAACAATTCAAACATAGAGAAAATTATAGAAAAATAATATAACAGACTATCCTCCATCAAAACATTTACTTCCAATTTCTCTCTCTCTCTCTCTGCCTCTCTCTCTCCCCTCTCTTCTCTTTTCCCTCCTTTCTGTCTCACCTCCCCTTCCCTCTCTCCCTCTTTCCCTCCTCCTCTTTCTTGCCTTCTCTCCTCCCTCTCACTAAATTTACAACTAGTGGAAACAAGCGCTTTCCATCTTCTCAAGAAGCAGAAGTAACCTCTGCCCTGGAATGGTGTGAATCATTCACATCTTGGATTTTAGTCTGCTCACTACAAAATGCATGAACCCATCAACAGTACACCACTGTTGTGTATTTTTTTAAAAAAATTCATTCAAATGGTATTCATTCTGTATGTATCCTCCTGAAACTTACTTTTTCCCCTCAAAATTATATTTTGGATGAAGCAACACATTGTGTTCTTAACTAAAGAGACTTGTCATCAAGATGTCAGTTCCGTCTAATTTAATTTACAGATTGAACACAATTCCAACTTCTAAAATACTACCAGTTTCTTTTCTCTCAAGCTAAGCAAGTTGATTATGAAGTTTATTTGCAAGTACAAAAAAGCAAAGCTAGCCAAGATACCCCAGCAAGAGAAAAACCATCTTGAGGGGCCAGCACCACTAGACATTAACACATACTAGAAAGCCTCTAATTAGGAGTTTGGTATTGGCACATGAATAAACAGATAGACCAATGGGACCAAAAGAAAATCCAGAAATAGATTCAACTGCATCTGGAAAGTTATTATATGAGAAAGGCGGTTTCACAAATCTGTGTGAAGTGACTTTAAAAAAAAAAAAAAAAAAAAACAAGTGGTATTGAGATAATTGAATAGCCATATGGAAAAAGTCAACCCTGGAACTCACACCACATTCTGGGGTAAAATCCAAAATAGATCAGACATTTAAATACAAAACTGAAACCCTATAGGTACGAGAGAAAACCTTGGGTGTGGGGGAAACTTTCTTCTTCAGAGGCAATAAGGGGAAAGACTGCTATATTTCAACACAGTAAAACAAAACTCTTGCAAAGCAAAACAACCCTGAACAAACTAAAAACAAACCATACCTGGGCAGAGATAGCTGTGCTCTGGTCTTAAGGAATGCCTAGGCTGTCCTGCCATCAGTGGGCAGTTGGCTTCAGTTTCTATATAGGAGGCAGCTGTGTGTGTATGTGTATATCCTTGGAATCTGGCTCCAGCACTTACTAGCCATGTGGTCTCAGGAAAATTGTTTGAATTCTAGAGACCTCAGTTTTCTCATCTACAGTGAAATATCAATACTTACTTCTGTGGTTGTAAGGAACAATAAATGGGTTTCCTTGTGAAAAATGCTTAGAACACAAAAAAGCATGGAACCTTCTAAAACATCAATTAGTGTTAGCTCTTACTTCCTTAGACCCACAGTTCCTTATAAAACCAAAGCTCAGGCAGCAAGATGAATACAGAGAACACCACCCTCCTCCTTAGTTTTAAGGAGCAAGTCTGTTCTCCTCCATCTCACATAGATCCTCAAGCACAGCCATCTCTCTGGGACTTTCTGCACACGGAACTGGTACTAGTGTCTATTTGATCATTCCAAACCATGTGGGGGCAGGTAGAACTTTTTGGAAACCCGATAAGCTAAGGATACTCCTGTGGACTTCAGGTCCTATTGTCATTTCATAAGAAAGACAATAACTATGGTGAAGGTAGTAGATGAAGATGCTAGAAAGAGAAGAATGTAGTCGGGGGAGGAATCTAAGTTAACAGAAGGTTTGTTTAGGAGAGGATTCTAGAAGCAAGTTAAAGCCAGATTACACCTTGAACACTGATCAGAGAAAGCTGGATTTAAACCTAAAGTATATGGGATGCCACTGGAAGTCTTGGAAGGAAGGACTCATAGGCTTAAATAACTAGAAAGTGAATCTGGTAGTATCTTTAGACCAAATGTGATATGAGTTTAAAATTCAGTGTTGACACTTGAGACTCTGTCAAGAACAACTAGGCAGGACTCAATGTCTTGGGAGCTTTGAGAAGTGAGTAGGTGGAATGGAAATCTTCAGGTCCTGGCTGATTGGCTGTGTAATAACCAAGATCATAGCTACCTTCTGGTTTTAGGCACCCAGTATAACAGTTCACCAAGCAACTTAATCTTAAAATTATATGTGTATTCATATTTTATAGATGAGATTGTAATGGAAAATATACCCCCCCCAGCCAGTATATTTCAGTTTCTTAGTTGCCCAGTGTCTTAGCTACTTTTCTCTCATTGCTGAGATAATATACCTGACACCCAGAATTAAGAAGGAAAGCCCACAGTTTATTTAGCCCACAGTTTGTGGAAGTTTCAGTCCATACTCAGCCGCTTCCAAGGCAGGATGGCACATGGCAGAAGGCAACAGTTCAAGGTGGTGGAAAATAGCCAAAACAACAAGAGCAAAAGGGAGGAGCAGTGGCAAGCAGCCTCTTTCCTTCCTTTACACTGTATGCAAACTACCCACCCCAGGGCAGATGTAACAGTCACGTCCATAATTCCAACATGGACCATGTATCAATCATAAACTCTAGAAACCTACTTCACGACTGCATGAGGCCTTTGGGGGACATCTAGACACAAACTATAACACACAGGTAATAATTCCTGTTCCAGTTCCAGCTGCTTTGGTCTCTTAGAAACAGCTGGTCACTGTGATGTACAGCTGGTCACTATGATACACACTGTATCAATCAATCCCCAACTGACAAGCCATTCTGCCTCTGTACTTCCTGCTTTGCTTATCTCATATAAGCCCAAGACCACCAGAGATTAGGGCCTGATATTCTGGGAATGATCCCAATCAGTGCCCATTGATGTAAATAAATCTGCCTCCAAATCCTGGTAGTTTGGTACTTCTGTTTGTCATTGCAAGATAGCTGAGATAGGAAAAGTTTTGCATCCATTTCCTGTATCCAGCACCTCAATAACAGGGTACTTAGGAGAACAGGATCTAGGATTGAAGAACAGCTCTGTATCTCATTGCTGTGTGGCTTTGATCTATTCGCTCCACCTCTGTAAGCCTCCCTGTAAAGGTCAAGTTGAACCAACACATGTAAAATGTTCAGCCAACACCAGGCACAGAAAAGCTCTCAAGAAATGCTGTGTTATTTCTACTACTATTATTACCAACATTATGCATGTTGAAATGATACCACACAAGACCAAAGTCAGAACTCCAACAGTCAGTTACTAACTGGGTTCCCTTCAGAAACACTCAGTCCCTCTGAGCCAGTCCTAAGGAATGACAGCTAATCTCTGTCCACCTCACAGTCACCAGTGATGATCCAGGGGTCACTGAGTGGGAAGAGTCTTCTTTCTAATCCCCAGAGGTAAACTTGTAAAACTAAATCTAGTTTCCCAGCTAACTTCTGATTCCCCTGCGGACAGCAGCATGTGGCTGTTTCTACCCTATGATGGAATCAGAAACAAATCCTTTAAAAAACTTTCCTGTTTGCTCTGTACACAAATAAAATAGATACCACTTACATAGGCCCCAAACCAAGGTTCAAGAGTGTGTTAGAGGCCAAACTTCCTCCACCAGGGCTCACTCTGTTTAAGCTGATGCAGTTTCCAGACTTTAAATAGAAATGATAAATTATTGACTATTGTGGTGATTGATTCTCAGACTGTCTGCTGACCACCAAATTGCTCCGATTGTCTCCTGAATGAAAATTCCATAAGTCATTAGCGAGCACCCGCACCAACATCTGTCACGTTAATGATGCGGCTGCAATCGCTCCTTGACACTAATTACCTTTTCTGACTAATTTTGAATGCAGAACTTCCCTAATGACTGAGACCCATTGTAAAAGGCCCCATTTTCTTTAAGTGTTGTATAATCTATGGCACCTTCAGGCCAAATCGCAGTTATTAACAGGCTGCCCGATCCTATTTCCTCACATTGCATTGTCAGTCTGTAAATAGAGACCTCTTTATTCCAGGCTCCTTGACATAAATATAATTTTATCTGGAGAGTTCCCTGGAATGTGAGTTTCTGGAAAAGCAGAGCCTGTGTGGATGGATTTCCAACTTGTGCTGATAATCCTGAAAGATGCTTAATCCATAGATCATCTGTGGCTTTGAAAGAGCAGGGCTGCCCTCCCAGGCTGCCACATTCAAGCACTTCCTCGGCTCTTAGACAAGCTGTTGTGTACTATCTTCACCACACTCCCTTGAGGTGGCTGTCACAAGCCCATTTTACAGTGTAGTGAGTGGGACTGGGAGATCTTAAATGACTATCCCAATGTCACACCGCGTGAAAACTGAATAGAAGAGCCTGGGACTGTGGTAGGGAATCTCTGTTCTGGCTCTCAGTGATTCCGCCTCCTAGCATGAACTGCAGGAGAACCTAGGGACACTTGTGATGGGTAGAACATGGCAGACTTTGAGGGATGCTTCTGTTATAGAAGTCTCTGCCTCTATCTTTCCCACTTCCCCACACTGCCCACAGTCTCACGTGCTCACATGCTCCAAAGGAAGCCAGCGTCATTTTGTGAGCTTCCTATAGAGAAGTCCACATGGCAAGGAACTGAAACCCTCAGTCCAACAGCTCATGAAGAACCAATTCTTGCCAACCACCATGTCAGCAACCCTAGAATCAACCTCCTCAGGGAAGCCTTCAGCTGAGACCACAGCCAACATCTTCATCTTGAGTCCAACGTTGACAGAAACCTTGAGTCAGAGGACCCAGGTTCTTGGCCACTGACACTAAAAGGTAATAAAGGCAAGTGGTTTGATACACCTCCATTTGAGGACAAATTGTTATGGAGCAAAGGGTAACTAACACAAGGGTCAAACATAAATTGAAATGACAGCAAAGCCTTGCTTGTTTACTTTTCTCTCTGTATTGCTTTCAAAACAAAAAAATGTATTAACATAATATAATTTTCTGTATTAATTTTTTGTTCATAAATGAAACAAAATAAATACAATTAAAATTGGAAACTCCTCTCCACCTTCCCCCTAACCATCTACGTCCTTCCCAGAGGAATCATTATTTACAGGTTTTTGTATTCTTCCTGAAATGTCCTAATATATTTATACAGACATACAATTTTATTAGAACATAACAGAATTCTCTTATACATATTTTTCTGTGATTTGATTTTTCACTTAGCAGAATATCTGGACACATCTCTGAGACAATCCACAAAAACAGCTCTCCCCTACTTTTTTCAGTGAATACAGAACATTGGGGGGTGGACTTGCTATAATTTATTTAGACACCTTCCCTACTGAGAGTGTTTCTAACACAAGTGCACACATATCCTTATATAAAATCTTTGTGCATGTGTATAAGAAGAAATTCCTAGAACTGAAATTTATGGGTCACAAGATACATGTTTTTCAAAGTTTGGGCCATGTCCTTTCTGAGTGCATCATATTGCATCCTCAGACCTAAATTAAAAATAAAAATCACAGGGTCTCATAATTGTCATGGAAACAAATGCCACCATAACTCTAAATCCCAGAGAGAAAGCCTATGAGAGGTCTCAGAGACATCAGCAGCTGGGGCCCCCAAGCCCAGAGAACAAAATTCATAGGCACAGCCTCCTTTCTTTATGTACTTTGGAGCATTTTCTTCATTTCTTTCTTCTCTTTTTCTAAGTGGAAAAAAATAGACAGAATCCCATAGGAGGAGGAAGAAGCAGGTAGCCAGGTTCTAGGTCGGCTATTCTTAAATTTGCTATGCAATACTTGGGGCCAAGTCATCAGCCCCTCCTGACCCCCGATCTACTCACCCAGGGGTTCGACAAAACAGCCCCCATGCCACTCCTACTTGAGTTTATAGGCTTAGGAATACTTTCCGGAACACTTCCCGGAACACTTTCCAGAACGTGCCTTAACTGTTTCTGGGTACATGTTATTTATGTTGCAAGTCAGAGAGATAAAGTAAAAGCCATCTGAGAGGTATGCATTTAATCCACATATTTATTAGGCATTTGGTAAGCCAGCTACTAGAGTCACAAAGATGGATTAACATGCTCTCCACCCATAAAAGGCTCAGAGGTCAAAGTAAAAGTCAGGCTTCGGCAGTAAGAGGCTGGGAGCCCAGTGATGTTCCCCACAAAAGCAAAAGACAGAAGGTATGGGTTGGGTGCAAAGACATAGAGCTTTATTTTGAATCTCCTGCATTAGTGTGCCTCAGACACAAGGAAATAGTACTGTCACATCTGAGTCTCCAGTGCCCTCTGTCTCAATGTGGATCCAGATCACTCAGACACTGATTGCTTCTAGAAGAAGAGCCCCGGAGAGTTTGCAGGAGGGGACATTATTTAATCCACTTAAAGTCTGAAGCCCGTTGAGAATGAAGACCCTGAGCAGGTGTGTACTTCTGGAAATGACTCTGCTTGATTTTTGATTCTTGGCAAAATAAGGATACGTTATCTCTTAATGAAGTTACAGATACAAACATCTTTTTTTCTTGTCTTTTTGAGACAGGATCTCACTATGCAGTTCAGGCTGGGCTTGAATTCACTTTGTAGCCCAGGCTGCTTTTGAACTCACAGTGATTCTCCTGTCTCAGCCTCCCAAGTGCTGGGACTACAGGCGTATGCCACTACACCCAGCTCAGATACACACATCTTAAGAGCAAAAAATCATGAAAACAGCATTCTACACAGTGACACATAGCAACTTGTTTGAAGTGTGCTTAAACTTTGCAGATAATGGTCTGAGTTGGAAGCACAACATATACTCACCCAGTGAACCCACAGAATCCAGATTCTTCCTGCTCCAGGTGTGGTCCTCAGCCAGCAATATTAACACCTCTTGAAAGACTGTTAGGAATACAAAATTTTAGGTTCCACCCCAGAGCTACCAAATCAAAATCTGCATTTTAACAAGATCCTTTAGCAACTGACATTATGGTTTTAGCCATGAGCATCTTGGTTACTGAAGTAAATAAGTAAATAAGTAGGACTCTGAGAACTTTGGAGAGCTAGTTAGTGATCTTTAATTTTGTAGTTGATTACTCCTTGGAAGTTAGTGACAAACTATGGCAATAATACTTTTGGACTCAGCCGCCAGACATTTTGGACTTCAGGCCAGGACTGAGCAGTGGTAGAGACCATGCTGGGAATTGGATTCAGCCGGAGGAGTGGCCACAGAGGGACAATCTACCCTGTATGAAAGGTCATGCAGTTCAGCCTTGGTTTGGGCTGGCACTGATTCCTGGATTGAACTTCCAAACTCTAGCAGAGCCCAGTGCAGGTCTGGCCTTTGTGCATTGCAGCACTTTCATCCTCTATCCATAGTTCCTTCAAATCGTTATGCAATGGACATGTGAAGATCCACAGGGAACCAACGCCATCAGGAGGAGCTCGTGTGATCTTGCCTGCCATGCTCAGAAACCCAAAAAGCCAGGTTGGAACAATCAAGAAGCCTAAAAGAAACTGGAAATGCACTCTTCCTAGCTGTGATCCTTACCTTCCCTAGTCTTTACTGGACAATGATTACAACCCGTTCTTCTTACTTTTACCCCTAAAAATTGACTAGTGCCCCTTAATATGCCCAAAAGACTCCCTACTAGGAAGCATGCATCACTCATTCATTAAATTGCACAGATATTTATTCAATGATAAAAATAATAGTAATAACAGAGGAAGATGTGGTCACAGCCATGCCTGAGTCTGCACTCTCTGCACTGTCTCCTGACTCTCCTAGCGGTCTCTTAACACCCACAGGTGGGTTATTGGATCTAAATCCTACCCCTCTCTGCTCGATTCCTACCAAAAATAGCACATATGAAGGGGCTGGGGATTTAGCTCAGCGGCAAAAGCTCCTGCCTGGCAAGCGCAAGGTCTTGAGTTCGGTTCCCGGTATCGGAGGAAAAAAAAAAAATAGCACACATGCGGTTTCATTGGCAAAGATTTTCACTGCCAAGTGAAAAAATGTAGTATTTATCAGATTTAGCGTGGACATGTACCCCACAACCTCTGAGGAAGCCTCTCGAGAAAGAAGAGCTAGTGTGGGAACTGGAACCTGAAGGAGGATTCCCTAAGAGCACACCCTCAAATCTAGAGTGATCAAGACAGAGAGGCAGACACTGAGGCCACTCATTCACCCAGCCACAAGGGCAGGATGGCTGGATGGACAGGCCAGCGGGGTGCAGGTGGAGTAGTGCTGCTGATGACCATGTGGCACCTTTCATGAGAATAGCCATGCCTGTCAGCAAAACAGGACCCCAAGAAGGCTGAGCTCTCCAGCCATATCTACAACTTCTCACGTTGCAGGAAAGAAATCCTTCCTTTGTGTCCCTACTGCTATGGAGCAAGTCTCAGGTCAGTTAAAGGTAACAGAAGCCCTGAGAGATGGTACCACGTCCAGAGCTAAGCATGGGGCAACGCTATTGAGCAAGACAACCCTACCACCTCTTCAGAACCAGTGTGTGTGTGGCAGCTAAAAGTAGTTCTGGTTTGAAAGAAAGCATCCCCCAAGTCTGTGGAGACTTGAATTGCATGCACAGCAGCCGGCAAATGAACCACAGGAAAGAGAGTTGCCCTCCGTGGGTGCTGTTCACATCCTGCTTTTGAGCAAAGAACCCTGGGAACACTGATATTAGGGTCTTTCCACAAGAAGAGGGCAGGAGGAGACAAATCTGTGTCATGAGGAAAAGGTAAAGACACTGAATGTTCAGCTTCACCTACAAGAACAAAGAGCCAGGGAGCACTGGGTGCTTCTACAAATGCTGGGAACATTGTAATGGGAGAGGAGGGGAGCTGGGAGCAATGAGATGACATCCAGAAACACTGGATGGGTCTCTTGCAGCTACTATAAAAAACTGCCACAAGCCTGGTGACCTAAAATAACACAAATTTATTTTCCCACAGTTCTGAAGGTTAGAAGGTCCAAATCAGTATCACTGAGCAAAACTAAGGAATTATAAGAGAAGAATTATACCCACTCCAGGGGCTCTCAGGGAGAATCAATTCTTTGTCTTTTCCACCTCCTGGTACTGCTGAATTCCTTGACTTGAAGCTCTGGTCTCTGCTCCTTCTGTCTGCACATCTCCCTTTGTCTTTCTTGAGGACATTGGTGATGATAACTGGGAAGTTCCCACATAATCCAGAACAATCTATCACTAGATTACTAACTTAATCACACCTGCAAAGACCCTTTTCCCAAACAAGGTCAAGTTATAGATTCTGGGAATTGGGATGTGCTACCTTTGGGGGACCACTTATACCCTGCAACAGTCACCAATTTTGGATCTAGGGGAAGATCTTTCCAGCAAACTGGGAAGTCCAAGGTCAGAACAGGCTGCTCAAAGGAGTGAGTAGAAGAAGCTAGCAACCCATCGCTCACATGACTGTGAGGACTGCAGGTACAAAATCTGTACCATAGGTTCGCAGCCTAGAAACCTGACCAGGGACATTGACGTGGTACCCTGGAGTCTAAAGTTTGTAAGGCAAGCCAGCAGGTTGGGAAGTCAGGCAGGAGTTGATACTGGAGTCTAGAAGCAGAATTTCTCCTTTTTGAGAGAACCTTGGTTTTTATTATTAAGGCCTTTGACTGACTGGATGAAGCCCACCCACATTGATGAGTGTAACCTCCTTTACTTAAAAAAAAATGTATCTGTATAATACCTTTACAGCAACACCTACATTAGGGCTTGGTTAAATATCCTGGAGGTACAGCCTGGTCAAGTTAACTAGAGAAGCTAACCATCCCCAAGCCCCACCCATGCCTGTGACATTCACCTCTACCCACCAACTGCTACCTTCAAATGCCTGGGACTCTAGGTCTGCATCAGTCAGCGTGGGCTGCTATAACAAATTATCATACACAGGGAAGCTTAAAGAATACATACTTATTACCTTTAGTTCTGGATGGTAGGGAGTCCAAGGTACAACCCACTTGACTCCTGGTGAGGTACCACTGGTCCACAAGTAGTACCTTCTTAATGGGGAACAGATCCCATTCATGAAAATGGCATGCCCAAGACCTAATCATCTCCCTACCTCCTAAGACCATTACATGCTGAATATAAATAGGGAGGGCCCTTCCCATTCAGTTTGTAACACTGCCTGCAGACTTTTGTTTGGCTCTGGGAACATGGTAGTCCGGTTCAGACCAGGGGTATTGTAGAAATAACACTGCTATAAGCAGTCCTCAAAGGATCAGCAGACAGGGAAATGGCAGATGGGTCACCACTGTCCTTGCCCTATTGTTGCAAGAACCTGAGGTAGATTCCAGTTTCCCATTGTCCTCCAGCAGCACAAGTATCTTTCTGATTGATTGACTGATTGACTGATTGTCTACATTCTTTTTGAGCTCCCCACTGTCCTCTCAGGACTTCATGTGATCCCCTCCCATGTAAGGTAGTCAACTCTGATTCTGGGAGAGTCCAAACCAAGGTATGCAGGCCTAAGGTGAAAGCTGCTTGTCAGAGCAGGCCTCAGCACATGGCAGCAAGCAGAGTGGATGGTACTCTTAGTCTCTCTCAGCCTCAAGGGCCTGTGAGTAACTGTGCAAATGTGTATCTGAGAAAGACTGTCAAAGGGAAACTTCTTGTCCTTCTATGACTCTTAGGAGTTTTAGAGATGTTCCCTGTCTCCTAGCATACCTCAGGTCTGTGTCACTGGCTTCTGGCCTCAGCTTGAGGACATGACAATCTGATAATGTCCTTACTCCACCAGACAATAGTGGGGCAGTGAGAAAGTAACTACATACAGCAAGGGGCAAGGCTTGGGGCTGAAGGAAAGAAGCTTATACTTACAAAGGAGACCATTCTGGAAAGTCATAAACGGGTTTTTCCTGTATGGTTCTTCAGTTCAGGTGGTGAGAGGCATATTTACACTACTTCATGCTTTGCAGGAGTTAACCATTAACAAGACCTCATTGCCAGAAACCTGCTCCTTGTATGAATGAGAGTTCTCTTGAGAAACAGAGATCACAGGACATGTGTACAACTGCCTTCCTTAGCCATGGGTTCCACATCAGTATGTTCAACCAGTCATAGATCAAATGCACAGACTTTTTCCTTATTATTTCCTAAACAGTTCAGTATAATATCTACTTACATAGCATTTACACTGGATTAAGCATTAGAAGTTATCTAAAGATGATACAAAATGTATGGGGCATGTTAGTCAGCTTTCTGTCAGTGTAACAAAATACCAGAGATAATCGACTTACAAGGAGAAAAGAGGTTTCAGTCTGTGATCACTTTGGGCCTCAGGCAGCATCATGGTAGGAGCACATGATGGAGGAGGGCTGTTCTCCTCATAGCAGCCAGGAAGCAAATAGAAAGAGTCAGGAAGGGGCAAGAATCCCATGACCTTGAGGTCATGCTCCAGTGACCAAATATGACCATTAATCCTGATATTCAACTTGTCTGGATTAAAACACACCTAGCAGATTAGTAAATAATACTTCTGGGTATGTCTGAGTTGGTCTTGGAGGTATAAGCTTGCATACTTGTATAGTCCCTGACCCCTTCCTCTCCAGCACTATTCCCCTGCTCTGCTCCTGGCTGAGGAGTTTCCACCCAAATTAAAAATTCTATGTATTCACCACGGTAATGAGCCAACATGGTGTACCCAGGGATAGCCATGTTCTAAGCCACGCCCACCGTTCTCCTTCCTGGTCAGGTTACAACTTCCTACTTCCTTTTTACAACATCCTGTTTCCTTTTCCCCACCCCCTGACCAATCACCATCTGCCACATCATACAGACAGACCACCCCCCCTCAAAACCCCACTCTCCAGCCTGGCCCTATATAGCTATTGTTCTTCCTGTCTTCCCTGCAGAGAAGGTCCTTGCATCTGTCTCTCTCTCAGCAGCCTTCCCATGCCCGCAGTACAGGCATTTTTTACTTTGTTTTGGTTTTTGCTCACACCAAAACGTAACACTGGTCACTGTGAACTAAGAGTCTTTTCTCCACCACACCCTTCTGCCCTCAGGTTTCTGCCCTGTAGGCAGCTAAATATGGGTGGAATCTCCTGAAACAATGGGCCAAATTAACCTCTCCTCCTTCAAATTGAAGGTGTGGGATATTGTGTCTCAGTGGCAAGAAGGCTAACACATCTAACTTTCTTCCACCAGACTCCACCTGTTAAAAGTTCCACTACCTTTCACCAGTTGGGAGCATACCTTCAACATGTAGGCCTTTGCAGATCCAACCTTAAATTGAGGGGACATGTGTAGGTTGTCTGCATAGACCACACCATTTTATATAAGGGACTTGAGCATCTTCACATTTTTGTAACCACAGGGATATCCTAGAACCAATCTCCTATGGATACTGAGGGACAAATGACTGTACACATGTTACACAATAATAGAAGCTGAGAGGTCCCAAATATGCCTACTGTCTACAAGCTGGTGACCTAGGAAAGCTGGTGGCATCATTCACTGTGAGTCCTGGGAACCAGGAGAGCTGGTGCTGTGCTTGTAAGTCTCAGTGTGAGCAGGAGGTGAGATGCAATGTTCCAACACCAGTCATCAGGCAGGAAAAGGGCTACAGGCTTCCTTCATCTGCCTTGTTATTATATTCAGTCCTTGAACCAAGTGAATGATACTATTTTAGTCACTTTTCTCTTTGCAAAATACCTGATACCCAAAATTAAAAAAAGAGAAGAGGCTTATTTTGCCTGACATTTTCAGTCCACGGTCTGCTGGCTCCATGAGAGAAAGGGTATAGTGGAAGAGCCTGGCAGAGAAAGCTACTCACATCACGACAGTCAGGAAGCAGAGAGAGAAAGAGGAGCCAGGAAAAGAGATACACCCCTCCAGAGCCTGCCCCTGTGACCCACTGTTCCCCACCAAAGCTCACCTCCTAACAGCGTATTATCTGTGTAGTCATCAGTGGACCAATTCATTGATGAGTATAGCACCCCCTTGATCTATCACTTGCCACAGACATGAAGCTTTGGGGGGACACCCCAGATCTAACTGTAACAGATTCCCCACCACAAACTGCACTTTACTGAGTCCATACATTCTGATACTTATCTCACCCAGAAACACCCTCACAGGCACACATAGCCAAATACCTGGGCATCCAGTGGCCCAGTCAAATTGACACATAAAATTACTCTTTGCAGTCCCAAAGGCACAGAGCATTTGACCTTTGAAATCCAATCATCTGAGAGATAAGCTTTCATTTCCTAGTGGGAGAAACAGGTCTAGAGAGAGGACACCACCCCTAGCTGTCCTAGCCAACAATAGTTGCTCCCACCTGCCTGGCCATTTATTCCAGAGTAAGCACAGAATGACAGGAACTCTGGTCTCAGTCCAGCACTTCAGATATGCCTAGTGAGCAACTGCATGGAGCTTGAGCCTCCTTGTTAGCCACAGGAAAATGTAATGGCTCTGCCTTCACAGAGTTGTATCAGATTAATACACAAGACCCATCCATGACAAGACAGTAGCACAGAACAAATGCATAGGAAGTGCACAAATTAATACTAGACATTATTGAAGGATTGATGTGAAATGCCACAGAAAACTTCAAAAATACTACAGGAGCCATGCTTTTAATTTATACCACTCTCTAACCCACAAATACAGCTAGTCTCCTCCCCAACAAAAATCCATACAGTTTCCCCAAAATTTCAAGATTGATGATACCCTTGGCCAAAGCATCAAGCAAGGCAGCCATCACAAAGCAGCAGAGCCATCTATTTCTTCCTGTGTCGATAGCCTGCAGCAGGATCAAGAGATTTGTTGGCAAGGGCCCTGGAGGGTCCATAAAGCAGGGGAGGCTGGGTAGAAAGATCTGTTTCTCACTTTCCAAGGGGTTGTTATTCAACTCATCCTCCCTCCTTCCATCCAAGAGTAAATCACCAGCTGCCGTAATCTGCTTCCCTGTAGATCAGCCCCGCCAGCCTCTGTCCACACAATAGACTCACACAATGGACTCAGCAGGCAAATCTGATGTGTACTCAGCACTGTTCCCTGCTAACATCCAACCCTTCCTGGCTCCCAGACACCTTGAGATCTGTCTCCATTAAAGTCTGGGAGAAATGACTCCCAGTTTGAGGTTCATGTCCATTAGCTGTCAAGCCCAGGTGGAGGTGAGCTGCTGATTATGAAATAAGATCTGCTGTTGGCTGTGAAACTAATAAATTTTCCTTCCCTGACCTCTCCAGCCTGCATAATCTATGACCACCATGCACAAACAACCAGGAGCCCAGAGAAAACCTTACTGCAATAAACACCCCAGGTGTTCTAGTTAATAAAGCATCACAACTCTGCATTGTAGCTGGAAGAGTACATTTTCAAAAACACACTTAAAGCCCCACAGATCAGGGCTGTATCTCTGTGGAGAAGTCAGGAGGCCAAGTAATTCCTCCCAGGGTCTGAGCATTGACGTCACTGCAGAGAGCAGGGTAGGACAGGAGTAGGGGCTGAGCGAGACTTCTGAGCCCTGGGACCAAGGATAGTACAGTGTCCTTTGGTGAGAACACTGCAATTGTTTCATAACTGGGGGACACCACCAAGTTCCCAAGCCGCCCAGAGCCTGCAGGCTGAGGAGAGAGTATGTGGGAACTGGGGGCACTCAGAGAGGTCCCATGATCAGAGTTTCAGTGGGAGCTTTGCCAGAGATGGGGGACATGAGGGCAACCCTAACCAGGATGATGGAGACCAAGAGAAGAATAAGAAAGAAATTCGTTGAGTAAGGCCCAATTTGCTCTATAAAATTTAAAAGTTTATTCCTTACTTGGCTTAGCTCATAAAGATAAAATATCCCCATCCTGGGCACCTATCTGTGTCAGGCACTGGGGTGAGCAGGTTACATGCATCCTCCCCAAGGCCCCAGAGCAGATTTGCTACCTGAAGGGCATCCACACAGCACTCCCTTGCCTTCTTCTGCTGAAAAGGCGAGGAGCTAAAACCAGCCGTTGCCTAGACCCCATGGAAGTTAGGAGAGATCATCTACCAGGATTCTAGCCAAAAAAAGATATAGGCAAAGACCTTAGGACAGCCCTCCCTTCCTGAACTGGAGGCAGGGCAGCTGTTTTGAGGCCATGAAGCAGCAAACATGAGAACAGAGCAAAGATGAGAAGAATAGGAAAAGAAGAAGGTTGGGCCCCTGTGGAGTTGTTGAAATAACCCTACATCAATCACCCCAAACTTCCCACTAAGTCAGTTTAAGGAAAATAAATCTCTTTCCTTCTATGCCAGCAGAGATTTTTTAACTCTGCAGTGAAAAGCATTTCTCGGTTTATTATTTATTTATTTGTTTGTTTTTTAAACATGGTCTCACCATGTAGTCCATGGCTGGCTATGTTGCCCAGGCTGCCCTCAGCCTCCTGAGTGCTGGGAATGAAGAGCATTTCTAAATAGTATATTCCCACCCTACAGGTGAGGAAACTGAGGCTCAGAAAGGTGAAGTGATGTGTCAAGTCCACAGAGGAGTAAGGAGCAGAGCTCCGATTCACTGTGACCTCACACCTCTTCTCACTCAGTCCTGCTCCATCACTTCCCAAACCTCAGCAAGGAATCCCAGGTATACAATCTACATGTTTCTGACTGCCACATTTCTTGAATGCATTAAGCAAGGCTCAAACAATCTGGGTGTATAACTGACAGCTACAATGAAGGCTAATGATACTCTTGATAGTAATAGTAGCTAACCTCTCTCATTTGTCGTGACAATAGCCCTCCAAGGCCATGACTTCTCACTCAAGGAACCTGACAGTCAGGGTGGTAAGAAACTTGGTGACACCTCCCAGCATGGGAGTGGCTGTGTCCAGCCCTTGTTGCCTCCTTCCCAGGATGACCAGGGCTCCATTGTCCTCCAGTATGAGAGGCACAGAGTGAAGGGGCCCTTCTGGGTTGCAGCTTCTTGGAGCCCTCATTCATTTGCTCTTTGAATGGCTCTTGAGGCAGCTGCTGGCCAGCTGATTCCCCAAGGCAGAGCTGTAAGGAGCAGGTGACACGAAGATGTAAAATTTAGGAGCTGTTTCTTTCACTCTAAGAAGGAAAACAAGGCATGCCCCTTCCCATTATGGTTTTTGTTTTTGTTCTTTGCAGTACTGAGGACTGAACTTAGGATCTTTATACTGAACTACATCTCCAGCCCTTGTTTATTTTTTTTATTTTGAAAGAGGGTCTCACTAACTTGCTAAGTTGCCCAGGCTGGGCTCAAACTTTCAATCTTCCCGCCTCAGCCCCCCAGAGTGCTGGGATTACAGGTACGTGCCACCATGCCTGGCTCACCCATTACACGTTTAATATTCTGGGGTTCAGCATTTCTCCTGCAGGACTATAAACCTGAGCCAGAGCCAGAAGGCAGCTGGCCACCACTAAGCTCCCCTTGTCTTAGTGGGACTTTAGGCAAGGCATCTCTGCTTCACTTCCTTCAGATGGAAACTTCTGTCCAAAGCCAGCATAGAAAAGACCTTGTCTTAGTGGGACTTTAGGCAAGGCATCTCTGCTTCCCTTGTCTTAGTGGGACTTTAGGCAAGGCATCTCTGCTTCACTTCCTTCAGATGGAAACTTCTGTCCAAAGCCAGCATAGAAAAGACTGAGCCAGAGAAGGCATGGCTGGGAAGAAGGAGAGGCTCCCCTGTGCATGGTGGAGGACCACAGCTCATTTCCCCGGACATCACCATCAGCTGCCTTAGCCTGTATGTGGGACTCTTGTTAGGAAGCTGGAGTCAGGCAGGTGCCCATGTTCCTCTTGTAGCAGAGTCCCCAAGGCTCCCTGTGCTTCCTCTCTGCTTCCATGCCCAATCTGCAGAAAGGAGGATCCTGGTAGAACCTGTCCCACAGGCTGGGGGACACAGTGAGAGTAGACTTTGGTGCTTTGAGAGATGCAGGTCCCTCTGATGCTGGTCATTATTTTTATTGGATTTTTTTTTTAATCTCAAAGGATGCTGCTTTACAGGGAAAAGAAAACAGGAACACTCTTGATGCTAACAAGGGGAAGAAGCAAAAAATTGCTTCTCTGAAAAGGTGGGAGCTAGGGCTCAGAAGTGTTAAGTGAGTTTCCTAAGTTCACAAAACTAATAAATAACACAACCACCACTTAGACAAGGTCATACAACGCCAGTTTCCTGTTCTTCATGGTCACAGTGGGAAGAGTTGGAGTCTAGGGTCCAGGGCTTCTGGCCACCTCTGAGCAGACCCCAAAGTCCTAAGAGTTCTGCTCAGGCTCGAGGGAGGAGGACAGTTTCCAGGAAACACTGTGGGCTCCTCAGCCCCCACAGTCCAGCCCTGCTCCACAGTGGAACATTTTTTAGCAACTTGAGAAATATGTGGGTTATGCAACCCTTGCCACCTACACAGCTTGTTCTCTGTAACTTGACACACGTCCTCCGTGGGAAGGAGGCGCAGTTCCAACACGACATCTCAACTCCACTGCCTGGAAATATAGGGCAGGACAGCTGGTCCTATGACAGGTCACGGAGAACCTCGATGAAGCAGAATGGAGCAGTGAGCGGTGTCAGCTTTCAACAATGGCTTGTCCCCACCTTAGATGTGTCTCTGCCACCCTCCTCTATTGATAAGAAAGCACTATCACTTGTGTCTCTTGGCACCGGGGCAGTTTTTAAGTTTTATTTTCTTTGTTTCTTTCAAACAGTAAGACTTCTTCCTTAATTTTCCAAGGATAAAAGAATGTTCAAATATTGAATGTACAGTGCTGGTTCAAAGAACGCTTGTCACAGCTTCCCCGTTCCCAGATTCTGACTCCCACTTGGGCTATATGGCTATATGTCTCCATATAGGCTATATGTCTCTCCAGAGGTCCTCTCACTCCTGGTGAACCAATGGCCAGAACATAGTGTGGCCACAGACCCGCATCATGCTGTGTGGACGCAGGAGCACCAGGAGTGGCTGCCAGGGCTGGGGAGAGCCTCGCAGAGGAGCTTACCCTGTGTCCAACAAATGCCTCAACTAGATCATACCCAGATGCATTCCGGACCCTGCTTAACACAGAGTTTAGCATCAGATGGGAAAGATGCCAACGGAAGGAGGGCTTCCGCTTATTTTGGAAGATTTGGTTCCAGCACACTTCTGGATGTGCAGACACAGCCGTGGACTGGCGCCCCCACACTGACTGAGCCTGACCTCTGGAGAGGCAGGAAGTACTGGCCACAGGCTGCCCACAGGGCTCTGCCCACTGCAGCAGGCTCATAGGCTGCAAGGTCCACTGAGAATTATGACCCCTCATGGCTCCTCCCACTCAAAGTGTCCTCTTACTCATGTCCCTGACTCCTCATGTCCCTGACTCCTCAGCTGACCTCTGATGACAATAAAACTATAGGAGCTCTGTCCCTAGTATCAGGGGACCCTGATGGCAGCTTTCACACAGTGAGAATTTCCCCACAACTCCTAGGATCCAGACACTCCCCGTGGTGCCAAGAGGGGCGCTGCCGCTCCTCACAGCAACTGCACTAAGATCACTGCCATGTGCAGAGATAGAAGCTGAGGCTTGGCGAGCTTTTGTGAGAAGCTCATCCTGCACATTTCTCCAGCACAGAATCTTGACCATGCTGGGCATCTGCTGGGCTCCTGGGCTGGGATCTGGAATGCACTCATCTGTGCCAGCCCTGGGAAGGGGTGCAATGAGGAAAAGAGAAATGGGGCTTCCCTAAGACATCTGAGGACATCAAAACAAGGTGCAAGATGAGCACACACCACAGCCATGTGGGTACAGAATGTGGGATATTAGGGAGAATGTGCTTGGTTGCAAATGACAGACCCTGAAATCAACTATCTAAACCAAAGAAAGAAGGAGGAGAAAAAAGACAGAACTAAAGAAAAGAAAAGAGGGGAAGGGGAGGGAGGAGGGAAGAGGGAAGGGAAATGAAGACGGGGCGAGGAGACTCAACTGAGTGAGGAAATGGGGAAGCCTGAAGATTGGGATGCTCCTGTGCACAGCTGGATCCAGGATCTAAAACTATTGATGTCTTCTGGCTTCCCTCTGTCTCTTGGTGCCTCATTCTTCTCAGTTCCTTGCCCTCCTACTAGAACAAACTCTGTATGGCAGGAAAATAGCCACTGTCCCCCAGCTTCACCTTCCGCCCCTCCTTCTCGGGTGACAACACTTTGCCCCCACTGGTGCCAGCAAGAGTGCTGCAGAAGAAATCAAAACTGGCACAGAGCAAGAGGGCTTCTATGGCCAGGATGGTGTCACGTGACAATCTGGGGCCAAGTGGAAATTCTGACCTCTGCCCCTCCTGCCACAGCTCCCAGCGCAGCCTCCATTCTCCGTCTCCCTCTCTGTGTTTCTCCTGGATTGTTCAGAAATAGCGCAAACCATAGCAGAACTCAGGAAAACAATCCTGAACGATGGCTCACAATGGCAGAAGCAGCAGTTAGTAATGTTTGATATGATATGGACAAAAAACTGATTTATGAAGCAAATCTCCACTGGAAGGTTCTAAATGCAAAAGAATTGATCTCTATGAAAATAATTTCAGCAAAGTGGACACGGAAGCATCAGAAATGGTTTAACCATGCTGTATAGAAAATTGATAAAGGGATTAAGTCAGCCTAATGGAGTTCCCTCTGAAGTGTTGGTACTTTCTAGAGGAAAATGCAGCATTGTTGGGTAACTTTGATTAAAATGCTTACATTCAAAAGAGCTTTGGACTCAAAATGTCTACAGAGGTGGAGTGGGGTCAAGATATTTCAAGCCCTGATCAATGAACTGGGCCTTCTGAGCACAGCCCCAACAGAAGCAGAAGGTGAAACAAAATGATTCTCTCAAAGAGGAAGTCGGGGGTGGTTGGTAACTGATCCAGAAAAACATGGAAACAGGAAGAAGAGGGCGGACCATGGAAGAGGCTCTTCCTTGAGCCCTGCCTGAGGCTGCAAGGGTTCCCTCGTCCAGCAGACGCAGGTCCCTAAGCTAGAGAAGACCGGTGCTGCCTCCTCCCAGCCACACCTCAGGTTCTTGTGCCCGGTGGCGCCCACCCATGTGCAGCGGCATGAACACCTCCATACAACACATGCACTATACTCATCCCAGTGGAGGCCTGCCAGCCTCCCTCCTAGGGCCACCGTGACACTAAATAAGATCAGAAAGCAAAAGCGCTTACCCAAAGCTGCTTTTTTCTAAATGGCATTTATTGTTTTTGTTTTTCTAACCACAAATACAGTGTAGTGCAAAGCAGAACTTTTGGAAGACACAGAAAAGCCAAAAGAGAAAGCAGCAGTTCTGACTCCAGTGCTAACAGATGACCGTGGCTGATTCTTCAGAGCATGGTGCCCTCGGGAGCCTAAGAGGAGGCACACTGCAGGCGAACCTAGGGGCAAGATGGCACCTTCCCTGTCGGAAAGCCCAGGGGCACCAGCCACGGAGGGGAGGCTGTTCCTGGTCCTCACTGAGCCCTGTGGTCCTGGGCTGAGCCCCGTCTGAAGTGTGGAGCCCACATGCTACCTTCAGCGGGGGCCCAGGGTCCAGGCTTTGCAGGCACACAGGGCCCCCAGGCTCTTCACCATCATCACCGTCTCTCTGTACCTCACTTTCTTCATGGGGGCCATGAGAGCAACAGTCCACAGGGATGCTGTGCAGTGACCTAAGTGGTTTCCAGGCCTGTGCTTTTGTCACCCTGACAAGCAGCAGATCTGGTGAGGACTCTTGTTGCTCCCATTTTACAGATGAGGGAATAAGGCAGAGGGAACAAGGCAGAGGGAACAAGTTCCCTCACCAAGGTCTCACAGCCGGGGAGCAGAACTGGGAGCCACACCTTGGTTCATGAGATCCTGGAGTCTCTTCACCTGATGGGGATACAGAGAAAGAGGACCGGGCTAAGGCAAGGCCCAAGGTGCCACTCACTGAGGAAAGAAGAACCATGTGCCCCTGTTGCCAGCCAAGCCATTCCCTGGGGCCAGTGGCACTCCCTCCCACAGGCCTTGAAGCTCAATGGTGCCTTCTTTCCATACATTCTAACTTCCAGTCCCCAGGGAAGAACATAATGAGTCCTTTTTGACCAGAGAATTTCTCAGTTAAAAAGCACTTGCTTCTCTTCCTGCTTCCAGGTGTGAAAGTTGAGAATGTAATTGAAAAGGATTTTTTAAATGGCTCTGTGCATCACTGGTCACTATGCACCGTCAGTATCCCAGTCAAGGCTGGATGTTTGGTGCCCATACCGGTCCTCTAGGATCCCATAAAAGATGCAGTAGAGCATGGTGTGCTGCCACATGCCTGTAATTCCAGCACTTGGAAGGCTGAGGCAGGACAATTGAGAGTTCAAGGTCAGGCTTGGTTACCTAATGAGACCCTCAAAACAAAAAAACAAACACAAAAACAACTTGACCCACAGCACCCATTCCATCCTGCATCCCACCCAAAACTGCTCAGACACTTTGTCTTTGCTATTAAGGAAGCCACACTCCACAGCCCTTAGGAAGCTAAACAAAAACAGCTGCTATTTTTGAAAGGGTGTTTTTGTCAAACAATCTCTGGTGTTTCCTCCAGGAATTTCAACCCCAAAGCCCCCTTGATAATGTGGTTTCCGTAGGAGTTGACATACATCCAACTGGGCAACCGGGGTCATCACTGCTTCCGTCCACCCCCTGCCCTTGTCTAGCAGCTCTCCAATCCCTTTAGGGGCCCCTTGTGTCCCTTTTCATCTGTGTCTCTCACCCCATGCCTTAATCCGAGAATGCAGGGGCCACAGATCCAGAGAAGCTGATCTTTGCCTTCTAGGAGCTCAGAATGTGGCGAAAGACACAGTTCGCTATCTGTGATGCACCGTGGGCTCTGGAGTGTTTAGGTATCCTCTGACCCATACACTTTGTGTACTTTGTGAGGGTGAATCAACCCTGTTCCAGCAGACCTCAAGCCTCTCTCACAGGCAAGGAGGCCCAGAGACAAGAGAGCTAACAGCTCATAGGGGTCAGGGTACTTCAGTGAACATGAAGGGATGAGACTGAGTTCACCAGGTTTCCAGATGGGGCAGCAGGAGCAAGGACAGAACACAGGAAAGAACGTGTGGCATTTGGAGAGCTCTGAGTGTTTAACTTGTGGGAGGTGCGCCCAGATCTGGTTCAGCATTGCCCTCCTTCCCACTGCTGGTGACCCTTTAAGGTCTCCAGCATGAACTCCACATTCAGTGGCCCTCAGGCTCATTTTGTTAGGCAAGAACAATAACTAAGACAGTTTTTAGGATCTCTAGCAATTAGAATTTGGTCATTTTCAGAGCTTCCTAATAGTAAGAGTTAATGTTAAGGGCCTAACCATACAAAGCATTGTTCCAGGCTAATAAGTAGTAGAGTCAAGATTCAAGCTCAGGAAATCTGTTACCTGAGACTATAGTCAAAACCTCAAACAGCCTTGTACAGGTGTTCAGCTTGTATGCTACACGTATTGTCGGTATCACACAGAAAATGCACAAGTAGACACGGAGTTTGAGGCATCCTAGCCAGTCTTGGAGATGGGAGAGCACAGTAAGGACACTTCGTGCAGGGACTCACAAAAGCACCCATGTCTATGCAGAGTTTCACCCTCCTCTGTTCAATGGTTGAAGAATCTTGGATGTTTTCACATTGCTTCAATCTCCTAAGATACCTTTGTTTTTGTTTTACTTTAAATTCTCTGCCATCACACACACAAACATGCATGTGCGCACACGTGCATGCACACACACACACACACACACACACAGCTTCTAGAGCCCAGCTCCACACATTAAGTGAAATAGCAATCTCCATGAAACACCTTACTTATTGGGTCAGGCTTGATCAGGGGTATCTAGCTACCTACCCTGAGTGAGGTCCACCATGAGCTCAGTATGGAACCAATGCTGTTGACTACTGACTAGGGCTGGGGCAGAATGTGCCCAAGGAATTAGTCACAGCTCTGGCCTTTCCACACTAGTGGACATCTCGGTTCCCGTCTGTGCCTGGAATGCTGTTGAAGCAGTGAAGTGCTTAATGCACCAGCATCATGTGGCTGGGGTCAGGCTGCAGATTTAACACAGCATGAACGTGTGGGTGTGTTGGGGTCACCTCTCTCCACCCCCACTTCCCAGGCTCTTGAGTCTGCTCCACAGTAGCCGGGAGCTGATAGAGTGCCAGTGGAGGGCTGGGAGTAATATCCTACCCAGAGCATCTCCCAGTGTGGGTAATGCTGTCCTGCCTGGACATAGCTCCTTTCCAACACTCAGCAGGCTGTGAGGAGCCCCTGGCCTCCAGCTTCACACATGTGTTGCTCATTTGGAAGAGATGCAGTGTGGAATTTTTAGAGGACAAGCTGCTTTCCTGGGATCATTTGCTGAATCAGATGCCACCAGAAGCACACTGTGTCCCCAAAATTCACAAGACATTCATATCCTTTCGTGGGCCATTGGCTCATTTATGTATAAGCTGAAGACATTTAGTTTCTTCTCAAAAGCACTTCAGTGATAGCTTAGAGAGACTGAAAACTCTGCAGACACAAACAGCTTAGAAAATAGGTCAATCCCTGACTCGGTGCATCCACGATACTGTCTTTTCCAACCTTTCCCCCTAAAATCAAAGTAGCAATATATGTAAATGAGTTGCAAGAATTCATTACATTAATTTATCTAATTTTGGAGATAGACCTGAAACAAATAGCACCTCATTCTCCAACACTTAGGCTCTTGAAGGATATTGATTTCTAAGTTGCATTATCCCTGCATGAGGGCCTTTTTATGGCCCCAAAGGGAAGCAGTCGTCAGTTTGCTCATGAATACAAATGTCCTGCTCAGAGGCCCTGAGACATCCTTCTCCAAGGTCATTTCCAGGGGTGACGGGCGTGGTAGAGCACTCGGAGCTCAGGCTCAGGAATCTATGGGCCACGCATGCAGCACTCCACCAGGCCATCGATCCCGGCAAGATCAATGGCTGTGGACTTCAAGAGGTCCCTATGGAGGCGGAGGCAGGGCCCGTGTTATTTCCAGGGCCTTTCAGCATTTGTAGTAATAGGCTGTGGAATTAAGAGTTCATCACCTTATTGAGCATCTCCTTGCTAGAGGCAGACAGTAACAGGCTGTCCCTGCCACAGAGGGAGACCCAACCAAGCAGTGAAGGATTCATCATCTCTCACCTATCAGTGGGTCAGGGGCTGTCTACAAAATGATTCAATTCACCACAAAGACTCCTGATCTACCCCAGAGGTGTTCAGGACCCAGCCAATGTAGCAGACTGGCTAAACACAACAAGAACTATACCTGGCCTCCTGAAGAAACCACCCTTCACTTCAACCCCTCAAAGCAGCCAAGCAGAAGCTGCACTCTTTTATATTCAGGGGACCACCAAGAGACCCCTCTGCTCTATCAACAGCTCTTTATAGCCTCCTGGAAGCCAGGTTTTCCTGAGTCAAGTGTTGCAGGCCTACAAGGTGGGCATGGGAAGGAGCATGCGGCCATGGGCGCACATGCCTGCCTGAGCCCGTAGCTCTGCCTGGACGTCCCATGCAGACCAGGACGAGCCACTCAGTCTCACCATGGCTCAGTTTCCTCCCATGTAAGACGGAGAGAGGTCGTTGCTGAGGCTGATTTGAGGGCTGGTGATAGTGTAAGTAGCACATCAGGAATTCCTTTATTTTATTACTACAAAGTCCCAGGGCCATGGAACAGCTCTTATGAAGCTGTGGGAATCCCATCCTTTGTGTATGATGGGGTGGAGTAGGGGGTGAACCTGGGGTTCTTGCACTGAGCTACATCTAGAGCCCCACTCCCCTTTTTAAAAATCTTGAGACAAGGTTTTTATCAGGTTTAAATCACTAAGTTACCCGAGCTGGACTCAAACTTATGCTCCTCCTGCCTCAGCCTCCCAGAATGCTGGGATTGAGGATGTTTGACAGAAGCACTGCAAGTGTCTGATGAGCCATTGAGATCTCCAACATGGTAGTGAATTGAACTATCTATCACTCTGTGAGCATTCATTTTGACTCCCTCCCTGTAGGACCTGATACCTTTCTCCTCCACTCATTCTGGGCTTGACTTTGTGACTCACACTGGCTGATTGGATTTGGACATAGGGAATAGGGTTCTGTCTCCAAACATAGGCCTTAAAGGGTCAGGCCTATTTCCACTTACTGCTTGGGAAGCCTTGCGTTCTACTTTGAGTAAAGCATACTCCAGCTAACCACTGTCCCTTCTGCGGAGTCCCAGAACACATCCAACCCTCTGCTGGAACAACTGCCCAGCCAGGCACTGCTGATCACCTGCTGACCCACTTGGAGGATGAGCATTTGCTGTGGGAGCCCACTGAGTATAGAGGACACTGGCTGTGCCATGTATTGTGGCTCTACCTGAAGAGATAGGCTGGTGCCCTGGGTGGTGTCCTCAGCCTTAGTTGCTGTGGATGTTCTGCCTCCAGTGCTGCTGAGCTCAGGACACCTCCCACTGCTTGGCTTTACCCACTTTCCCAATCTTTCCCTCCCCCAGATCCTTAACCCCAGATGTTCTGCTGCTTTCTGCTGCCTCAGCTCCAACCTGTCCCTCACACAGAGATGGACTTACAGACCAAAGACTCAGCAAAGGGGGCAGAACCCACAATAGGCTGCACAGGGCTGAGCCCTTTGTGTGTGCTCCTTCTTGAGCCCTGGGAGTGGGAGGGCTAGAATTTGAACCGGGGGCCCATAACAGAGCTCTTTGCACTGCATCGTACAGTGTCTGGGGCTTAGAGTTCTCTGGAAGTAGATATCACAGCAACTTGAAAATCCTGATTGGGAGGGAATAAGGCGGCTCCATGATCCAATACACAGCAGGTGAGCCAGATGAAATGGTCAATTTTCATAGATCAAAGCCGTGAAATACTGACTGTTGCTCAGGTTTACCAGATCTATGGCTGTTTGAACAACCAAACCTAATTCTATGATAACTCATAGTTCACTCTATGGTTCACGATGATTTCAAGAGGATCTGAGAAATCTACGATAGCCTATGTATAGGGCATGCTCCTGGGACATCACAGTAATCCCATTTCAAGGAAAATGGCACCTCTCTGAACAGCGGTCAGACCACTCTGCAGAGCATGTGGCCACAGAATGCCACCCTTCACAGGTGAGTCATACCCGCCACAGGCCACTGAACCCACCTCCTCCCGCTCTGGACAGCCTGGGCCCTGTCCACCCACAACAGCTTGGGCCCAACCTTCTCTTCCTTTCACTTTGCCCTCCAAGGACACCTTCCAACCCCAAATCTGTCTCTGTGGTTCACGATGATTTCAAGAGAATCTGAGAAATCTATAGTAGCTCTATAGCAACCCCACTACTGCAGATGAACCAAGGAAACAAACCAAACACACACTCGTACCCCAGCCTCTTTATCACCTCAGCTTCCTGTACTGCTCCATGATGTTCCCAGAATTCATGTCAAGATTGAAATCAGACACAGGTAAGATCCACTGATCCTAAATGTTAAGATCTCCTCTTTATCCTCTCTTAAGGGGTTGGTCAATCTGCTCCAGTTCTGATGCTTTTTTTATTTTAAAGAGAAAAAATAAAAATAAAATAGAACTTCAAAACAGATTAGTAGAAGAGTTACAATAATTAATACATTATGTAGTATTGTTTTCATAGTAGTTATTCAGAGTACAAGTTATAGGCGTTATATCTTGTCCAAACAATAGTAACACAAACCTTTCTTTTCAATGAACTAAGAGGAACTAGCTGTATAACTATCTTAACTATCTTATGTATAAATATATTTTTTTCTTTTTCCCTTTCTTTCTTTCCCTTTTCCCCCATCACAGTTTGTCTTTTCCTTTGAACAGTTTCTTCCCAATTCACAGTATCTACTGTCCATTTCAGATCTTTTTTACTCATTCAGTTTCTCACACTAGTGAGACAATATGATGTGTAAACATATGGGTCTGATTTATCTCACTTATGAGTACCGTCTTGAGTTGCATCCATTTACCTATGAAAGTCTCAAGTTTATCCTTCTTTATGGCTGAGTAGTACTCCATTGCATTAAAAAAACCACATCTTTTTTATCCATTCTTCAGTTGATGGGCATTTGAGTTGTTTCAAGATTTAGCTATTACAAATTGTGCTGCTATAAACATTGGTGCACATGTTTCACTTTGGTATGATGTTTTTAATTTTGGGGGGAAGATACCCAGAAGACGAATAGCTAGGTTGAATGGGACCTCTAATCTTAGTTTTTTAAGAATTCTCCACACTGATTTCCACAGTGGTTGCACCAGTCTACACTCCTACCAACAGTGGTGAAGTGTTCCTTTTTCCCTACAGCCCTGCCAACCTTTGTTATCGGTTGATTTCTCATTGACAGGCATTCTTTCTGGGGTGAGATGGAATCTCAGTGTTGTTTTAATTTACATCTCTTGAATGACCAGTGATGTTGACATTTTTTCATGTTTTTATTTGCCATTTGTATTTCTTCATCTGAGAAGTGCATATTCATTTCAGATGTCCATTTTCAGACTGAGTCTTTGAATTCAGGGGGTCTGATTTTTTTCAATTCTTTATATGTTCTAGAAACATGTCCTTTGTCTGAGGGACACATGGCTATAAATTTTTCCCACTCTGTTGGTGAATTTTTCTGTTGTGCAAAAGCTTTTTAATAAAGTGAGCTCCCCTTTGTTGATTATTTATAATATTTCCCTTGCAGTCTGGGTTTTGTTCATGAAGACTGTGCATACACTTATATCTTTGAGATTTCTACCTATTTTCTCTTCCAGTAAATCACCAGATTGATGTACCATGCAAAACTATCTTTCAAAATTGATGGAGAAATAAGATACTTCCATGACAAAGAACAGCTGAAAAAATTCATGACCACCAAACCAGCTCTACAGAATGCTCTGAGGAACATATTAGAAACAAGGTCTTTTTTTTTTTTTTCCCTCCGGTACCGGGAACCGAACTCACGACCTCGCGCTTGCCAGGCAGGCGCTTTTGCGGCTGAGCTAAATCCCCAGCCCCTGAGGAACATATTAGAAAGAGATAACAAAGACTACAAACACATGAATGCTAACAGAAAGAAGTCACCAGGCAGGGCAAGCAACTAAACAGAGGAGAAAGGCAGGGAACCAACTATAGGAAAATAACATGAGAAGAAAAGTCAGTACACATCAGTTATAACCATCAATGTAAATGGTCTCAACTCACCAACCGAAAGAAACAGATTGGCAAAAGAAATAGAATGGATCAAGAAGCAAAATCTAACAATATTCTGCATTCAAAAAACACATTTAATCCAAGAAGAAATTCATAGACTAAAAGTCAGAGAGTAGGAAACAATTCTCCACGCCATGGGAACCCAGAAAAAAGCAGGGGTAGCTATGCTATTTGCAAATGATGCAAATTTTAAGCTCAAAAGGGATAAAGAAGGTCACTACACACTTGTTAAGGGAAAACTCCAAGAAGAAGAGATAACAATTATAAATATTTATGCACCAAACACAGGTTCACCCAGTTGCATAAACAAACAGATATGAAAAACCAAATAAGCACTAACACAATTATAGTGGGGGACTTTAATACCCCACTCTCTCAAAGATCAACTAGACAAAATATCAACAAAGAAATATTAGAATTAAACCAAGCCTGTGAACAAATGGACTGTAGATGTCTACAGAGTGTTCCACCCCAAAGCATCAGAATACACATTCTTCTCAGCTGTACATGGGACAGTCTCTGATGGGTTTTCTAAAACTACCCCCTCACAAATGGTACCTGTTCCCTCCACCCTCTGAGAAGAACTCTGTACTTCATCTCAGCTTACCCCTCCCACAAACTCCTTTTTTCATCTGATATGTCCTATTTAGGGAAGGAAGAGACAGAGGATGAACACCATTGGCGGATCACCTGCCATGTGTCAAGTACTGAACTGGCCCTGGATGCATTGTTATTTCCTCCCAATCTGCACAAGAGCATGGAATAATAGAGGTACCGTGGATCTGTGCCTGTAGGTTCCAAACCATCCTCATCCTCAGGGAGACTAAACTTACCATAACCCATTAGCCCCGTGAAATGCACTTCACTACTTCCATCTGAGACAGGCCCCCAGATCTGTCAGGATAGGGCGGCAGAGCCAGGTTCTTAAGGGGCGTTTTGAAAAGTTCCATGGCCAGAGCTCCCCTGAGGAACAGCTATGTAAGTGCTTTTCCTGCCTTCCCTCCTACACCAAGAGCATAGTTCCAAAATTAAATGCCAAAAATAGATCTGCTCTGACCAGAAAAGGCAAGAAGGGCCTCAGGCCTTCTGAAGCTGTGAACACCCTGGCCCACCCCATGGGACAGGTGAGGGGCAGCTCAGACTGAGGCAGAGGAGGGGCACTGTCAGATGCTTGGTCAGGAAAAAGCATCTGTCCTCCACCCTTCAGCCCTGCACTACTTCGAATCTCCTACCAGATCTACCTGTGCTGTCCCACCTTCCAGCGGAACAGGAAGTCACAACTGGCGTGAGATTTTCAGATCTTGCCCCATAGGAGCCCGCTGCTCTTGGCAGCTAAACTGTACTGCTCCCAACTTCTTCCCTTTTTCCAGCAGCCACACACTGGACCAGTGCTGTGTATCCCCAAAGCCCGGTTACCCCGTGTCACCTCCAGGACCTGCCAACCCCCGGTAGCAGAGGTCAAGATGAGGTTTGGAAAACTTGAGTGACCAGGGGACCCCATCTCACCCTCTGGTACCCTGTTCTTTCCTAACACTAATAGCGATGACACTGGAGGAAGGAAAGGCAGGGAAACAGACCATGAATGTTTCGGGAGGCAAAAGAGAAGCAGCTGAGGCCTCCACTGTCCAGGTGAGGACTGCATGCTACCCATGCACACTGGAGCTATGCAAGTTGTGTCATATCACAGATTCAGTTGTGTTCTTTTATTTCCATTTAAAACTGGCATTATAACAAATAGCAAATAAATACATGAGAAAATGTTCAACATCATTAGTCATTCGAGAAATGCAAATTAAAACAACATTGAGATTCCACCTTACCCCAGTAAGAATGGCTAGCATTAAGAAATCAACCAATAACAAATGCTGGCGAGGCTGTGGAGAAAGAGGAACCCTTCTCCACTGCTGGTGGGAATGCAGACTGGTGAAACCACTGTGGAAATCAGTTTGGAGATTCCTCCGAAAACTAGGTCTAGAGGTCCCATTCAATCCAGCTATTCCCCTGCTGGGTATTTTCCCAGAAGATCTAAAAACATCATATCACAGCAATATATGTGCACCTCTGTTCACAGCAGCACAATTTGTAATTACTAAATTGTGGAAGCAACCCAAATGTCCATCCACCGAGGATTGGATAAGAAAATTCTGGTACTTTTATAGAATGGAGTATTACTCAGCTATAAAGAAAGATAAACTTGAGGCCTTTATAGGTAAATGGTCACAACTAGAGACCATACTCATAAGTGAAATAAATCAGACCTGCATGTGCAAGCACTGCATTGTCTCACTAGTGTAAAACTTGAAAGAGTTAATTTAAACTAGGAGGCATGATAGACATTGTCAAATGATAGGAAAACCCTCAAGGGTAAAGGGCAACTGGAATGTGGGAAAAGAGAAGGGAAAGAAGGAGAAATTTTGTATGTATGTATATACAGGATAGTTAACATAGTTGATCTACTGTCTCCTATTTCTTTGCTGAAAGAAACTGTTAATGAGTCCTTGATTGATCAATATTGCATGTCTCTGTTTTCATGAGAAACCACTTTGAAGATATCAATATGTAATACAAGAAGCATTGTTAATTTCCCACCACTTTGTTTGTAGCTCTGTATTGTCCATACTGTTCTTTTGCTATTTTGTAAAAGGTTGTCTGTCTGTTAATGTTTTCCTCCTTTTATTTTTAAATTAAAAAAATAAAAATAAAACTGGCTTTATATAATATAGAGCTAAATAGTAAACTCCAAGTGATAATTTAAATTTTTGGTCTTTCTTTATTCAGAACACCATTAAATAGAAAATAATAAATACCATAAGAGAGAGAATGAAAGAAAAGCTCCATGCAGTAAGTCCCTGACTTATGAACATTCGCTTTTTGAACTTTCACAAATATGAATAGACCTTGCATTATGAACATTCATAGACGCAAGCAAATCATGAAAGTAGCTCACGTGTCTGCCGGTCACTGTCACAGTTGTGCTGCTGTGTGCTTACTACACAATATGATAGTGTACAGCAGTGCAGGGCTCGGTCAGAGTTCAGGATGACCAGAAGCAAGAGGAAAAGCAGTGGCAACGTGGAGGAGGCTGCTAGGAAGCGCAAAATGATAACCATGGAAACAAAAGGGAAAATACTGTATTTGTATCAAAGGAGTACAAAACTCACTTTTTCACACTTATGAACGAATCTAACTTACAAATATTCTCCCAGAATGGAACGCCTTCTTAAGTCAGGGACTTGCTGCATTTGGGAGCTTTAAATGTACTTTTTCCTGCTTTTTGAACAGGAGATCCACCTCTTTTTATTTGCACTGAGCCTGAAAATTACATTGCCATCCCTACCTGACCAATTCATCCTTCAAGGGTCTACTTAGATGCCATCTCTTCTAAGAAGCCCTCTCTGATTCCAGAAAGGATCAGCACCCCTCCCACCACTAAGCTATAATCATCCATCCAGTTGGCTGGCCATGAATCCCAGAACAGAGTTTGCAGATTTAAAGTCCTCCAGAGCTTTGTGCCTGCTCTCACAGCCCAGCACACAAAAGGCCCAACTTCCTAGCTTGATGAATGAATAAACAAAAAGAAAGTATGATATATCAAAGGCTTCTTTCAACATTTCACGTATATTGAGTGATAGACTGAATGAGTGACAGCAGCAAGGCCCTCCACATGCGCACATGTGTGCCCCAAACCCCAGACTCTCACTATGGTATCTTTCTGCCTCTTCTCCACCACAGTGCCCTGAGGTGTGGATGTATATGCTGACCAGATGACAGGTTCTGTGAGGGCAGGAGCCCAAGTGTAGCCAAGGCTTATGCACAAAATCTGTGCTCATTGCTGTTGATGCAGGAGGTCATGAAAAACGGATCTAAGAGAAGTCCATCTGCTGGAGATGATCTGCACCCTCGCTTGTCCATTTCAAAACCAGCTCAAGTCATCCCTCTCTTCAGGGTGTACAGGCGTTAGGAAGAGGAATAAGAGGAAGAGAAAGAAGGAATAGGAAGAGAAAGAAGAGCTAGAGGAGAAAGAGAAGGAAGGGGAAAGGGCAAGGAGGAGAACAGGAGGAGGAAGAAGAAGGTCTTATTATTCTTTAAAATACTTTGGGGAAATGTTAATGTCATACTTCACCAGATTAAGACCTAGGAAAACAGAGAAACAGCAAGTGGCAAGGCTAACCTCAGGTGCAGACAGCCCACAGTGGTCTCAGGTACAGTTCAGTGATACACACAGACCAGGCTGGCTCCCAGGTCCACAGTCACCCTTCCCAGATATGGTTCTGTTTATCTTTAGGACTTTCTCCTTGCTATGACTGTGTGTAGCAAGCACAGCACATCTCCTAGCTGCTGACTCACAAATCCCCTTCCTCCTGGGCACACAGAAAGACCACACCTCCCAGGCTCCCTTGCAGTTAACTTGAGGCCATATGCCTGGGTCTTGACCAAAAAGATGTTGACAAAAGTGATGTGTGCCTCTTACAAGAGTGCCCACAAAGTCTTATACATAGTTGTCTATGGTAACCCCAGAGATCATGTGTAGAGAAAAAGTAATGTTACAGATGGAAGGACCCTAGATCCCCAAGTCACTGCTTGAAGTACCACTGCCCAACCCACTGTAACATGAGTGAGAAATAAATCTTTATTGTGTTTACTCATTAACTTTGGAGGGAGGTGTTAGTTATAAAATCTAACATGATCTATCCTGATGAATACAGAGTAGAAATGCTTTCTTACTGAAAAGCCAACAAAAGTGGTACAAACAAAACTAAAGTTTTTGTGCATAACAAAAAGTCTGGGAATAGGCGATCCAAATGGATTAGCTCCTCAAGAGAACTATCCATCTTTATACTCAGCACAAATGGTTTCCATGATTCTGGCATTCCATCTTCATCCCAGATAGGACGAAAGAGAATATAGCCAAAGACTGAAGGCCAGCCAAATCTATCCTTCCCAGCCAACTTTGACTGGTGTTGCAAGACCATAGGCACCAATAACTGACCAGTGAGAGTGGTATTGTCATGTCTGCCTAATGTTATCACAGTTCATCCCCTAGGCTGGGCTTGGGGCTCACCTTCCCCAAGATCAGTACTCTACACAGCTGCTTGTGCAAGACAGGGAGGCCTCTCCAGTGTCTGGCCTTCTAGATCCTTCTATAAAATCCTTTTTCCAGAAAGGGATGCATGGGACAAAGATAGTATTCTTGGCTAGATCCTTTAGCTTTCACATCTCTGGGTCTCGGCTCGGGTGACCCCAGAACTCCATCTCACCATCTGGTCTGGGGGAGGAGGGCACGGCTCACACAGAGTAAAGCAGCATAACTGGCTGGTGATCACCCAGATGACAGCATAATAAGTCACATTGAAGGATAGAGCTTTTCCAGACCCTGGCCCTGCAGGGTGGCTCCTCTATCTGCTAGGACCCACTGCCTACCTTCCATGACCACTGGAAATCAGTAGTGCTATGGAAAAATGAACTACTGAATGCTTGCAAAGGAGCAGCAAAATGGGCTTGAATGCGGGCTGCCTGCAGGAGAGGGAACAACAGTTCAGGATTGGGAAGGATTGCAGGATTGGGAAGCAAACTGGCAATAAGCAGCCTTAAATATATTCAGACCCTTTGATCTAATAATTCCATTTCTGAGAATGTCTACAAAGGACATAATTTGAATACTGAAAAACCTTTATGCACCAAGGTATTCCTGGCAGAATTGTTTATAATAGTGAAAACCTTAGAAATACCCAAAGTAAGCAGGCAGTGGAGAACAGCAATTGAAATATATATTCAATTATATATGAATATATATGAGAGAAAATATATCCTGGGAAGTGGAGGTGACATAGATAGATGGATAGATAGATAAATACATGGTGGATACGTGGATGGGTTTCACTCATTGAACAGTATGCATTCATAAAATACAATGATTGTGAAGGATTTATTATGGGAAAATGTGCTTGGATAGAGACACAAGTTAAAATAATGGGCACAATGTGATTACTAGTCTATGAAAAAGACTGAAATGCAACGCTCCAAATGTAACCATGAATGGTGAAAACATGGATGATTTTTGTTCCTTTTTTCTACTTTATGCATTTAAAATTTTTCTTTTATAAGCATCACTGTTTTTATAATAAAAACTATTCAGAAAAATACGAGAGTTGCTAGGTGAGCATGGAAATTGGATGGAGTTAAGGGACAGTTTGTTCAGCTGGGGCAGCATTTAGAGAAGTCACCCTGCCCTGTTCTGGGCTGTTGCTCTGGTGACCACAGTCCCTGGGTGGCCAAATTCAGAATCTCCGCCCTCAGCCCCAGCCTCTCCCACAAGAGCCAGCTTCTCTGTCTGGAACTCCAGCTGACCAAGGTCCCTACCACACATCAGGCTTCAGCTGTGACACAGCATGACTTTCTACAGGTACGGTCAGTTTGGTCGCCTTGACTCATGGTCAAACTCAGCCATTTCTCCAGCTCCAAACCATCCCTTAGGGCATTCTGCCTGCAGACAGAGACTACCCTGTTGGGTTGACTTTGGTCATTCTGTTCTGCCTTTGGCTGGATTCACCCCAAATTCTGGGGCAATATATTGAAGTCTCCTATATACCAGCAAGGAAAAGCTCAAAATTCCCTTTTATCTTCAATTCACAGTTAAATTGCAAGATTCATCCATGGCTATGCTGCCTGCTGTTACTCAATTTTACTGTTCTGTAATACCCAAATGTGTAAGTATACACAATTGATTTGTCTATTTATCTATATCTGTTGATGGGATTTCGGCTGTTTCCTATGTTTTGATACTAGGAGTAGCACTGCCTCAAATATTCCTCTCCACACTTAGGCAGGAGCTGTGTGCATTGTAAGGTTTGTGAAGGTCAACTTTATAATGCCAAACTATTTTCCAAAAGAGCAATGCAATTTTGAGAGGAGGGGAAAAAAGGGGGGGGGAGCCCAAAAAGATTACAAAATTCTCTGCATATCTTCTGGGTTTTTTTTTTTGGGGAAACCTAAAATTGTTCTTTAAAAAAAGTCTGTTTAAAAAAAAAAAAAAAAAAAAAAAACACACACACAAGCAATGCATTCTGGGAAAGCAGCGGCACCAGATTCAAGATGGCGGCCAGCCGGAGGCTGATGAAGGAGCTTGAAGAGATCCGCAAATGTGGAATGAAGAACTTCTGTAACATCCAGGTTGATGAAACTAATTTATTGACTTGGCAAGGGCTTATTGTTCCTGACAACCCTCCATATGATAAGGGGGCCTTTAGAATTGAAATCAACTTTCCAGCAGAGTACCCATTCAAACCACCGAAGATCACATTTAAAACAAAGATCTATCACCCAAACATTGATGAAAAAGGGCAAGTTTGCCTGCCGGTAATCAGTGCTGAGAACTGGAAGCCACCGACCAAGACCGACCAAGTAATCCAGTCCCTCATAGCACTGGTGAACGACCCCCAGCCCGAGCACCCTCTCCGAGCTGACCTAGCTGAAGAATACTCTAAGGACCGGAAAAGATTCTGTAAGAATGCTGAAGAATTTACAAAGAAATATGGGGAAAAGCGACCTGTGGACTAAAATCTGCCACAAATGATTCCGGCAAGTGTGAGCAGGGACCTCGAGCAGCGCCTTCAGGACTTCAACCCGGCAAAGCAGGACTCTGGAAAATTGACACGCGCCACTGCCTGGCGTTCACTTGTGGCAGTTACTAACTTTCTACAGTTTTCTTAATCAAAAGTGATCTGGTAACCTGTAAAGAAAGGATTAAAAATTTCAGATATTTTAGTTCTGCTTTCCTTGTTTTAAAACCACTGCTTCGATCAAACAAAAAAACACAAAACCTTACACAAGCCGGGCATAGAGGCATACGCATATAACCCCAGCAGTGAAGGAGACTGAGGCAGGGGGATGGCAAGTCCAAGCCTCCCTGGGCTATTTAGCAAGCCCCTGTTCTCAAAATAAAAAAAAATAATAAGGACTAAGGGCAGAGCTCATGGTAGAAAGGCTCTGGGTTGGATACCTAGTACCACAACAAAACTGGGGGAAATACACTGAGGTGTGATCGAATAAGAACCAAAGGGGAAAAAAAAAAAAAAAAAAAAAAAAAAAAACCCAAGGGAACGATAAACGCAAAGTTTAGGGGAGCCTGCTGCATTGGGCTGGGGGGAGGGCTCTGGATGGGGGTGTGCTCAGTTATGATCAGTGGTCCATCTCTCTCCTTGGGTGGGACTCACTGGTGTTTATTAAGGAAGGGAGGGAGGAGAAAGGGAGGGAAGCATCATAAACAAGGGTTTTGCATAATCCAGCTCCATAGGCTGAGGCTGTTAACATCAGGAGAGGGATCTGAAAGGCATCCGTGCTGGCTCTAAAAGAGGAAGAGTTTTGTCAGGCATGCAGCATTGGTGCACGGCAAAACCGGACACCCCAGAGAACAGACCAGACCAGCACAGTCAAACCATATTACCCAAATAGGGAGTCTGACTCCAACCTTCATGCAGCCACACTGCTTGGATTAGATCCACTTCTGCCATCACTGAGCTCCTTGTAAGCTCTGTGCTCTCTCCAAAACTCAGTGCTCTCATCTGTAAAATGGGCAGGTGGGGCTTAAATTAGGTAGTGCTATAAAATGCTTAGACAAGGGAAGTGCCTCATAGAGGATGCACTGAGCACATGTCTGCTATTACTCCCCACTGTGTGTGTGTATGTGTTGTGCATGAATTATTGATGTGTGTGTATTTTTCCATCCCCAAGGTCTTGCACCTTCCCAGGACCCTGTTGTCTGGGCCAGAATGCAGCAGACTGAAGCCCCGGGTGTGGTCTCAGACCCCAAGCCTTTCCCCTGCAACACCAGCACACTCCAGGGCCCACCACCCTTCCTCCTCCAGAATCATTGCTCTGCTCTCAGTGCCACTTCTCAAGCCTGTTCCTTCCCTGAGCTGCCTCCACTCGGGTCTCAGCACCCATCACCCAGGCCTTCTTGGCCCCTCCACCTGCTAGTGCCAGCCTCCTGCCTCCAGCTACCTTCTTTCTCGGTTCTGAGTCTGCCCACATCAAGCCCTGCTCAGGACCTTTGGAGCCCCCAATGTCCCTGTGCAAAGAAACCCTATTGCTTCGATGTAGCTGGTGCTCAAGATCCAGCTTCCCCAGTGTAACCTACCCCAGAGGGTAGCCAAAGTCCTGCCCCCTGCTCCCTGACATGCCCACCTCCTCACTCCTGTAGCTCAGAGGATGCTGTCCCCCTGTGAGGAGCACCCTTCTCTTCCACAGGAACTCAGTCACCCTCCAACCCCCTCCCCTACAGTTCTTCACCCAAATCCTTGGCCACATACACATGTCCTGGAGGGTCTCCTTGCCCCTGCCCCCATCCCACATGTGTACGCAGACACACTCATCCATGGTTTGCTCTCCAGCAGATTGTGATTGCTTTGAGGCCGGGACCTCCGAGTCCTATCAAATCCCAATGTTATACCCACAAAGTAGCCATCGAATAAAGACCAGCTTGTCCCCTTTAATACATAGAGAAGCTTGACTCCCCAGTACAGTTATATTTTCCCTTCTCTGATTTAAAACCTGGTCCTGCCTGGCAGAAGAAACCAGTGGAAAACATCTGGCTAGTGAGCTGACATGGGTGGGGATGGAAGATGGAAAGAAATCTGGTGTCTTCTGTTTACCATGGAGGTTGAGCTTGGAAAGAAAATTGCAGCCACAGCGGGATGAGCAGAGACAGCTGCCCCACTGTGCTGTGCAGGATTGACCCTGTTGATGGGGACCCAGGTGGGGCCAGCAGTCTGCAACCCCCCCGGGACCAGGCCAGCTATTTGCTTGGTCACTCTGTCTCCAAAGGAAGCTTTATGATCACTCCATCTTTCAAGAGGGCATGGAGAGAGGATGGGTGATGGTGAGCCCCTTCTGTCCTCAGTAAGAGAAGCAGGAGCAATGTTCCTGCTTGGATGCAACTGCATTTTTAAAACAATTGAGTTGATATGAGGGCAGCACCTGCCTTCCCTGGCACTTGCAGAGAAAGTGGTCGTGAGACGGAAGGGGCAAAAGCAGCCTGAACTTCAGCCCTGCTGGCAACTGATCAGAACCAGAGATGGCTCAGCCAGCCAACCTGTCCCCAAGTGCTAGCCAATTTGTTCCTCAAATGCCAGCCAACATATCCCCCAGATGCCAGTCAACCTGTTCTCAAGTGCTAGTCAATATTCTCCCCAAGTATCCTGTTAACTTGTCCTCAAGTGCTGGCCAGCCTATCTCTAAGTACTACCCATGTGCCCCAGCTATCCTCTAACTTGTCTCTAAGTGCCAGCCAACATGTCCCTAGAATATACTGATAAGCTTTTCAGGTATCTTGTCAACCTGTCCCCCAAATATCCTGACTTGTCTCATGCCAACCAATGTGTTTCCCAAGTGGCAATCAGCAGTCCTTCCTACTCTGGCCATGTTAGTATCTGAGGCACAGGGATGTCCATGGACCTCATTCTTTCACAGTTCCAGAGGGAGCAGAGCCCAGAGGGATGCAAGCACACACGCAGTCAGTTCTGCCCTTTTCCAGGTGGGAAAACAGAAGGGGAAGGCCAAGGCCACACAGCAAGCCAGAGCTGATGATGGCTTCTGCGGCCACATTGAGACCCGGAGTCTCTTTTCACAGCTGAGCTGAGAGCCCAGGACACTCCTCCTCACTTCTGATCAGTACTGGCCTTGCTGCACGTATGGTAGAGAAGCTCACATGTCTCACCTTGGAGAGGGCATCAGTGGCATGTGTCCTTGCTGACCTGGGGCTCCTATGGTAGGGCTATGGGGCCCATGACCCTAAGGAGCCCTCTGGCATGGCCCCTGCTGCCCTTACCTTACACACATACACACACAAACAAACACACACACACACACCAGCCCCATGCAAGGGCTTACCTTCCTGCCAATGTACCAGTGTGCCTGCATGCCCCAGTCCTACCTGACCTCACTGCCAGCAAGTCCCTTGCCCATCTATTGCCTCTTCCCTGCACACAACTCCAAAAAGCACCTGCATGGAGCTCCCAAAATCCCTGCATGGCAACACTTGGCACCTGAGCTGTCCTGAACAGTGGAGCAGCAAACCATCAACAAGGAGAGCATACTTGTTCCTGCCTGGACCCAGGACCCTGACCAGCAACAGGCACTCAGAAGGTACTTTGGAAACACTGAATAACCAATCAGGTGTTAGGCTCAGATTATTTCCTGCATACCACCATGCCAGAGCTCATCCTGTAAATCCTCAGGACTCAGACTGCAGGCTGAGAGACCCCATCAGAGTTCAGTGAGACACAGAATCTCAGCCATGCCCCAGACCTACCATGTCACAGTCTGCATTTCAAGTAAAATGCCAAGTCATGCCTGTGCAAGTTCAAGTTGAGAAGCTCAAAGTGGAATGGGGAGACTGGGACATTTAGTCAAAAGGAACACTGTGGCTCAGAGAAAGGAGTCCGCCAAGGTCACCTACCAGAATGTTGTGAGCTGGAGCCAGACACCTGGTCCTTCAAGAACACTGCACCTTTGAGGAAGATGACCCAGAATAAGAGCAGGAGGCCAATCCTTCCCTGGCCATTCACCTCTTCTTTCTCACAGGGACTTCACCCATCCGCTAGGGAGCTGAGAGGAAGCAGAGGGTGGGCCAAGGGAGAAACTCAGCTAGGTGTAAGGCCTCCTCCCTCTACACATGGCTGCTCTCTGAGCCACAGGATGAGTAGGTGTAGGGGTTGTGTTGGGACAGGGACTTCTGCGGGAAGCACAGGCTGAGCTCCAGGCTGCACAAGCAGCAGGCCCAGGACTTTCCCAGGCAGACACGCATCTGTGTCTGAAGGTAGCTGCCCAGGAAGCTGCTTGCATCACAGGGCTGGGATAGGGAGAGATGTCCAGGCCAAACAGGACATCCTTGTGCTGAGTGTGATGCTTTCCTGTGTTTACTGACACGGGATGTGTGCCCCTGTGACCCTGTTGGAATGTCACTAACTTTCCCGATGGAGAAACTGCAGATAAATCAGCTGCTGTCAACCCTGGAATGACCTTGCAGATGCCCACATGTCCATATGCTGGAAGAAGCACTGAGTAGGGGTGTCCCCAGCTGTCCCTCGAGACTTGAAGGGACACTCGCTTTTGAGTCCAGGGCCAAGTGCAGCGCTGGGCTGAGGGAATGATCTTGGAAACAGAGCCCACTCCACTCTGCCTGACGCCTCAGTGTCTTCATCTGTAAAGTGGGGCTCAGAACAACAGCCTCCTCATGCAGAACGGCAAAAGAAAGAAATGCGAGCTTTTTCTGCTCATGACCACAGTAGCACCTAGCACAGATGCACCAGAAAAATGTAGATACTTCTGTGAGGATGACTACTATCTTCATTATCCATTCTCTTATTTCTCATCACAGCCTCGCTCTGCCCCTGAAGTGGAAGCCAGGCCAGAGGTCACGGAGCACTGTGCCACTCTCTACCAGACACCCCAATGCCCCATGGGCTCACTCTGGTCTGTAGTTTATAGGACAGGCCTGCTGCCAATGAGGCTGTGGAGCCCTAGAACAGTGGTGGCGAACCTATGGCACATGTACCACAGTAGGCTGTTTGTATCACTAAAAGCTCTAAAAGGTTCACCATCACTGCCTTAGTGGGTAGAGACAGGATCTTAATCACCTAGGCCCAGCCCAGAGCCTGTCACTGAGCTGATCCTCAGACACAGTTTTTTCAAAGAATAAATGACTTAAGCAGCAAATGCCACCCACTGGCTGCCACTTTGTATAATAATCCTCTGGCTCAAGGAGGCTGTTTGGCTCTCTCTGCCTGGAGTGCACATGTTGGTCAGCCTGGACTTGGGCCCAGTGCCCTCATCTACCCAATAGGAGGTGACAATGCTTTCCAGAACCACACCAGGGCACCCTCACCCTCCAATCCACGCCAGCACACCACGCCACTGCAGCCCAGCAGGAGTCCCCGGGACAAGGCCTAAAGTTTGGAGAAAATGGGCCTCTATTGCTTTATATGTTGCTTCTTAGTGCGGTCTCCTCATGAGAAGGGACAGAGAGCTCTACACACCCAGGTGAGCAGTGAGTGAGTAAAGGAAGGAGCTGCAGCCCCGCTCCCTTGTCTAGGCTGCCAGGCTTTCAGTAGACGCAGACACAGCAGGACACATGGCAGGAGCACTGCACCAGAGAGAAGGGCCTTCACTTCCACACCTGCTTCCCATAGAAGCCAGGCAAGTCCACTCCACTGATGGCTTCAGTCTCACTGCCTGGACAGCCCTTGGCCTCTCTCATCCTCATTAATGGTGCACTCCCAAAAGACACGGCCATATCCCAGGACCATTGAAAGTGAGCTTGTTTGGAAAAAGGGTCTTTGCAGGTGTAAGAAGGATCTTGATAGGGGATCATCCTTGATAAGATGGCCCCTAAATCCAGTGACATGTGTCCTTATGAAAGAGAGAAGACACACAGAGAAGGTCAAGTGAAGACATGTTGGGAGATGGGAGTGATGTCATCACAAGCCAAGGGAGCCGGGGACAGCCAGCACCCGGCAGAGGCTGGATGAAGCCAGAGAGGATCTCCTTAGAGCCTCCAGAGGGAGAGGGGTTTGGACTTTGAGACTGATACCTGGAATTTGGACTTTGGGTTTCCTTACTGTGAGAAAATAATTTTCCATTGTTTTAAACAGTTAACATTTTGTAATTTGTGATAGCAATCCTAGGAGAATAGTACAACAGCTTTTGTAGGGTGATATTATTTCTACATCAGGCTGGAGTCAACTGAGGCTGCTTGTGGCTGGATGCTGCTCCCCACCACAGCCTCACTAGCGGCCGGGAGGTCAAAGGGCCATAACCCTCCCAGGGGCAACTGTGACGCAGGACAGCACAGCGAACATCCTGAAGCACGAGTCTTCCGCTGCTGTAGTGTGGGTTGGCCGTGACAGGAGCGTGCTGCTGCACATCAAGGATGGTTAACTGCCCATTTGTCTGGGGCAAATGGTAACCTGATCCTCCACCCCAGTCAGAATGCTCAACTGGATCAAACACTGTGAGATTTGGCAGAGCGCTGCCAGCATTTGTGTGAAAGCAGACAGAAAGGGGGGCATGTCACTTTCCCATCACGGAGACAGCACCTCATACCTGCAACTTAAGGCAAAGTTTGTTTTGGTTCACAGTGTTTAGAGGTCTCAGTCCACAGTATTCTGACCTTCAGGCACTTCTCCCAGCCAGGGCCCTTCCAGCTGCCATCATTTCAGCCATTTCCTTCAGAGGACAGGTCCTTGGAAGTTGGAAGTAGTGAGGAACTCTACCTTGATGGGATTGCGGTGGGTCAAGAGGGGCCTGCTGAGAGCTGGAGACTAGAACAATGAGGGGGGAGGGAAGCTATTAGAGTTGTTATCTAAAATGTCCCCCAAAGGCTCATTGTGTTAACCTGCATTGTTTGCCGGCTGATGGGATTTTTGGAGTGATTGGATCATGTGGACTCTAACTTCATTAGTAGATTGGCCAACTGATAAGATCATAATTTGATGGCATTATCATGAGGTGATAGAAACCTAAAGAGATAGAGCATAGCTGAGGAGAGTAGGTCATGGGGGGATCACCTTCTCTTCTCTCTCTCTCTCCTCTCTCTCTCTCTCTCTCCTCTCTCTCCTCTCCCTTCTCCCCTCTCCCCTCCCTCCTCGCCCTTCTCCCTCTCTCTGCTTTCTGGCTGCCATGAGGTGAGCACCTCTCCTTGGCCATACCCTTCCACATGATATCTCTGCCTTAGCGTCCGCTAACTATGTGCTGAAACCTCTAAAACCATGAGTCAAAATAAAGCTTTCCTCATTTAAATGGATTTTTTGGGTATTTTGTCACAGTAACAAAACACTTACAGGGGAAAGGCAGGAGGTGGGAAGGCCAGGAGAGCCTGAGGCTACTGTTCTCATGGGAGAAGGTGAGGCCTGCAGTGGGCAGGCGGCTCCTAGCTAAGGGAAGAGGATGCATCAAGTGGGGGTGAAGCAGGAATGACTGAGGGGACCTGCTGAGATATGGAGGAGGAGGAAAGCACTTCCTTACCAGGTGCCAAAGAGCCACCAAAGGAACATCCCCGTGAATGCTCCATGCACAGTGGTCTCCACATGTCACTGATGTCACCCTTGTATATTAACATGGATCACATCAGCAGCCCCAAGTTTCTGAGAGCTTCTTGAGTCCTGAAGTTGCTTCACTCTGCTGTCTACACTTGTCTGAGGTGTTGTTTTGTCTTGTTTTGTATTTTTCAGCTGCCTTAGTGCTATTTTCTTCCATTTTAAGGAGCTGGAAATTCTTAACATGACACATTTATGAATCGGAGTGAGCTAAACTCCGATTGAGGTAGTAGGTCTGCAGACATGTTGTTAAGCTGTCAGAGGCCACACAGAGAAGCACTTTAAGGGAAGGCTGGGCTGAGGTAATTCTAGCAAGGGAGAGATAAAGTCAGCAGTGGAAAATTCTTCTCTTTGGCTTCAGCTTTTGAAGTGCAAGCCAAGCCAGAACCATTGGCATCTGGTCAGAAGCCAGCCACCTGTGGCACTAAGCAAACCTATGCCTTCCAGAAGCAAAGGCATCAGGGCAGCTCTGGTGACTCAGGGACCCACCACCCTGCATGGTTTCTCCATCAGTGTTCTTGTTCTTTTTGCTCACTGGTTTCAGAATCATGACTCTCCTAGGTTATTCATATTGAACCTACTGCTAGGCAGTCTTCCTCACATGCTGCTGTATGTATGTCAACATACTGCTAACTCTGTGGGCATTGGCTTCATATCCTCCTCTCTCTGCAGACAAGGGCCCTGAGGTTCAGAGGGTCTGTAACCTTCACCAAGGACATATGATGGGGCTGAGGAGACAGGACATGAATGCAGCACTACCAGGCCCCATCTGGTCACATTTCAAACACTCAAAATCAGAGGTTGTGGGCCCTGGGACTGTCCTTAGCAGCAGAACTAAGAAGCCCATTCCTGACTCTGTTATTCAAGTTGTAGGGAAGGTAGTAGCAATCCAGCCCCAAGCCCACTCCTCACCACCTCCCCTATACCAGCCAGCACATATGGTGGACCCAACACCCCTATGCTTCCTTCACCTTGCCTCACTGGTCCTCCAGCCTACTCCTGGACCCCTAACCTTCTGTTATGGTTTAGGTCTAAAATATTCCCCAATAGTCTCATGTGTTGAGGTAGAGCTTTTGGAAGGTGACTGGATCATGGAGATATTATGCTCTGAAACCAGATATTATTCTGAAACCAGTGAGAGGATTAATCCATTAATGAGTTCAGAGATGAATGTGTTGTTAGGAAGTGGAATATAGTTAGAAGGGTTGGGGCATTGAGGAGGTAACCTGGAAAGATGTGTTCTTGCCCCCAGCTCCTCCCTTCTCTCTCTTCTTCCTGGCTGCCATGGATTGAGCAGCTCTCCTCTGTCATACACTTCTACAACACCATTTCTGCCTTGGCACCATCATACTATGAACTGAACCTTCTGAAACTATAAGCCAAAATAAATCTCTGATCTTTTAAGTTGGGTACTTTGTCTCAGCAGTGGGAAAGTGATTAAGACATTTTCCATGAGCTCAAGCTCATGGGTGATGTGACTTCGGGCTATGACTTGGGCACTGTAGCTTCATTACAGCAATTTTAGGTTTTCAAGAGGTGAAGAAACCAAGTGACACTCAGAGAAGTGGAGGGAACCAAGATTTATTACCCCAGCAGGCTCAGAGGAGTGGAATACTCCAAAATCTGAGCCCAGAGCTAGTATAGAAAGTTACTTTTATACTGTTTGTCAGATAGGGTAGGGTTCTTTTGTGAAGAGTGTAACTTTACAAATACGGGAACCAACTGGAAACAAAAACAGGCCAGGTATAGCTTGTACCTGACACATCTTGTGGTGGTTAGCAAGCCTGTTTACAGAAATGGAAGGAACACTGCAGACTATTGACATATTTAGGTTTTGAAACATTTTGAACACAAAAGTTTTTCTGCATTTCCTCCCTTTGATGACCCTATTATATCATATTATAGGACATCACTTATTTCTAAGAGCTGATATATGCAATTAGTCTACACCAGCATCTGATGCATAGATTGTCTAGTGAGGGCCTGTACATGGTTCCTATTCAGCTGGTGGATAGGAATACTATAAGTAGTTTAAACACACAGGACCCAAACAGTGTGATGAGGAGGATGCTGACCAAGGGGCCAACCAAAGGAAGAAGCCATGTCTTCCAGCTCATTTAGGAAAATAACCAGTTAGAGCTAACCTGTTCCCTTAATCTATTGGCTGGCTTTTGTAGGCTCTCTGAGGCTCCCAAACTATTCTGGACTGGTTTGTGTAAAAGCAACACTCTTCTCCTAGGAATAGACATAGGCCCCACTTTTCTGCTGTTAGAATGTCTAGCCTTCTTCAGTTCTGGAGATCTGTGGCTGCCAGGAAGTCTAACCCACTTTGTAAAATGAGAAAGGACCTAGAAATATCAGTTAAGCTTTTCAAGAGTTCTTGAACATACACCTGAGGGGCTTTTCCTCGGGCCCTGTCTGGGCTGCAGAGAGCTGCTTGACCTTTCTAGAGAATCCTGGTATTCAAATGCAACAGAATCCGGCTGCTCCCAAGAACTCTCAGAGCATTTTCTTGTTGGTTGGTCTTGGGATGGAGCAAATAACCCATTTTCTTTTTTAGCCCCAGGGACCAGTGGCCTTTTGTTAGGATGAGCCCCAGATAATGGACAGAAAGGCAGCATATTTGTACCTTTTTCCAGGACACTTTATATCCTGTGTCCTGGAGTAGTCGAAGAAGGGCCCATGTCCCTTCCCAACAGTCTTGTTCTCTCTCACTTGCCAGCAAAAGATCATCAACATACTGGAGCAAAATGTTCATCTGGTTTCCCGGGGAGGTGGCCAGGTTAGCAGCTAAAGCTTCCCTGAACAGGGTGGAGGTGTTCTTAAGCCCCAGGGGAGGCTAGTCCAAGTCAATTGAGTTTTCCATCCTGTGTTGGGGTCTTTCCATTCAAAGGCAAATAGGTACAAGCAGAAGAAGGCATCTTTGAGATCCAAGGTGAACCCAAATGCCTGAGGCAGAATTGGGTTCAGCAATATGTAGGGGTTTGGGATGACCGGGTGTAGGGTGACAGTGGCCTTAACTGTTTGGAGGTCCTGTACCAGCCAGTAACCATTTCCACTGGGCTTCTTGACTGGTAGCAGAGAGGCATTCCAAGGGGATCAAGATCTCTCCCTCTTTTGGTTGATTGATGTGTTCCAGGATTCTGACCTGTGCTTCCCAAGGTATGGCATGCATACTCTCTCAGCCTGGTGGAGGTTGTTCCTAGTTTGAGCTCCACTAATATTGAGACCCAATTTTTAGCCAGTCTGGGCAGGGACCTTTCAACCCATACCTCTAGGTATGCCTCCAACAGCAGTAGAGTGTTAAGTTTTTTTTCTCTCCACCATATACAATTTCCATTCTTCTTCTCTGCAGGCTGTGACTAACAGGATTAGGTTTTCCTGAGTATCGAGGGTAAGGTTAGTAGGTCTCTCAGGTGTTAAGGTTATTTGGGCTCTGAGTTTAGTCTGCCAGTCTTTTCCCAGGAGGGAAGTGGAGCACCTGAAGAGTTGGCAGTTGTGTGAAGGGCAGCCAGTTGGTGAGGGGCTCAGCTGAAGGGTCAGGAGGTTTGGCCTCACTTGTCTCTGAATCCATGGAGGTCACTTGAGGCAGGAGATTTGAGGGAGATGGACTATCTAGAAGGGCTGGTGGTGGTGGTGGTGGTGCAGATTGTGGCGAGGAGAAGTAGGGTGGAAGGAGGACCTCTTCATCGGGGGTGCTGTGATATATCGGTTTTCTCAGCATCTTTGTTGGACTCCCAGGACCTCAAACAACAAAGACCTGACTCTGTCCCTTCCTTCTTGCCTTCCTTCCTTCCTTTGCAGAACTGCACCCATGGAGGGAAAAACTGGGCAATATCCAGCTAATAGTTTATATATAGGAATTTGTCAGGGTGGCCAGGCACACTGGTCACCACTCACCAGACTGCTCAAATCAGGGAAGGGTCCAGACTTCCCTCCAGTAGCCACCTGACATCAAGATAAGACCATTCTACCTCACAGAGGGTCTGGAGTTTTGAGTTTCATTTTATGTCATAAATACCATTAAAACACATTTAAAATTCTTGATCATACAATCTAAGACAGTTGGTTTGCTTTTTGTAGCTATTATATTCTAAGCTTCTCACCTTGGGTACCATGTTATAACAGATAGGGTGGGAGTCTCCCAGAGGAGAACATTCAGACGCACACATGGCTATGTCCCTTGAAGGAATTTAGTCATGTCTTGGCTAAAGTATATTGACATAAACCAGGGCCTGGTCAGTCCCCCATTGTGGAAGATGAATCACCATTATGCCATATGACATAGCCATGGAAATGCAAGTTAGGACCCACTGGGACTCTGTAGCTTGCATCCTGCAGCTACAAATATGTGCACATTGACTCACACAATCACTCAGAATCCATAACACTCCTCCTCACTTATGGAAGTCCCTGACTAGGATGTCTAGTATGAGACCCCAGGAGGTGATCAATCTCCCCTTTCTTCTGTGAGGATGGATCTAACTTGAGATGGGACCCTCAGGCCTTACCTTGTCTAGAAGTCCTGACAGGGAACCCATCCACTTCTCTGCTGAGTCTAGTCAGGAGGACATTGGAGTACCTGACGGTCCTATACTCCTAGGGCAAGAGGTCTCACCAATTGGACAAGAGGACATTCTCCAAGGAGGGCACCTGGCAGGTGCTTCCCCAACTCCCAGCCAGTGGCTCAAGAGGCCAGCACAGTCAGTTTCCTGGTCAGGGAACCAAATGTTACAGCAATTTTAGTTTTTCCAGAAATGAGGAAACCAAGTGGCACTCAGAGAAGTAGAGGGAACCGAGATTTATTACCCTAGTGGGCTCAGAGGAGCTGTGTATTCCGAAGTCTGAGCCCCAAACTAGTACAGGAAGTTACCTTTATACTGTTTATCAGGTAGGGCAGGGGTCTTTTGCGAGCAAGAGCAACTTTACAATATGGGAACCAATCTACCCAAATTATAAATAAAGAGCAAAATGAAAGATAGATAGTAGGGAATAGAGAGGTAAATCTTTCTCAAATGGACAAGGGATCAAGAAACAGAGGGAAGAGGAGAGGAAAAGAGGATAATAAAGGAATTAAGATGTATTATGTATATGTACAAACTATGCAATGAATGTAAACATTATGTGCTATAAACATGTACTAACAAAATTAAAAGTGAAGAGTATCTTTCTTTATAAACTATTGCTACATGTATAATTTTATTTATTACTGCTATATGCATTGCAGACAAATTCTAGATATTTAAAACTACTTTATATATTTAAAAGTAGGCCTAGTAGAATAACACTTTCAACAGCTTTTTAAAACTGACAGGAAATACTGTGTTTGAAATATAATTGTTAAACCACCTCTGGGGGAAAAAAAATCTCTTTCTTTTTGAGCTGGACAACTAACAATTTCCAGTCTCCACTCCAGGAAAGACAACATGTTCCTTCATTTTGTACGAAGATGGCCTGAAGGTGATGCATGGGTGATCTCCTTAGGTCCACAAACATAATTGGCCTGTCACTCCCAGGCCAATCTCAGCTTCAAGCTGCCTCTCCCAGCACTGTGCCATACCTAAAGGCACCCACCTCCAGACCCCCCAGGTTAGGTACACTCACCCCCATGCCTGTGTTGGGTGCTCCACAGCCCCCAGGCTCACCTCACCTATGCCCTTGACCCACAGCCCATATGAACAGGGAGGGTCTATGGCTTAATCAAAGTGCAAGGCTGGGCCAAGAAGGAGGGAGGGAAGGAAGAAGCACAGCTGTAATTGCACTTTTGCTTTCTTCCATGAGCTTTCTCTGAGCTGCCCTGGGATAGATACACCAGTGAGGGGGATGTGACATGACCTAGCCTGCATCAGGTCTGTCTGTGTATTTTCCCATCAGTTTCAATGCTTGAGAAGCACTGCTATATGAAGGTTTGGACTATGCCTGGATGGAGAGTTCAGCATGATGAATTTGCCTCCAAACAAAACACACAGGTCAACAAAATGGCAGGGAATCACAGTTGCTCTGAGGCAATAGTGGCCTCAACCTCATGGAGCTCTAGTCGCACGGGCAAACAAGCACGCCAGGAGCACACCCTCTCCTGACTTGGGGACTTAAAAGCAACTGTGCAGAACACATTACAGGAATGTTTAATACTTTCCTTCCTAAAAGCACTGCATCTTTGAAATCTCCACCCAAGGACAGAGTGGAAAAGCATCAACAGATCCACACTTATGCCATCTCTGAGAGAACTTTCCAGAACCTCCACCTGTGTTCTAGCAGAGCACCTCCTCTTCATGGGAAAAAGCTCAGGGTCTCTCCCTCAAAGCCAGTGTGGACAAGGGAAGCTGAAGGAAAGAGCTGAGGAAATACAGCAGGCGAGTTAATAGAGTATTCTATCCTTGACATTCTCGGCTGACTTCTCAGCAAAACCCAGTCAGTTTTAAAGATTTTATCAACTACTCTGAGCTTCTCAAACACAGAGCAGCGGGAGGACTTTGGGAATATTAACATTCAACCAGAGCCTCCTCATTATCTAACTTCCTCTCATAATTGCCCTGGTCTGCCCCTGGCACATATGATAAGGCCCCCCCAGCCCAGGAATCCACTATCTCTCAGCCTCTGCAAGTCTTTATTGGTTTGGTCCGGCTATCACATCCTTTCGGCACTGGGGCCTCAAGCCGCACAGGCCTGGGGTGCAAAATATAAGGGTTGCTGTAGGATGAATGTGGAACAGCTGGGCAGCAGAATCCCACCAAAGATGGCTTGCCAGGCACTCTCCACCAGCCAGCCTTTCCCAGGCTTGATGTCTTAAACACAGCCAATGTGAACTCGCCTTCAAAATCACAGTTCAAAAGGCCTAGTAAGATGACAGCTCTCCACTGGGCAACACCCCACCCACTCACAGAATAAACAACCAGAGGGCCTTCCTCATCAACCACAGTCGGAGCCTCAGACACCCCAAAAGCATCACTTGAGGCAAAAGCAACAAGCCCTTCCTCAGTGCAGCTCAGAGAGGAGCTTGGGCCCCTGCACCAAACCAAGTAGGACAGGAAGCCACAGACAGGGCATGACCCTCCCTCAAGGCATACTTGCTGTGTGGCCATTTGAAAGGCCGCTCATATCTGGAGAAAATTATACAACTCACCATCTCATATTTGGGTTGAGAAAGTAAAAAATCAGCCCTTTTTCTAGGATTTACTCTGGCAGATTAAGGCCCTTATTGTCTCCTTACTCTGCCAGTACCTCCTGATTTCCTATCAGTCTCTTAGAGGGTGTGAGAAGTAAGTGCCAGATGGAGACTTTTTGGCAAACAACTCCTTCACCTGATGTTGTAGATACCCAAAAGTCTCCCGAAGTCCCCAGCGCATGAAGAAGAGGTAAGAATGCCAGGGCCCAGGACACAGTTGAGGGACAGTGACAGTATAACACTTTCAGTATTCTATGTCATGTAATTCCCCACAAAAGTGAGTCTTATTAGTCTATTTTAGAGATTAGGAAACTGACACCCACAGAGATAAAGCAATAGGGTAATTTGGAAGGAAGGGTCAGAGCCCAGATTTAATTCTAGTTGTTTAAAGCCCTAGGAAACCACTCTGTAATTGGGAATCACACTACCCACCATGTAAAAAACATCTGTTACTTTTCCCAGGGATTCCTTCCCTGTTGGAAAACATCTTCTCAGACCTGATATTTAAATATGAAAGTATGTGGTTACGGCTTATATCTATGTGTGTCCCTCCCCCCACTCAAAGCCTCATGCAGTCATCGGTGGAGCTTTTCAGAGGTACTTAGATCTAATATGTGAGATCCTGGGATCAAGGGTGTGATGCTGGGATTGATACACACACAGTATAATGCTAGGATTAAGGGTGTGAGTGCTAATCTAAGGGAATGGAAATTGGATAAAATATAAGAGACAGAAAGAGGATTGTCACTGTCATTTTCTTCTTGCTGCCTTCTGCCTGCCTGCTCTGTGATGCCCCTCTGTCATGCCACCCTTCCTTGGAGCCAGCCAACTATGAACTGAAACCTTTACAAACAATGAGCTACAATAAACATGCCCTCCTTTAACTTTGGTTGTTGGGTATTTTGCTTCAGCAATGAAAAAAGTAACTAAGACATATGTATAGGAACTGCCATGGCTCAGATGGAATGGATACCAGTACTCTAAGACACTAGTCCCCAATCTTCATTACACAACTCTCAATAATACAGAATCAATAGGAGCCCCGAGCTTGTCTTCTTGCAACAAGAACAGTCCCATCTGGGGTAATGGAAGACAATGGCAGCCCAAGTGTGTCACTTATATCCAGTCTACTATTAATCTCATTTTTGTTGCTGTCACTGCAGAAAACCCCGCTCCACAAACATAGAATATTAAAAATACAAGCAAGCTTTTCAATGATTTTGTGACCATCTCAGGATATTACATCTTGACTTTACCCAGAACATATGGAGATTTGAAGTTGTCTCAAACATACTTTGAAGGCTGCCTTCACTTGAGTTCTCAAGCAGTTGATCAAAGTTGGACAAAGTTGATTCACCTGGCTTATTCACAAATGGATCTCAGATCCATTCCTTTCTGGTTCAGGGGTCTTTTGTGGTTGAAAAGTAAAGCTCAAACTCTTTTGAAAGCTGGGTAGGTGGTCATGCACCAGCTGAGAGGAAGAAGACCCTGGCTCAGTCGCTTTCAAAATCTCTACTAATGTTTGAAACATATCAAAGATCCCAATGTTCACTCATCAACCCCAAAATTGCAGTTTGGCTCTGAATGAAGCTACTTTACCTGTCAACTTGAACACAGTTGTCATCTTTCCCTTAAGATTGAATTCACTGAGCTGGTCGAATTGAGCTGGTCGAATGTGTCACATGAGTAAGCAAGTCTTGTGACCCATTTTATGTCACCGAAATAGGCTCTGAGTGCAGACTGTTTTTTCTAAAAGAAATCTCTGGAGCTCCTCTTGTAACCCAAAAACTCTGGCTAGTGATGTACCTTTAGAAAGCTATCTCAGTCCTATGTATAAGATGTGTGTGCTCTTCACCCATCTCCTCACAGGGCTATTCAAATAGATGTGAATAAAGGGCATATACTTTAATGTTGTTGATAAATTTTATCACACCCTGCACAACACTGTCGTGTTCAGGTGACAATTTTTTGGCCAACCAGTATTTCTTTGTGGTTAACATAGGACATAGACTTACACTCAGACACAACCTCTTTGATTTAAGTAGTGAAACCAGAGACTTCAAGTCATGGCAGTCTCTCCATATGTACATATACCAGCACAAAATTACCAATTCAGTTATCCTGGTATAGGATACCAGGGTATTAATCTTCTCTAAAATCCCAACTTTTGGCCACTCTTCTCCCTCAGCATTAGTCTCCAAAATAAATTATTCAAAGACCTGAATAGTTCTGCAGCTGTGTCAAGAAAACTGCAAGTAATATACCCTCCTTCCTGAAAAATATATCACACAAAAAAACAAGCATTTTTGCCTTGTCAGCACTGGTAGACTTGTCAACCTAGATTTCATACCACAATGACTCATTAATCTTCTCTAACAATTGTACATCAATGTCCTCTGCTATTTCACCATCTTTTCTAGGTGTAGTGCTAGCTGAAAGAGATATATGTGTCACCATTTGAACTACAACCTCTCCTAAATGTTCAAGACAAATATTCTTAGCAGCAACCAGTATTAACTCTTCACCAACAGAAAGGGTTAGAATTGCATTAGCAATGCAGTTAGCCACCAAGACCAATGCTTTCAGTGTAGACACATTTGATAAAATGGTAACCTTCAACAATTATTTCTGTTTCTTGATATTCATTTTTTTGTTTTGAAAAATCCCCAAAGCTTTGCATTTTAATGTAGGGTGCTTTGTCTCCATGTGGCATGGTAGTTTGAAGGTTTTATAGCTTCACTGGGTAGCCAGTTGCCATACATTATACAAAAAGTGCACGGAGGTTGTGAATCACCCACCTATTGCAATGAACCTACAAGCTAAGTATGACTTTTGGTATTTTCTTTTAAATCCAGCTTTCTTTTTGTTGGCAGTCTTAGAGTCATCTGATTTCTCATTTTTAGATATTTTTCTCCTTTTCAAAGGTGAGCCCCAGTGATTTTTGTTTTTTATTCATTTTAGCAAGAGTTAGCTTGTAGGCTTACCAAAATTGTGACTGGAACAGGCGTAGCATGAGAAAGAGCTGTAGATGAAAGTGGTAAATAAAACAATGGGGGGGGGCTGGGGATTTAGCTCAGTGGCAAAGCGCCTGCCTGGCAAGCGCAAGGTCGTGAGTTCAGTTCCTGGTACCGGAGAAAAACCAAAACCAAAAAAAAATAAAACAATGGGCAAGCAATGCATGAACTAAAATAAGTGGCAGATTCTGACTTAAAGCCTGCTATCATATACAGCTGTACAACTAAAATGCTTCAACTCACTTGTCACTATAAATCCTGCCACCAGATGCACTTTAATTGTCACATGCCACTCACTGATAGGGTTTTGACATGAGTCTGCAAGCAACTGACTTATTATAGTCTCTATATAGTCAAACGTCTCTGCCAATGTTAATCTGTATTTTCAGCTGCTCCCCACTGCTAACGTCACCACCTCAGCTCCATCTCAGGTCACCAGGCATTACATTCTTACAAAGAGTCAGCAACCTAGATCCCTTGCATGCACAGTTCACAGTAGGGCTCAGGTTCCTATGAGAATCTAGTGCCACAGCTGATCCAAGAGGGGGTAGAGTTCAGGCATTATGTAAGAGAGAGGAGCAGCTGTAACTATGGATTAAGCTTCATTCACCCATCACTCATCTCTTTCTGTGCAGCTTGGTTCCCAACAGGCCACCAAACATTCTGTGTCCCCAAAGTTGGAGATCCCTGACCTAAGAAGCTATCCTCTGAAGCCACAATCAGGGCAACACCAGCCCTGCTTCTTCAGATTGACTTGATGCTTATAGATATTTCCTCTAACTAGCACCCACAGAGGGCTTGAGCAGTCCCCCACACTCCACTTGTACTAGCTCTAAGCTCCTCTCCAGCCTGTTTGTCTGCTAGTGAACACAGGAGGATCCACCCTTTCATCTGGGGACTGTGCCGAATGACAGGAGGGAAGGGACAGATGGCGGGCAGGCTCTGCGAGAGGAGCTGCCAACTTCAGCACTGCAGATTCACAGGTGGCCCACGTCAGACCTGAAGAGGCAAAAACAGTGTCTGACACATTGTAGACCAGTGGTGCTGAACCTATGGCATGCACCCCAGCGTCATCCCAGCAGCTGAGCATTGGATATCAGCACATATAGAGACAATGTTGCTGCCTTGTGATAAATTAGTGGGTTTGGGGCTGCAGTTTGGGCACTTGGTCTCTAAAAGGTTTGCCATCATTGTGATAGACCAAAACACCCTTATGGGTGAGAAAAATGCCAGACAGTGAAAGAGAAGGCATTCTCAATTTTGACAAGAACAGTGCTAGGTACCAAGAATTTTGAAGGAATAATTCTGAGCACAGCCCACAACTAAGACTAACTCATAAATTAGTTCCTAACATAGCACTTGGTAGACCCCAGGGCTCAAGAGGTTCATCATAAATTCCAAGAATGTTGAGACTGGGAGGGAATCTAAAAGTTATCTGCCCCAATCCCAAAATAGCCCTATGGAGAGATTTACATAGCAAGGAATGGAAGCCTCCTGCCAACTGCCAGCAGGAACCTGCCAGCCCACATAGAAGTAGACCTTCCAGCCCCAAGCAAACCTCTCAATGACAGCAGCCATGGCCAAAGTCTGACTGCGCCAGAATGAAGCACACCATGCCAGAGCCACTCAAGCCACTCCCAAATTTCTGACCCATATCAAGTGTGGGGGTTAGCAAAAGGGTGTTCTTCTTCAAGCCACCCTGTTTCAGGGTCACAGGAAATAGTACAGGCCTACATAGCAATTATTGTGTGAGAACAGGAAGTCAGAAGCTTCTAGTCACTCCAAAGTCAACTTCAGTAAGACCAGAAGTCCCAGATGAGCCTGTGAGAAGACTGCTTCTAGCAAGGTACTGCTGAGAGGGAGAGAGCAACCTAGTCTTGGAGACTTAGATCCTTGCACAGGAAGAAAAATGAAGGCAGCAAATGAACTTAGATTGTGTCAGAAGACAAACAGAGAAGTGCTCCCAGCACACGCCCAACCAATCATAACCTCCTCCGGTAGGTGCCCAGAAGAGTGGTATTTAAAAATAATAACTGTCCAGACTTCTCACCATGACCACAACGCCCAGCCAGCTGTCCAGGGCACTGTTCCAGCAGAGGAAGGAAAAGTTTCACAGGATATTACAATCCTACCCAAAAGAACTACTCAGGAAATGAAGGAGTCTGCACATTGGCTCTAAGCCAATGTGGGGCTGGACTCCTGGGCCCTGCGAAGGAGTTTGTGGCCTCGGGGACAGAAGCCCCAGTGCTGACATAGGCTTCTGGTCTCTCAGCCTTGATTTCCTTACCCACATCACTGGCATCAACATCACTTGACTAAAAGAGAGCACTGTGCAAATTGTAAAGTATAAATGAATAAATGTAAAAGGAGACTTTTCCTTAAAAAAATCTATCTCTATCCATTCCTTAGGCACAGACTGTCTCAGAGACAACACTGAAGATTAAAACAAAATTCAACATTCCAAAGCACAAGCAAAAACAGAGATTTTACACCCTGCCCAGACTCTGAAACCTGAAATCATGTCCTATCAGTTTACAGCCAGCTGTGGGATCTTCAGCAAGTCATTTTTCCCTTTTAGTAAACAAAGGAGTGGAAAACCTCTATGATGCTTTCTAGGCCAGAGTTTTTATGAATCTACATTTTTGTGCTCCCTAGACAAGCTTCCAGGGGGAAATGTAGGAAGTAGGTTTTCCTATGAAAATGCCATGAGCTAGCTAACATCACTCCACAAAATTGTCTTTTAAATTGTCTTTGTCCCCACAGCCTCATCCACCTGTTAGAGCATTGTCTGTCATAGACCTAGAGGATCAAACCAATGTAATAAAGCTCAAGTCACAGATACACGTTGAATTTTCTGCCCCCACAAGCACACAATATGCCTTTTTCTTAAGTTAAGACCTACCATATAACTTACTTGACCGAAAAGATAACTTCTTTAAATTACAAATACCAGAAACTGTATGAGGAATTTTCCAATTATAAACTACAACAAAAATTAGACCAGAATGCTGAAAGCCTGAGCAAACAAAAATAGAAAATTAGATTCAAAGGGTTATCAAAATGTATGATGAGTGTTTGACTTTTTAAAAATTATTATACTTGAAGACACATGACTATTAACCCCCCTCAAAACATTCTCTTTTGCTTCAAACATGCTTATCCCATTATTCTTGCCACCTTCTGAAGCAATTCTGGAAGTTCCCTTTCCTGAGTGTTTCCACAAAGTATGATCAAAAATACAGTGAATGCTGCTGTCAACTAACATCCAACAGAAAGACGGGCTCACAAAAATATTACAGTGTGTCCTCATCCACCTTACGCACCGGATCAGGCAGCATGCAGCTTTGGCTCTTCCCCAAATTCAAAACAAATGTTTTGAATTAATTCAGGACATGGAGGCAGCCATGACAGCACAACTAAACATATTTATCAGAAAAGACTTCTAGAACTGCTTCAGAAAGTTTCAAAAATGATGGGATAAGAGTGTTTGAAGCAAAGGGGAGTGTTTTGAGGGAACTAATGGCAATGTGTCATTTACTGTAATTTTTAAAAATTTAAACATTCACCTTGTTTGTCAATCACACCTTGTAGATAACCCATTTGAAAACTAAAATATTCTTCCTTTGGGGTTCTGGAGTCAGACGCACTACTGTTGCACTACGAGGTCTCCGCTCCATTGGGGTTTTGAAAAAATAATACATCCAACAGAAAAACAATAGAAAAGTAGAATAGGACTTGTCAAAACTTATTACAATTCCTACCAAAGCTGTATTAGGAGGTAAAATCTTTCTATAACACTGCTTTCATTATTGAAATATAAAATACCAGCTTCCACTTCCCAGATGACATCATGCATAGCTCCGAGGACCGTACTTCAATGAACAAAGCAAAAACTGTTTTGTTTTGTTTTTTAAATGAACAACCATAAGTCTCTGGCAACCATCCTAACACTGTACAACTAATGAAGAAACACTTACACAAGACAATCTATGAAACCGTGTAAGAATAGTAACAGCCTGTGGTGTTTCAACCACAACTCACTGCCACCCTCCCTTCTCCAGCTCAGCATTACCCAGGTGGAGGTGGTCACAGAATTAGGGCCTCCTCTCCCCTCTCTGATCAGGGCTTTCCATAGTTCACTGGGAGGCCACCAGCATTTCTTTTCCTCCAACTCCAAATGCAAAGGGCTAAACTCCCGGCAAGTGTGGTCAAGAAGTGGGAGCTACTTTCCTCCCAGTCATTGCCTATCAGATAGCAGCTCTATCCAAACCACGGTAGCCAGGAATAGTGGAGCCTCAGCCACCCTCAATCTAGCTTCACTTATAGGATAGAGAAGTCCTGGGGAAGACAAGCTGGAAAGATTAGAGCCTGAGAATTACCCAGCGCCCAGAGCTAAGGCTCAGTTGACTGAGCCGGAAAGGCATTCCATGAGAGAGCTCCAAAGCTCTCCCCAAAGGAACAGCTTTATTTGAACAGCTTTATTCCCCGCAGGTGGGGAAGTCTGAGCCTAATGGTGCTCTCAAAACCACAAGCACCTCCTAATTAAGGCAATGAGCTACGCCAGAGGCCAGGTACTGTGCAGAAAGAGCCAGGGAAGAGACAGCCCACAAGAGCCCTCCTGGGATCCAAAAAGCTCTGAAGCGTGGTCTCCATGTCTTCCCCGGCCTGGATTTAATTGCATCAGAGCACGGAGCAATGTGTGTCCCAAGGCCTTTTCAGAAACACCCATTGTCAAGCCCCGTAGGTAGGGGAGGTTGATGGGCTGGATGCGAAGCTGACAGGTGGACAGTGAGATGCGGAAGACACAGGCCCTGCTAAAACTAACCACGCCTGGTGATTGTGCCTATGCCCACACTGTGCCCTCAAAGATAATGAAAATGTTCTAAAGCTGGTCACAGTGATGGATGTACAATTCTGTGAGTACGCTAAAAACCACTGCATTGTATGCTTTGAATGAATTATATGTAGGAATAATATCTCCACAAAACTATTAATAAAAAAGAAAAATACAAAAAATAAACGTTGCATACATTCATCACTTCGGAGACTTCAATCTTAAGAAAGAAAATAATGATAATAAAAACGAAACTAAATGATCTGGACAACAGAAAATATAATGAAATTATTGCTAGTTTGATTTTTAAGGTTTCATGACTCCCGTTTCTCTTTGAAACCATCCAGATTTCTGCAAAACACTTCTTAGTGTTCCCTGCAAAGCCCTCATTTCAGAACACTTTCCCTCGGTTTACTCCCAAGTCTTTGAATGGAAAAAGAATTTCCACTCAATCCTCCCAGAAGAGAGTCCTTTCCTCAGGCCCTTGCTGTGCTCCCCTCCTGAGTCACTGCCTGTCAAGTGCCCCAGGGCACAGACTGTGGTTCAAGGTTTTGCAGCCCACACCCAGGTGTGCCACACACGCAGCTCCCCCAACAGCCAATAAGAAGGCAGCATTAGGTGCTAATGGTTTCTTCTTGGCTCCTCAGCCCTGGGAAGAAACCTCAGTTGCTCAAAGAATATTGGGCCTAGGCCACCACTCACCACGTGATCAGAGGGATGTAGAAGTAACCTGCCTAAAGGGAAAATCTTATCCTTCAGAAACCTTGGATCTGCTAAGCTATGTCATTTACTAGCTGCTCACTTAGTCCCTTTCAGCCTCCATCCCCTCATTTGTCCAGTGAGCACACAGAAAACTAGGGTCAGGATTAAGCAAAGTATTGTGTGCTACAGTGCTTGGTATTTACTTCCTTTCTTTCTCAACTTTCACAAGCAGAGGTTCATCCCCTGTCCTCTCCCTCCACTGCTTTTGTTCCAAAATGACTTATTCCCATGTGCCTGGGCTTGGAGAAACACCAGGGTCTCCAGTTAAAATTGTTTAGTTTCACTTAAAATAAACTTACATTGAACCAAAGGTGAATGCCCCCCAAAAATAACAACCACAGCCAGTAAGAGAGGACAGGGACTATCAAGTCCCTGTGTCTTTAGTCTGCTCTATGGATGACAGATCCCACTGTAGCAGTAGCTGGGCCAGTGGACAGTGATGGATACCAGCAGCAGGGCTGACCTGACATAGCACAGACATCCATAGTGTTTACAAATCCAGCAGGCAGGGATCTTCTCCAAAAGTCAAACACTTGGCCACTCTTCTCCCATAGCATTAGTCTCCAGTACAAATATTTGGAGATAAAATCAATTCTTTTCACTAAAATGGGGTAGGGTTGGGGGGATAATCACATGTCCAACCTTAAACACAGCAAACAGTCCCACTCTTTGTCCCCTGCATGAAATGGCATGGCTTGGCAGGACACTGGTTCCACTGTGGCCATTTAGTTGACTCCAGCCAGTTCTCCCCAGGTGACCAGGGAGCTCAGAGGCTTGTGAGAATCCATCCAGAAACACTGCTTTAGCAAAGTCCCCATGGCAAAGAAGAGAAATTGGGAGTCTAGGTGCAGTCACAAAAAGAGTGCAAGAGCCAACAAGAGGCCACCTTCACCACCGATGGTGGGTAGACAGCTCTGCCCTCAGAACAGGCTGCTGGGACAATCCCCATGCCAACTTCTCTGCCCGGGGAAGGTCTCATTCCTGTGCAAAGTGTCCAATAGTTGGCCTACTTTTCTCACATTTCTTCCCTCGGGCACAAAAGGACTGGTTCTCCACACCTGCTAAGCAATGGACCAGCTTCGAGGCTGGGGCAACAGATTCTCCTCCATGATCACCAAGTGCAAGTGCTTTCCTGGGGTGACAGGGCCTCCACAGGGTGGGAATATCTCTGATGCTCCCCTCTGGGACCACATCACTGAGGACCTCTACTTTCACTCACCCTGTGATGTGCTGAATTGAGTCTCCCAAAAGTATGTGCTAAAATTCTGACCCCCTGAGAGCTTATGTGGAAATGAGTCTAATGCAGACATAATTAATAAAGTTAAGGGAAGGTGGTATTGGAATAGAGCTGATCCTAAAGCCAACAGGACCAGTGCCCTTATTAAAAAAACTTGGGCACAGAGACAGACACATACAAGGAGAACTCCACATGACCATGGAGGCAGAGATTGCAGCTTCAGGCTGGGGACTCCCAGGGAGCTAGAGAGAGTCAAGGAAAAACTCCGCCTGAGAATCAGAGTAAGCCCACCCCACTCCCAGACTACGGGCCTCCAGAGCTGTGTGTCAATAGACTGCTGTTGCTTTAAACCATCCAGTTTGCTATACTTTGTTGCAGCTGCTAGAAACTGATACAGGGCCCAAGCTCTGAAGCCACATCACCCCAGCCCATTGCCAGCCATGTCTCACCAGTCAGAGGGACAGTAGACTGACAGCACAAGAAGAGAAAGAGATCAGCCATGCAGAAATTGCAAAGGGCCTCATAAGGCCAAGGAATGTGAAGGACAAGAAAGGGAGAATCACAAGCTGGCCACTGTGCCCAGGCAAGGACCCAACCTGGGAGGGAATCTAAGCAGCATGGAATCCAGTGAACAGAGAATGGCTGAGATTATCTCCAACCGCTGGCTGAGCTAGAATGGAATCAGGTCTCCTCTCTGCTTTCCATGAAAATCTGAAGTTCCTGCCAATAGAAAAAAAAAAAAAAACAGAGGCCCCCAACACAACGATCTCCTACATAAACATATATTTGATAACCCCACTGCCTTACCCAAAATTCTTACCCAAAATTCTACATGATGACCTCCCCCACCCCCACATGCTGCGGCCAAGCTCACAGTGGGGCTGACGTTGCTTCATTAGGCTGCAGCCACCAACCTCAGAGTCCTGAGATTTCAAGTTATTTCTACTTCTCCAGCAGGGAAGGAAAAAAACAACTTGGATCTGAAAAGCAGAAGGAAGATTAAGAAAGTGCCTCAGCCCCAGGCATCTATTTTTTTTAACCACTAACTGGGCAATGAATAATTTATAGCCAAGAATGTTTGTGGGGGGGATAAAATGTTGACAAGTCAAGAAAAGCTCTTAGCAGCCTAAAGGAGCAATCCATCTTTAAGAAACAGGTTTCAAATGCATAGCTGGTGAAGATCTAGTTGCGGTTGTTTTATTTCTCTTTTTTCTTGTTTCTTTTTTATCTATATGGAAATTGGTGGGTGCTGAAATATGTTTTCCTTCTGCTGAGTGATATTCCATGCAAGAACTAAATCATCATTTCACGTAGCAAGGAATAAACACCCTCAGCCCCTGCGGTGGAAGGAGCAGACAAACTTCTGCACTGTCACCACCCCTTGCTATTCCTGGCAGGATCCAAAACCAGGCCCAGACTCAGTAGAGCAAGGTGGTGGCTTGGTCTGGGAGAACCGTTCCTCAGGCAAGCCCCAAGAAAAGCCAGGGTGACTGCACCGCTGTTATGGTCCATACATTGTGTCAACTTGAGGAGTCTAAAAGCTTAACTAAGTGATTCAGCAGTTTACATCCTGGGATGAAAAGGACATGCCCTTACCCCTCTAGGATGTTGTTCACTGTGTCAACTTGAGAAGTTTAGAAGGTTAATTACATGACTCCACAGGGAGCCAGGGTCTTTACTTTGTAAACATCCTGTGTAAGAGGAGGACAGGGAGATGGTATGGGTGCAAAGGACCACGTCCCAAGGTGGGTAGGCTGCATACAATAAATGGAAAATGAGTCTCCAATGACACTTGGAGGCGCTGCATTCTTCACCTTCAGCTTGGTCGTCTCCTCACGTCTGGTGCAAACTCTTTGGCTTCTGCTTGGGACTTTTCAGCCTTCTGGTGTAGACTCTTTGGCCTTCATTGAGATTCTTCAGCATTCCATCACAGACCATTGGCCTCCTGATATGGACTTGCACAGACACTGCAGTGAGCTCCAGACCTTGGGCTGGACTCTTTACTCTCTAGCATGCACGCACCCTCTGCACACATGCTCCTCCAACTCTGTGGCTGACCATTGTAAGCCAACTTGTAATTCCATGTACATTAGTATATCTTGTGTTTTATCTGTTTCTCTGGTAAACCCTGACTGATACAGCAGCTGAGATCCCCTTGTCTTTTTTTTTTTTTTTTGGTTTTTCTCCGGTACCGAGAACTGAACTCACGACCTTGCGCTTGCCAGGCAGGCGCTTTTGCCGCTGAGCTAAATCCCCAGCACCCCCCTTGTCTTTGAGGACTAGGGATCCTCATACTATACTCCAGCCCAGGCTCCAGGATACCTTGCAAGGTCTTCACAGTGACAGGGCCTAGGATGAAGCCAATGGCATCAAGTCTTCTGACAGCTTCATGGCCAGGCTTGCACAAAGCACTTGCTGCGTCCAGGGCTGAGCTCCTTACAGAGATCTCATTTAGTCCTCATGTTGGTCTTCTGGCTGGTGCTAAGCAAACTGTCCAGCTACAGCTTCTCTCTCTGCTTCAGGAGGACCACTTAAAAACAGGAACATCTACAGGTCACACAGGAAGAAGTAGTAAAAACTGGTCTTGGCCCTGTGTCTCAGTGCTATGCTCAACAACCATGCCATGGCACCCTTCTGTGTTCTTACACAGACTGGGTTGGTTTTCCAGAAATTATCAGGTATTAGAGTGTGCTTCCTCAGTTCTCATCCCCTCAATGCCCCCCAACTACTCTGAGCCCCTAGTTGACCAAGCTTAGAGTGGAATTCTGAAACCCAAGGCCATAGAAAGGCCAAGTTCATCAGGGAACAGGATGGGTCAGGCTAGTAGTATTTATCAGAGCTGTACTAGTTATCCACTGCTGTGTCGTAGCAAATGACCCCCAAATTAACAGCTTTAAAATGACAAACATTTATTGCACAGAGTTTCTGTCAGTCAGAAATCCAAGTGAAGCTTCAATATGTATTCTAGTTCAGACAGAACTTTTAACAACCTAGGATCAAGAGACTTGCTAGAGATTTGATCATTTCATTCAGTTGGGGAAGGGTCCACTGCCAACCACACGGTTACTCACCAGATTCCTTACCAGCCATGGATGCATCTACGGTTTCTGATTCTCACTCCTGTGGGGTTAAAGACCTCCCTCAGTTCCTAGTGATGTGGGCCTCTCCAACATGGCAGATGGTATCCCTTAGAGCCAAGAAGACAGCAAAAGAAGTAAGCAAGATGGAAGTCAGTCTTTCATAATGTAATTTCAGAGCGACATCCCATCACATGTGCCATGTTTTCCCTTAGGAACAAGTCACCATATCAATCCATGCTTGTAAGGAGAGGGGCACTTAAGGACAAGAGAAACCAGGGTGGAGTAACCAGGAAGCTGCCTTCCTCAACAATCTACACTAGTTGCCTGCTGCCTGGTAAGAAATTGCCCACAGCTTAGCACAACAATAATTATATAATATACCTCACAGCTTCTGTGGTCAGGAAAAAAGGGAGTACTATCTTAGGGACTCTCCTCAATCAGATGCCAGCTGGGCTATAGTCCTCTGAAAGCCCATGTGAAGCTGAAGAACCCATTTCTATGTGGCTGACAGGCTGGTACCAAAGGGTGTGGGTCTGGACCTGGCTTGTGCAGAATACTGTCCAACAGACCAGTGTGAAAGCTGCTGGACCTTTTAGGACCCAGCCTTGGAAGTCAAACCCTGTCCCTTGTGTGGTATCCTTTGGTTCACACAGGTCAGCCCTTGTAATGGTTGACTGATTGTGTCACCTTGAGTTTAGTTAAGAGAAGTTTAACTAAGTCAGCTCAGCAATTCTACCTTCTAGGGTGTAGAATACCCACCCTAGGGCAGCTCTTTGCCTAGTATAAAGAGGAAATGAGGAAGGATGGGACCTGCTTCTGTTTCTTTGGAGGAGCTTCAGTCTTCGCCTTCAGCTTGGACACCATCTCCTGGCTTCTAGCACAGACTTTTCAGCCTCCGTCATAGACTCCTCAACCTTCCAGTGCAGACTCTTCAGCTTCCAGTGTGGATTCTTCAGCCTTCTGGCCTAGACTCTTCAGTCTTCCATTGCAGACCCATCGGCCTCCTGATATGGACTTGTGCAGGACACTGCAGTGAACTCCAGACCCTGAACTGAAACCCCTGGTCTCCAACATGCAGCCATCCTGTGCATGCATCCTCATCCAATTCTGTGGCTGACCAACATAAGCCAACCTTGTAATTTCTTATACATGTGTATATCTTGTGTTTTCTAGTAAAATACTGACTGATACAGCCCTGCTCAGTGTGAAAGGGGTATACACACACACACACACACACACACACACACATGCACGCACACACACGACATGAATCCCTGGGGGCCATCTGGAAGCTTACCCTCTACCAGTAAAACAAGCCACCACAGGATGGGGCAGCCAAATGCTAGAGCCAGACTAAAGAACAGAACCCAAAGTCCAGATATACATCCTCTGCCCAAGTCCCTGAATGTAACAGGCCATTTGGGAGCCATGACTTTATGACACCTCCTCTGCTTGCCATGCAGTAGAGCTCCTATATGGAACTCCTATTCAACTTCTAAAGCTTATTTCAATTGTAACCTCCTCTGTTCTCAGCCCCTGTCTCAGTATCTGTCTGCTCATCCCACATGTCTGCAACTCCTATGTGGCCAGGGTCCACAAGCATCTGCCAACAGTAGGTGCTAGGTCTCTGTAGGACTGAATGAACTAAGTGATGTTCAAGTCGCCATTGGTAGTGCCCTGCTTCCTGTGCTCCTTCTTACAGTTGCTGCTGGGGCTATTTAAGCATGTGTTTTGCTGCAAGCACCTTTCTGAAAACCTCCTTCAGGCTCTACTCCAGAGGCCCTCACACATGGCTCTTGGCCCTTGCTGAGGACAGTCCTGAGCTGTCACCCAGATCCAGAAATGATCATCTCCATCCCCTCTTCTTCCATAGATTCCATACACATGGTGTGATTCTTACCCAGCTCCCCTCCCACCGGTGGTACATTTCCCAGTGCTCTTCAGACCTCTGCCAAAACTTAGCTTGGCTCTGACCCAGTGGAAGTCCTCCAGGCTAAGGTGGGGGAGGAGAAGTGCCCTGTTTGGAGATGAATGTGGCTGATGGTATATTTCACACTGAATGAATCTGCAGTGCCAAATGGGAAGTCTGCCCTTGCTACTTTAGGGAGGAGCCAGCCTCTTAACTGCACAGGTATTTTGCAGGGAGGCAATCCATATGCATGTGTATCACCCACCTGAACAGCAAGCTCTGGGACCTGGGCAGGGCAAGGTGATCCCTGTCCTTCAGCTCAGCGTTTTCCATTCTTCATGCTGATGGAGGAGGCCTTTTTGCCCTCGGAATGTTACCTTGTCTGGCAGGTGCTCCCTCCTGAAGAATGAAAGGGGCCAAAGCTGAGATGCAGAGGAGCCTAAGGGCAGGGGAAAGATGAGCACGAAGAAAGAGAGAGGAAGCCCCACAGGGTGGAAAAAACCAGGCAGAATTAGAGCAAAAGGGACTTCAGAAATAGCCCACAGCTCCTGGAAGGGCAGGCAGTGCTTGGGCCCTGGAGTGTCGCTCGGCAGCTGCTTCTGACCTTGCTCTCTTTCCACACCCCGTTCCATTTTGTTGAGGGACAGTGTGTCAGGATGATTTTGGTTCCCAAGCTCCAGGGATTCAGGGTTCAGTAGATCTCGAGGGATCAGCATTTTTGCTTTAATCTCCCTCCTTCATGCTACGAAACTCAAGTTTAAAAGCCCCTACCTAAAAGGTAAAATGACTACACAACCTGTTTTCCTATACAATCCCTATTTCTCAGAACTGATCAATTGAAGTAATTTGTGCTAAAATGGAAATCATTCTGTTTTCTAAGTCCTTGCATGTAAATTTACTTAATATATTTTAAAACCCTGTTGATCAACTTTATGTTCCAAGTTAGGGCTTTTCAAAGTTCCATTACTGTACACCGGCAGTTTCTCGTTTGTTAAAAAGATGGGGAGGCTCAGCTTCTAAAGCATTTCCAGAATGAAACATTACAATGGCCTCTTCCCAAATGAATTTACATCGATCCTATTCATTTATTGCCTCTGATTTCACCTTATTCACAATGGTTTCAGAGCCTAAGAAACAAGCTAGAGAATTAAGTCTAAATATCAGTCTCTATTAGAGCCAGTGGCCTGAATCCAGAAACCTGTCTGTCCAGCATCCTTGCTGGTCCTGCTCACATTTTGTCCTCCCTTCTAGACTAGCCTCTGCCTGAGACCAACATCTGTGTCTGAGTTCCTTGGCTCATGCATCACAGGCTTAGTACAGAGCCTGGAGCATGATGGGCATTCAGAGCTAAGGCTTCTTGTGACCTCTGTCCGGGGCTCCTGAAAAACCCACTGCCCACCTGCTACATGACAGGACATTGCCTTGCTCCCACCAATGCATGCAGCCCTCAGAAAGAAGAGCTCCTTGGAGCCCCTTGGAGCCCCTTGGAGCTGGCCCACGAGCACAATCCCACCAAGCCTCCTAGGCATCTCAGAGCACAGAAAACCCCCCACTATCATCACCTCCAAATCCCTTCAGGTGGCAGATGCCACCCAGCAGGAAAATGGCCAGTGATGTCAGACAGCCAAAGACATTTTAAGCAGCTGTGGCCTCTAAGCTTATCCCTGGGAGAAGTTCACCATCCTTACTAAAAGTGTCTGGATTAAGGACCTCACGGATCAGGGGCCATCAGATTTCAAAACACGCTCACTTCGTGGGGTTGTCCATAAAATGTCCAGAAATGAAAGAGCAATGACAAAGGAAAAAGCAGGGCAAACCCTAACTGAAGTCGTCTCCTTGAACTTCATCTTACCTTCATCCAAGCAGCTGAGTTCACTGTACCCTCCACGAGAGATAAAGACCTCAACCATCTCTCTTGGTCCCAAAGCCTGTGACAGCAGACTGCAACACATTCACCCCACGTAACACTCAGCCTGCCTAGTTACCCGTGTCCCTTTCCAGGACCCTCCAGGCACTCCCTAAGGCTCTCTGCTTCTTAAGATCTGCTCTCTATTTGAGGCTTCCTCTTTCCTGAAAAGCATTTGCCACTGTCAGGGATGCAGCCACAAGAGGATGCCTGCCAGTCTCGCTGATGGAGTGCCGCAATCAACAAGATTTACCTCCTGCCAGCCACAGGGAAGAGTCACTCTCACCCTCCATGCCTCCTGGTTTTAATGTTCTCCTTAGAGTTCATCAAATGAAAACCCTAGTTCTGAGGTAGAAAAGCCTCTTAGGAGGTTAACAGCAAGTGGATAGGGCAATAAATGTAATGATTTAATTCTTCAAGGATGGCTAAACAAGCCGCTGTTTACCGAAGTCTTAGCAGATAATTACTAACGGATAATTACAAAAAGCTGCCGGATTGCAGCTGCCCCAGAAATGGCCACAGCCCCAATCTGCTTTGCCAAGCTAAGTAAATGGGGTTGATTCCACAGAGAAATTCCATACAAGTCACTTTCTGGGAAAGACACCAGGCAAGAACTTGCACTGTGCTCTCGTCTTGCTCCTAGCCTCCCCAAAACTGTGTCTGCCCTCATTGGAAGGCCTCTGGGTTGTAACCTTCCTCCTCAGAGAGGGGCCACAATCTTTTTAACCCAGTTACTCAAATAGCCTATTTCCTTCTTTTGTCTAAATTTAGTAGACAAGGGGCACTGGGACATTTCCTACAGAGGCACAGTTCTGGGTCATGCTTGGATGTAAGGGTTCAAATGTGCACTTGTGGCTGTAGCCTTCTGTGGAACGTGGGAGCATCAGGCATCCTGAGGTTGTCAGAGAGGCAGCAGTTAGGGAACACCGGCCACCTGGCCAGGAAATTAGTCCCAGAGCCCAAGAAGAACAAGGCCTGTCAGTGGCAGAATCTATGGGCCACCTGGGCCTCTGCTGCCCTCACCCTCGGCGATCACAGCATCTCCTATCTGTTGGGCCCTAACCTGCTCTAAACACACCTCCCACTCAGGAAGAAATCCAACTCCAAAGCTCTGTCACATCTTACAGTTTTACCAAAATTTACCACGAGGAGGGAATAAAGGAGGAGATGACAGCACACACCTCGATACAAAACATGTTTAAATCCCTTCTTAATACCCCAGTTGGTCACCAGGTTTCCCTCCTGCTGTACAGCCTTGTCCTGGAACACTTCTCTCCCTCTCTTTGGCCTCATCTGGATCTGGACCAGGAGGTCCCCTGCCTCGAGGCCCAACCTGCCTTTCCCATGGGCCAGAGGGTCCTCCGGGTTCTTCAGTTGGCCCACATTCATTGTAGTAGCTCAGGGCTGCCCCTCCTGCCAGACAGGGTCAAACCTGTAGGTGAAGATGTTCTTTATGGTCATGGGCATGACTTAGGACAGTCTGTGCTCTAAGACGGGGTCATACCTACAGGAGCAGCTCTCCTTTGTGACTGTCCAGTCCACAGCATTAACTCCATGCTCATAGGCCCTGTGACACCCTGCCAGAAGGATTCTGGTCTTTCAGCTGTGGAAATGCCCAAGGCCACCCATGCTGTGCAGGCAGCTCCAGGAGAGGGTATTCCCTACACTGAATCAAAGATGGACCCTTGCCAGTAGACTAAGCTATCTTCCTTGGAAACAGCAAAACACTGTTACCTCTTTTCCTCTAACAAGCTTTAAACAATAGAAGTGCTTTTTATGTCCTTCTCCCACTTTGCCACTCTCTAGGATGAGTGTGGGAACTTTGTCCTTCCTCACATGCCAGGGAAGGGTCCAGGTGCCCTCAGTGCCAGGGTGGATCTCCCATGCACAGAAACCAGCTTGGTCTGCCCTTCTCCAGGAGGGGTCCGAGGTGGGTTGATAAGATTCAGTGTGGTCCACCCATGTAGACAACAGCAAGACCCCCCCACTCTCCTAATCACCCCGCCTCCCACAGGCTTCTGTCCCATGACAATGGGGATGCTGGCTTCCCTGGGACTGTTCTTATGCCAGTAATTGACACCTACTCATATCAGCTTACAGCAGGTCTTTAACCAGAGGCATGGGAATATATGGAGGAACCACAGAACTGCCCCAGGAAGTGCACATTTGGGAAACAAAGGCCTGCTGCTTCCTCCAGCCCCCACACTACTCTCATGGCTGTGCTTTCCTCCTCTTTACTTCTCTCTAGCCTTTGGTCTCTTTAGTCTCTCCTCACTTGCTGATCTTTTTGCTCTGTGCCTGCCTCAAACATTCAAACATGGCTGTCTGGGGTCCAGGGCCCCTACTTACCCGACTAATGCCTCCAATCCCCATTCCAAATGCCCCAAAGAGAGTTCTGATTGACTTCCCAGGGATCAAGCCTCCTTTCTCATCAGCTGAAGAGCTCACTGGCTCCAGGGCCCTGCCTTACGGTGAGTGCAGGTGAGCAACCCTGCCCCGCACCCAGGTATGAGTCCTCTGTGCTGCTAGGCAGACATCTCTGTCTCTCCAGCCCACCCTGCACTCACACAGCCCACTGACACAGCGCTTGTCCCTTCCTCCTGTGTCTTTCCCTCTTCCAAGAGTGTCCTCTCACCAACTAAGGGGATTTTATTTTCATCCAATTCTGGTTCCAGCATAAATGTTCTTCCTCCTCCCTTGTGATGTTCAAAGGTTGGACATGTGTATCTGACAGTCCCCATAAGGCTGCAGCCACAGGCCTAACCCAGACAGGATGAGACATGGCAGCCAACCCTGGGTTCCTGCCAGAGCTCTGGCACCTGGAACCAACTAAACTGTGGATCTTGTCCTTGCTGCTGCTACCCTACCCCTGCCTGGTCCTTCCTGCCACAGCCTTGCCCTCAGTAGCCACATGTCCCTAGGCCCTACCCTGTGTCATCCCCAAAACAGGCCCAGGGCATCAGGGCTCCTCAGTGGCTGCCCCAGTCCCACCTGTATCAGTGACCCCTGTCCAGCTTCCCACAGACCCCTCGACGTGCCGCTGTTCAGGGCCTTCCTGTGGAACCTTCCAGCTGACAGGAAAGGATGCACATTTCCACTTGAGCTATTCTGGCATCAAACACTACTCAGCAGGAAGCCTGGGCTCCTTCAGCCTGACTGAATTAGTGCCACCTCCACAGGGGCTCCATTAACAACACTCTGGTGGCCACAGAGAGATGCAGGAATTCACTGGGTTGTGGAGCCGCACGTCCGCCACACCACAGCTGCCCAGCCTTGGGAGTAATTCACAGATGCTGGTTCCAGATCCACCATGCAAGGATGGTCCCTACATTAACCTGGACAGAACCACCTCAGAGGCCACAGCAGGGCTCATTTTTAAGGCTGAGATTAACATTTTTCAGGACCACATTTGTAAAAATTGTATTAGTAATTCAGTACCTACAGGGAAAATCCAGCTTGATTTTCTAACACGGGTTTTCAAAATGGCAGATAAGATTTCTTGAACCTGAAAGCAATGCATAAATCCTCCTCTGCCCCTTCTTATGGATGTTCTATGGGTAACAGTGGCCTTCCTGCCCAGGAACAGGCTAGCAGGAGCTGGATCCTCAACTCCATTTTTCAAAAGAGGCCACTTTTCTACTATCTGTAAGAGGGTGTGTGGTACCACAACGGTTGGGATCAAACTGCAGAGGAGGCCAGGTGAGAACCACACCATGGAACAGAGGGCTGGGCTCACCGTGTGTTCCCTTCCCTCAGCCTGAGGCCCTCCAACCTTACCAAGTGCCAGAACAGAGAGACAGTATGTGGTAGACATACTAGGACCCCTGTGACACCCCTGGGCCCACCTCTGTCTCAGCCACATCTCAATGCCAGGTGTCAGGTGACCTCACACTCACCTGTCTTGACAATGCTCCCCTCAGACCTGTGTCCTATGTGTCCCCAGGCACATGGGATCCTGCTCTGGCCTAGCAGCACAGCCAGAAGTGAGAGGGATCAAGCCCAAGGGGCAAACCTCCTACTAAAGAAAGGGAGCTGGGGTGAACTGGCCCTGCCTCTGCTCCTGTCCCAGAAGGCCCAGTGCTCTCAAGCATTATGGCCATTGAAGCAGCCTCAATTCCCCTCACAGCCACTTTGCCCCTTTTCTAGTCTCTGTTGTCCTACCTTCTCCTGAGAGCAGACTCTGTTGCCTACCTGCATTCAGTCCTTGCCTTTCAGAGACTGCAATCAAGACCCCACACCTCTGTCCAGCCCTGGGCCTCACAGAAGCCTGCTGCCCAACGGGCTTTCCCTGAGTGTCTGCAGCATGAATCCAAGAAGGGTTGCTTGACATATGGCAAAGTGAAGCTCTGTACAGGGAAGTCTCACAGCACAGCTATGACATGAAGAGGCTTCCTGACTCTGGCCTCTGCCCGGCACCCAAAACTGTATCTTAGCCAAATACAGTCACCTTGGGCCAGCAACACCCATTCCTTTCACTGTCAGAGCTCACAGCACCAGCTGTCCATGCTGCTACCTCAGGTCACAAAGGGAGACCTACAGAAGCTAGCACTGGCCTTGTCTCTTGGCCCACAGAGCTCAATGACCCATCAATGTGGTCACCACCAGCAGGCATTATTTCCTACCTCATGGCCTGCAAATGACTACCTGGGGAAGTCAGAACCATGGCAATTTTTCACCAGGGTCCTACTCACTCGTCTGTGCAGCTCTGAGACCAGGATAGGGAACAGGATGCTCTCACAGGGCCATCTCAAAGATTTGGACTCAGACACAAGTGAAGCCCTATCCCCAGGCACCCATCCCAACCCCCTCCAAAAAAAAAGTAACAGCACCTCTATGGACCCAGGAATTTGGAGGACATGAGTCCCCCAGCAAGAGATAGGGCCACAGGGAACCTTCTCAAGGGGATGAGCCCACCAGGATTCTGAGCCTCAGGGCCATTATGGCTCTGCCATGTAATTCCTTTCTCCTCCAGGGCTTCCTTTGACCAACATTGAAACGAGGAGCTTGGGCAAGACCCCCAGAGGCCAGCTTTACTCTGGCAATTGTTTCCCCAACCATGACCCCAAAGCACCAGGCCTGAGAGACAGAGAATATTCCACCAACAAAGTGTTTATTGGATCAGTACCCTTGGGAGGCCTTTCACACAGAAGACCCCACTTGCAGACTGACTTGGCTCTATTAAAGGCCTTGAAAAGTCCCGCAGCCCAGAGCCCCATTTAATAAGTGGAATCAAGAGTTTCTCTAACTTATATGACCACAAAAACATTTTCTCCAACAGTGCTTATACTTCTAAAACATACAATGAGATCTGGACCATTTGATGGGCTGTTATCAAGGTTCCTCTGAGGACAGTCTCCCTGGGATACAGGGTCCAAAGGATCAGCTGTGTAAGCAAAAGTCCCAACAGAAAAACAGATGTGCCCAGATGTCTCCACAACAATACCTTAAGAAACAAAGAAGGGAAGCACCTGAAACCTTAAAAGGCTACTGTTCCATTTGTTACTTGCAGTGCTCACACAACCTGGCCATCCTTCACTTCCCTAGCTGCCCACCCTTCTCCAACTACTCAACATCCTCCTCAGCCTCCAAAACTGACTTTGTCCACCCTTGCTGAAGCCACCCTGACTCCCCACCCTGCATGAATAGCCCTGTCCTCTGGTTGCCTGGGTGCATTCTGTCACTTTGCTCAAGGCTTCAGCCCTGTGCAAGGAGCTCCCTGCCTAAAGCTCCCCACAGCCCCATTAGTGAGGTCCAGGATGAGCTGAGTGATTCCCCATGAATTACAGGGCTGTGATCCAGCCCCCCTACTTCCTGCTGCTCTCTGAGCAGGGAGAGAAGACCCATTATCATGTGGCCTGGGTGAAGCATCTCAGGATACTACCCAGCAAAGCCACATCTCTCCTGCCTTGACATCTCCCATGCAGCATTTCAGCTTCATAGGCCCTGACCCATCACCAGCCCCAAAGAGAAATTGAGCCAGTGAAACCACTCCCACTGAAAGGAGGTGGAAAAGTGTGACTTCCAGGAGTGTTGGCTCCTCTGTGCCTTCTCTTCAAACAAACCCCAGGAAGCCTTCCCTGGTGAAGGCCCCTCCTAGGACTAGAGTCTTCCCACAGAGGACAATCCCCCTATTCTTCATCCCCTCCCCCAGGGCTGGGCTCCAGGCCAGCTGTCACTACAGGATGTTTCAGTGCGTGTTTCCCACATCCCAGAAAGGACCCAGAACCTCAATATCTATAAACATCCCACTAATCACAGATTTCAGCATGAGAACTTGAGCTCTGAAAGCAAGCTGAGATGAGCAGCCTGCCCAGGGCCACCTCCACTCAGGAAGACATAAACTATAGGGGACGGCCAGGACAGGGCAGCAGCCAAGGCAGGACTTGAGTCCAGCCAACCTACAGAGTCATTGCCAAGGCTGGCACTCACCATGGTTTGTGTCTAGATGTCCCCACCTAAAACCTAATGCAGTCATGGGAGTGGGCTTTTCAGAGGTGGTTGAATCTAGAGGTTGTGATTGATTCATGGTCTAGTGCTGGGGTTAAGGGTGTTTAACATTGGTCACTGAGTATTTTGTCTCAGCAAGAAGAGAAGAGTAATGAAGACACCAACTCTGAAAGCTTTCTGCAAGGCTTGGTAGTTCAGCTCCTCATCCTGCCTCTCCTACTTTTGTCAATGGGAAGAGACCCAGCTACACCAGGTACAGGTGGGAAGGCATGGAAACTTGGCAAGCTCAGGAGCATCTCCACCATGCCAGCCATGCCTCCACCTCCAGCTCACCAGTCCAGTCCTCTTCCTTCCTGGGTGGATCCTTTATGACCCATGTTGTCTCCCATTTGTCTCTGGAACCAGAGACGGTGACCATGAGTGATGGTAGAAAGTGCAGCTACAGGCACTTCCTGCCTTGTCTTGAGCAAATGACTGACTAACACACCTCTGTGAGGTCATTCATTGAAGAAAGGCATGAAATTTGCTTACATCATTCTTACTAGGATGGGCCCAGCATCCTGGGTGGGTGTGTGAATGGGCAAATATAACAACTGCACTGATCAAGAACATCCTCCAAGAAGAACAAGTGTGTCTCATCCTGAGGCAGGATGGTCAGCCAGAGTTGTTACATCTAAAATGTGTTGTATCCATGAGGAATGCATTTAGCTGCAAGTAACAGAAAACCTAACTAAGGTGATTTAAAGAAAGATTTATTTTCTCTCATTAACAAGGACTCTGAGAAGAAGTAGCCCCTGGTGTTTGTTCAGTGGCAAACAACCTTGACTTGTTAGCCTCTTCTTCAATATCACCAATAGCTACTGCAGGTCTAGGAACCAACATCACACTCAGAGCAGGAAGGAAAGGAAGTAACAAGCCAGTCTGACCATAAAGAAAATTGGGAGAGTGAGTATCTAGATTTTTCCATCCTCTGTGTTAGAGCCAAACAAACATAGGGAGTTGGGATGAGGTATCATGTAAACCACATGCAGAGGCAGTTCCTGGGATCGACAACAGCCCGTGAAACAGAAATGACAGACTCTCAGACATAGACCCAGCACAGTAGGTGAAGGGCCTGCATCTGGGGGAAGCCTGAGCTGGATGTCACACCCTTCTGGAAGTGCTTGGCTCATGTGTGGTCAGGGAAGAGCAATCAGGCTAGCAAAAAAGACCCCAAACTCGTGACAAGTGGTGCAGTATCTGAGACTCACCCTGCAGAGAAGATGCTATTGTGGGGAAGGGGAGGAATAACTCTCTCTTTCTGAGTTGCTCCAAGATTCCAGAGGGTACAACAGAAGTGACCTTGGTGAGTTCATCTCACCTCTCAGATGTGCACAGCTGGGAAAGAGCACAATACCCAGGAGCAGCTCTTCAGCTTTGCAGAAATGCTGTGTGTCTCCAGAGAACAATGTGAGAACCAAGGGGACCCTCCACTGTCCTCACATCATCACTGCTGGCCTCTCTCAGAAATTTTGCAAGAGCACCTGCCCTACCCTGCCCTGCGCTCCCCCACTCAGTTTTCTGTTCTTGCTTCCTTAAATTACTCACCATGAAGAGTTGTTTTCAGACACCTGAGAAATAGTCACTTGCAAGATAGTACAGATATAATAGAGAGCAAGCAGAAAGCTAGATACATGTATCTATTTGTGTTTCCTCTTTAAACGCATAAACCCACAAGGAAAAAGAGAAAAAAGAAGAAAAGAGAAGACAGGCACAATGTTTTGGAAGCTGGGAAACAGACAGATAGGTTGTCAACCACTCAGCAGATCCAAAAGGTCTAAATCCTAAATCTGCCAAGGCCAAAGCAAGAGGATCCCAATTATACCCATGATTTGCAAAATGCTCACAAACTGATGACAACAATGACCTCTGAAAGCAGAAGAAAGGTGGACTTCAAGCCTGGTGGAGCTATTAAAGCCCATGTAAAGAGCAGTTAGACCCCTGGATCCCATCCGTAGTTAGTTACTGCCCTTCCTTCTCCCTGCAAGAGCCTTGTCTTAGTTACTTCCCTCATTGCTGGGACACAATACCCAATACCCACAGCTCTAAGGAGGAAAAGTCTATTTAGATCACAGTTTGTAGAGGTTTCAGCCCACAGTCAGCTGGCTCCAACGCAGGGTGGCATCACAGAGAAACATCACAAAGAAGAAACAGTTCATGGTGGGCAGAAGGCAGCAAAGTAGCAAAGTAGCAGCAAACTATGACAGCAACTTCTTTCTGTCTCTTGCATTTTATCAAGGCTACACACCATTAGGTGGGTAGCACTCACACTCAGGGAAGATCTTCCCATTTTCTACTCACAGAACTATGCCTAATCAATCAGTGGACTAATGAAGTATTCACACACCCTAGTTCCCATCGTCACACATTTAATCCCAGCATCACACACTCTAGATCTAGCCACCTCTGAAAAACCCCACCTATTACCACATGAGGCTTTGGGGGGAACTCTAGACACAAACCATAGCAAGAAGGGAGAGAAATATACCCCTCTTGGTCACACTCCTGGTGACCCACCTTCTCCAACCAAGCTTCACCTCCCTATGTCACATTTAGTTATAAACTCACCAGTGGGTTAACCTCAAGTCTGTGCCCATAAGGCTTTGGGAGGAGATCTAGGTCTAAGCCATAAAGGTACAAGGTGATACTTTGGAGGAAGGTAAACTGAGGTCCTACAAGGAACGCCAGGTACAGGAAACATGGGCATACTTGATGCTGAGACAACCCTGCTCACACCTTTGCCACCTGTGCAATGGAGAGACAGGGCAAGAAGGGACTCAGGCAGCTCTTACCCTGCTCTGCTGCCCTGAAGGTAAGCCCCTTGCCAACATAACTTTCTACCTTCTTCCATGTGATAAGGCCCTCTTCAGATACAAGCACCATGCTCTTGAAATTCCCAGAGTCCAAACTGTGAGCCAAGCAAACTTCTGTTCTTACCTAGCTTGTGTACAGCAGCAGAAAGCAGGAAAACACAGCTGCCCACTCTGGGACACCAGTGGACAAGCCCAATACACAGGCTTTTATCCAGCTCTCCTGCCACACACTGTCACCACGGCCCCACCGCCCTCTGTCTTGCTCCAACCTGCAAATCCATGCCCCACAATGGTGATGTAAGGTAGAAATGGAAGCCTCCAAGAACACCATACATCCAGCTAACTAAGGGAAAGGGGCTCAGAGAAGTCAAGACTCTTCTTTTTTAAAAGACTGGTGCCAGACAAACCATCACAAGAACTTGTTCTCTTTCATCCTTGCGTCCAGTTCAGAAAGCAGATGACCCTTTCCTTCAGGCCTGTGTCAAGGGCTAGTCTCTCATTCCTGTGGGCTGGGGGAATTAGAAGACTTGTAATTTAGATGGAAATGCATATATGTTGCTTCATAACAGAAAGGAAATACTTAAAATACCCTATGATATCTCTATATGTCTTGGCCTTAGAATAAACTCATGTCCTGTCAATAGCTTCCTTGCATGGTCAAATGCAGGACAATTTGAAGGAATAAAAATGTTCACTAATGTCTTCCCAGACCCTTTACTCCCAGATATTCCTGGAAAGAAAAAGAGGAGAAAAAAAACATCTGAATAAGTTCAATTACAGTTACTATTTCCCCAAAAGAGCCTTCTAATTTACATTCACTGTAGGGCTAGTTCAAATTTTGATCTCCCCAGTCCATAGTGGGTGCTGAATAAATATTTGTTAAGTAAATTGAGGAACAAATAAATGAATAAATGCATAAAAAGATCACATTAAAGATATCTTGCAGTGAGGGAAGAGAGAGTTCGTGAACTTTCCAAGAGGGTATACACAGGCTCAGGAAGTTTGCAATCCCCACCACCCCCCTCACAAAAGCTGTGTGTAAGCTTTCTAGGGCTATATGGATATGTGAGTTTTTAAAATTCTTAATGGAGTTCATGACCCCGAAAAAGTTAAGAATGACTTCCGTAAGGCCTTCCAACATAGTGATGAATGAAGAACATAAATAATATTAATTTACTTCCCAGGGACAAATTCTAGTTTATTAGGATGGGGCCAGGACCAGACCCTCAGGATACCCTAGATGTCTACACAAGAGGGCTCTGGATCTCTGAGTCCCACGGCAGAGCTTTGTTTACCATATCTCCAAGTGCACAATTAACTTCCCAGGCAGCAGACCCTAATGAAGCAAACCAATTATGGATCCATTAAAGCCTTGCAGAGGGCCATTAATCTCACCACAGCCAGCCAGTGGGAGGATGCCACAGGAAGGCATGGGGTTCTCCTGAGGAAGGGACTGAGCCCAGAGATGGTCATTAGTTCCCCTCTCACCACACCAGTCCTGGGTAGCTTCATCTTCCTGAAGGGGTGGAAGGGGTGGGGGGAGGCAGGCTGTGTGTCCTGCCGCAGGGAGTCAGAGCAAAGGAGGGGAGACAAGGCAAGAAAGAGGTGCATGGCTAGGCTTCCCATCCACTCTGCTCATCACCAAAGGGGTCAGTTTGTTTCTAAGGAGTCTATGGAATTTTCTTGGTTTCCACTAAATGTCAAAATTATTCAGACTGCAATAAAATACCTTGGACTCTAAAATGAATTCAAAATGTAGATACATCACTGCAATCTAAAAATCAAAATGTAGATACATCACTGCAATCTAAAAACCAAATTGTGTTCTTTTACAATTACAATGAAGGGTACAGACCACAGAGTTATCAATGGGTGTGCTCAGATGCCCAAGTCCATTGGGGAAAAGGCACCCGGCCTGAATTCCCCAACAAGCCTGCCAGAACCTCAGTTGTGCAGCAGGACAGCCACCCTGAAAAAAAAATTCACTGGAAAAAGAAGTGGGTGTCAGGGAGCTGTTCCCACTGGCTGGACTGGCTTCTCAAGACAGAGGTTCTCCAGGATGAGGGGTATAACCAGTGAACCAGATGTCAGCAGTGTCTCTTCCTGAAGTTCATCTGTTAACACCACTGAAAAGCAATCTTGAGAAGTGAATGGGAATCGGGGTAAACTTCCTAGGAGGCACATTCAAAAGAGGTGTGTATAGCCTTTGTATTAATCTATTGCTGCCTAACAAATCTCCCCAAATTTAGAGCCTTAAAACAACAAATATCATCTCACAGCTTCTGAGGTCAGAAACTCAGGTGTGACTTAGCAAGTGCTTCTGCCTTGATGTGTTACAGGCTACAGCCAACACACCACCAGCGCTGCAGACCCTCCTCAAGCCACTCACAGCACTGGTGAAGGATTCACCTCCTTATGAGACACTGGACTGAGGACCTCAGGTCTTGGAGGCTGCAGGCCACAGCTCTTGTTCAGTTCCTGGCCATGCAGGAAAAGCACAACATGGCAGCTGACTGTCCTTGAACAAAAACACAATAGAGCACGGGCAAAATGCAAGCCACAGTTTTTGCACCATCATTTTGAAAACAATCTCCCATCAATTTTGTTACATTCAGTTCATGGGAGGCAAGTCACTAGGGGGGTTTGAACAAACAGGAATGCAGGTCAGGATTGGTGGGGACCAATTTATTGCTGGGAGATGCCCTTTGTATGGCTTAGATCTAAACTGTCTTCCAAAGTCTCTTGTGTGTGGAATATCATTGGATTACGGTTGCACTGTCTTCACCAGTGGATTTCTCCATTGGTGAGTTCAGCAGCAGAGTGTGCTGTTAAGAGGTGGGGACATGGATCCCTGGGGGTGGAACCTGGAAGGATGTATGCTTGTCCCTGGATCCCTGCTCCCTCTGCTTTCTGGCTGCCGTAAGGTGAGCAGTTGTCCTCCATCCAGGCCCTTCCACCATGCCAGTCTGCCTTGGAACCAGCCAAGTTCAACCCTTCATGGACTGAAACAATGAGCTAAAATAAACTTCCCTCCTTTAAGTTGTGAATATTGGGTATTTTTGCTCCAGCAACTGGAAAGTGACTAACATCTCCAAAGAAATACTCAGGTGAGAACAAAGATGCACAGACAATATTGTAGTTTAAAATAACACATACATTGAACCCATCTGGGCTGTCCTTGTTCTTGTCCTTACCAGTTATTAAAACATGATGTAGAAGAATATTTAAGTACCTGAGAAAACACTTGTAGCACATTAAATTCAAAAAGAAGAATACAAAATTATTTCTATATGATTTTAGTATTTAAATAAAAAGAAACATCTACTTTTAAAACATTTTGTAGTGTCTTTCCGTAGCAAGACTATGAATGATTTCCATTTCCTTCTTTTCACTTCCTGTGTCTTTATAATTTTGAATAATCAACATGCATTACTTTTGTTAATCCCAGAGAAAAAAAGAACATGTTATTTTGAAGATTTCCATCCCCTGAACAGTGTCAATGTTTTCTCTGACATAGCAAAACATTAAATAAGATAAAAGCTGGAGCATAATGCAGCCCCGTTTTAGGTAGCTAACCAGCAGTGCTCTGAGGTTGAGGGAGAGAAGAGAATCAAGCCCCAGCCATGACGTTATGCTACTGTCAAGGGAACAACACGACCCAGTGAACACACAGCTTTGCCTGGGATAACTTAGAAAAAGATGCTCTTCTCTCTGGGCAGATGAAGCCCCAATCCGGCATGCACAGCTTGGCCAGCAGAGTGTGGGCCAGACTGCAGCTCCACTCACCTCCGCAGCCAGGAGTCCTATGTCCTTGTCCTTGTCCTTACCCGCCTCACAGAGACACCTCCGCCAGAAAGGCTTCAGACCTTGACTGTGAAGGGTAAGGCAAGTGGGCAAAACTCGACCTTCCTCATGCCGTGGCCCTGCACACCTTCCTGTGACACCACCCACACTTGTTCTATAAGCAGCCATCAAAAATGTCACCACTGCATAGAAAAGGAGAGACCCACGAAGTGATCGACCCAAGGCCTATGTGTAAGAAAGGGGAGGTCCAAGGCCTTGAAAAAGAGTCTCATATGTCCTGCTCCAGGACTCACTGCCTTCATGTCCAAGACTGGCCTCTAATGACAATCCTGACTTCCCATGTTCTGTCCTCATCACTCAACCACATGCCCAGCTTGGACCTTGTGTGCACAGCCACATCGTTATAGTCAGGGCTTTCTCTCCTACTTCTGTCTCCTCCACCCAGAGGACAATTGCAAACAGGCTCCTCAACCCTTAGGAGAAGAGAGCTCACTCTGTGGCAGGCACGGTGGGAACCTCTCTTGCATATAATTTCAGGTTCATCCTCACAGGCACTACCATCCATATTATCCTATTTAACTTCCCACAACTGTGATGTAATTGTGACTCTACTATAATTGTGACTCTAACACAGCAAGATCTTTGACGGGGCTCTCTTTTCCAGAAAACTGTCACTCTGGTCCAAAGGGAGGTTTCCAAATTCCCTCAAGGACAACCTTAAAGTGAGCTGAACCTGCACTGAAATCTGCTGTCCTGTCCTGATTGAAGGATGCAGGTGCCCCACAGGCCTCGTCTCTTACCTCCTGATCCCAGAGAAACAGGTAGCAGTGGCCATTTCTGGGACCTCAGCTCATGGGGGCCTCACACAGGCAAAAGATGCTGGCAACCACTTCAAGCCAAGTACTAAGAAGACCATTTTCCTGCTGAGGCCCTGAGGCAGGGAGCATGACAGGATCTGCCCAGCTCCTCAGCAGTGCTGCCATGCCTTGGAGCGGCTCCATCCTGGATATCCGGTCCCTTGGAACCACGGTCCCCTCTCACACCTCTGGGAGTAATAAGGCAACTTGAAGGAGGTCTGGCTGTCTATTGTGGTCACGCCATAGCTCGGAGGACTTGGTGAGAGCAGTGAAATTGAAATGAGCCATAGTTGATGAATTTGACTTCCTAATGGACCATAAAGCCCCTCCACATGATTCAGCTGACCTCATCACTCTTAATGAGCTATGGAGGGTGCTGTGGCAGCCTCCAGAGCCCAGTGCCCAGCCCCAATAGCCACAGTGAAGCCTGGCCCTCTGCTCTCTGGTAGAAGAAAGTCTTCCTAGGGGAGGTCGCTGTGGTCAGGGACTGGAGGTTCACAGGAAGGTGGCCGCCAATCTCCTAATAATCTGAGGAAGGCAGTATGAGGAATATTCCCATTTACAGATAAGGAAACCGAGGCAGAGATGGGACCGAGTAACTTGCCTACTAAAACACCTTGCTAGGAGTGGACTGGAGCTCAGAGCCTGTGGACTTGCCCCCTGCACCAGGGTGTGTCCTAGTGTCCCAGAGCTCGTGGCTGACACTCAGGAAGCTCCTACTGCCTGACATCTCTCAGCCAGCCCTTGGCTGGATTGGACCTAGCACTTGGGCCTCTTCTAGACGGAGGTCTGGGGAACGCAGAAGGATATGGGTGGGCTCAAGAGCATCAACAGCACAGGCCTGGCAAAGAACATGGTGTCCCCCTTTTGCACCCTCCTTCCATCCCTGCCAGAGGAAGCCAGCACTGCAAGAGGCCCCAGATGAGTTCTCAGGCAACAAGCCTCTGGTCCATGGGCAGGGAACGATCCTGTTAGCAAAGAGCTCACCTTCAGGGCAGCAGAGGATGGTAAGATCTGCCTGGGCCCCTCCTTGCCCCATATCTCCATTGCACAGATGGCAAAGCTGAGCCCCAGAGCATCCAATGTCACACAGCTAGTTACACCATGACCAGGATAACTGAGGCAGGGTGCTGGGCAAATCCATTGTCTTACTGTCCACGTTGGTCACTGTTCAACCTATAAACCCTCAGCTGATCCTCCCTCTTACCTCAATGACTCCCTCTCTCTTTGTTTCATTTCTCCATTTGTAAGATTGTTCATTTAAACTACAAACTGCTCAGCATCCATAGTTCCCTTTTAGTCTAAAAGGTAGTTGGCTCTGGACCTAATTAGGATAAATCAATTTCAGATAATGCCAATCCCCCTCCACTCCCATTTGCCTGTCATTGTTGAGAGTAACTACTTACTGAGTCATCGGAGAGAAGGCCATCAGATGGAGAAAGGAGATATGCCAAAAGAACAGTCTGAACAAAATGAACATGAGCCCCAGAAAAAAATTTCTTCCCCTTCCCATTGGTACATTTTATCACCTTTTATGTAAGCACACTGCAGCTGAAAACAACGGACAGCAGCTCACTGCTGCCCATGGTGGAGAATCACAGGGACCCTGATGCAGTGGAACCCCAGGGTGATGGAGCACCCTCTACATGCCATGATATGGGACCCAAAGGCAAGAGCCTGTCCCCCTATCCTGCGCTCTGCTTGCTCCCAAACTTCCAAGATGCCTGAGCATCCTCCGTCAGGGTGAGTCTTCAGAAAACTGTGCCTAATCACCGTGAAGACAACAGCAGCTCCCAATTCTTGAGCCCCCAGTATGTGCAGTTTACACGCGTCGTCCCATTTAAAATCCTGTGAGATGGACACCATGGTTACCTGTATTGTACAGATGAGCAAAAAAAGGTTCAACCACATGAAGTAATTGTTCAAGACCACAAAGCCAATTGAGGGCAACCTGGAGTTGAAGCCTGGTCAATCTGCCCCAACCCTGCTGCCGCAATGTCTTTTGGGGAGATAGCCACGGTTCAGAGTCTCTGGGTTTAGCAACGGATCTTCTAGAAGATCCCTGTGAAAAATGAAGCAATGTAGTTTTGAAACAATCAGAGAGATTTAATCATGTACTGGATAATAGGTGTTACCAAGGAAACAGTTAGGATGATAGTGACCTGGTTATGTAAGGAGATGCTTAGGTCTTTAGAAATGCCCCCTGGATTCACATAGCAATGTGGAAATCTGAAATGTGGAATTTACTGTAAAATCATTCATCAGGCAAAAAAAAAAAAAAAAAAAAAAAAAGCGAAAATCTTACTATTTGTTTTTTTTTTTTTTTTTTTTTTTTTT
>NW_004955477.1:2319381-2339915 GCF_000276665.1 Chinchilla lanigera
TGCCGCTGAGCTAAATCCCCAGCCCCATTATTTGTTGACTCTGTTTTGGCTTTTGTTTGTTTGTTTGTTTTTTGTCTTTTTGAGACAGGGTCTCACTATGCAGCTCAGGCTAGTCTTGAACTCACCTTGTAGCCCAGGCTGGCCTTCAACTCACTTTGTAGCCCAGGCTGGTCTCAAACTCGCAACAATCTTCCTGCCTCAGCTTCCCAAGTGCTGGGATTACAGGCATGCACCACCATGCCCGGCCTTACTCGTTGAATCTGGGTGGTGGCTATAATTCAGCCTGGCTGGATTAAAGAATACATAGCAACCAGAAAAAGCATTATTTGAGGTGTGTCTGTGGCAGCTTTTCCAGAGAGGTCAGCATGAGTCTGAGTGGGTAGGTAGGGGCAGCCACTCTAATTACGGGTGGCACCATCCAACCCGATGAAAGCCTGAAGAGAATAGATACAGAATGTGAATGTGTCATTCTCAAAGCTGGAATCTGCTCATTTCCTGCCTTGGACATCAGGGCTCCAAGCTTTCTGGCCTTTGGGCTGCAAGTCTTACACCCAGAGGCCTCTTTACCACCTCCCCAGGCCTGTGACCTGGAACTGCGTGTTACTCCATCAACTCCCCTGTCTCTGAGGCCTTTCTTGGCACTGCGGCTGAGCCACGCTACTGGCTTCCCAGGGTCTCTGGCTGCAGCTGACCTGTCGTGGGACTTCTCAGTTGCCATAATCACATGAGCCCATTCCCCTAATAAAATTCGCTTCTTGGGTATCTATCCCCTCGGGTGTCTATTGGTTCTGTCTCTCCAGAGAACTCTAATGTACTGCTTTAGAGCATGCTTGAATATATTCACAATCATATGTTTAAGACACACAGCAACACTAGTCACCAGGAAAATGCAAATCAAGCCCACAGTGAGATACTGTACCTTGCACCCATCATGACAGCTATCAAAAAAAAGTAAAAATAGCAAGAAATGGTGGGGATATGGAGAAACTGAAGCTCCTGTAAATTGTTGGTGGGAATGCAAAATGGTACAGCCACTGTGGAAAATATAATGGCAGTTCCTCAAAAAGTAAAAATAGAGTTACTATGCAATCCAGCAATTCCACCTCTGAATGTAGCCACAAAAGAATTGAAAGCAGGAACTTTGAGAGATATGTACTTGCATAGCAGTATAATTCACGTCAGCCAAAAGGCAGAAACAACCCAAGTGTCCATTGACAGATGAAAGGGGAAACCAGATATGCTCTCTCCATAAAATGGAATATTATTTTGTCTGTAAAAGGAAGAAAATTCTGACACATTTAATAACATGAAAGAGCCTTGAGGACCTTCTGCCAAGTGAAGCAAGCCAATCACAAAATGACAAATACTGAGTGACTCCACTTACATGAAATAATCTAGAGCAGTCAAGTTCATAAAGACTGAAAGCGGAATGACGGTTGCCAGGGGCTGGGGAGGGGAACAAAGAGCAGTTATTTTGTGGGAACTGAGCTACGGTTTCCCAAGCTGAAGTTCTGGACGTTGGTTGCACAGCATTGTGAATGTCCTTGACACTACTGCACACTTAAAAATGGTTAAGACATTGAAAGTTCTATGCATTTTACCACAATTTCCTCAAAAAGAAAATGCACAGCCACACAAACCAAAGTGAACCATGAGGCAGATTTATGTGTCTGTATGAAAGTTCTCCAACAGCAATCTTTACTTGAAAGAAGGCAAACAGAGCACAGTGGCTACACAGACACATGGAAAATAACTCACAGGGTATTGAGCAGTGGTTTTATCTGGGGAAGGAAACTAGGGTACCTGGGAAATAGGAAGTTTGTATTTTCTCCCTTTATGTTGTTTGAACTTTGTGTGTGTGGTATTCAGAATTGAGAATGGGGTCTTCAAATTGAACTACATGCCAGTCCTGTAAAAAAAAACTTTTTTTGAGACAAGGTTGCACTAAGTTATTGAGAAGGGGCTTGAACTTGCAATCCTCCTACATGATTTCAGTAATCAAATGAAGCTAATTTTTTTTCATGCAGCTTCAATCCCGGCAACTGCAATCCCTGCAAGTAACCATCACCAGTCCCAGCTGGTTCACAGTGCCTGTGAAGGAGGCCTGTTGCTGGCCCCGGGACATCACAGTGGAAAGATTATGGAGACTAAGCCTGAGCATGAAGCCCCTTGAGACCTCACTGGAACTTGAACTGTTTGTGTAAAGGAAGAGTTTGGGGATAGAAGCAAGGACTGAGGAAGGAGGAACCACTAGGGCAGCTGCATCCCATCTGAGGCACAGCAAAATGGAATAATAATCCTGGACTCTGTCCTAACCATTGTGCGATACTATGGTAACTCTCCAGATATGACTCAGGATTCCACTGGACAGAAGTAATAGAAACCCACATCAGCAAGCTGAAGCATAAAAAGAAATGTAGTAAATCATGACATTGAAAAGTCCACAAGTTCTGCTTCAAGTCAAGCTGGATCTAGGTGCTCAAGTGATGTGTGGAATCCACCTCCACTCTTTTGCCCCAGGTAGGCTGTATCACCAAGCAGAGCACAAAAAATGGTCCCCAGACTTAGGTTCTACCAGCCTGTCCTTTTTTTTTTTTTTTTTTTTTTATTTTTGGTTTTTTTTCTGGTACAGGGAATCAAACTCATGACCTTGCACTTGCCAGGCAGGTGCTGTGCCGCTGAGCTAAATCCCCAGCCCGGTTCTACCAGCCTGTACTCCCACCGAGCAGCAGAGACTCCGTCCAGCCAAACATCCAAGATTGGGTCTCATAGGCTGTGAGTGAGTTTATCTTTGTTTCTGAGCCAATCCCTGTGATTTGAAGGAGATGACATCAATTATACAGCTCTGAGAATTGAGAGTAAAGGAGGGAAAACTCCCCGAAAGGAAATGAAGTGACAATTTCCAAAGTATAGATAATGGCTCCTGGGCAGCCACAAACACTAGCAGTCTCTCCAAAGCATAAGTGCTTATAATTCTGTGATGCAGGGTCAGACAGGGTGAGAGGGAGGTTACTATTATATGGAATTCTACTCTGTCATATGCATGGCATTTTCCACAACCAAGATGAGAGCCAGATGCACAGAGAAGTTGGCAGGATGTCACCACTGGGTCCAATCTCACACATGTGTCCTGGGCTCAGAAGAAACCAAAGATTATGAGTTTGCAGCCACAGGATCTGAATTCCCTCCCAGGTTCTGATACTTACCAGCCACGTAGCCTTGGAAAGAAAGATACTGTCCTCTGCCTCAGTTCCTTCATCTGGAAGATGGGAATAATAAAATGTCACTGGTAGAACTGCAAGTAAGGATTGTAAGAGGCATGTGGGGACCTGACACCACATTGGCGTGTGTCGGAACACAGGGGCTCCATCGAGGTGCCGCACTCCTGGAAAGGGGTTTGGGTATCTGAACTGAGTGAGGACCACAGGACCTTCCAAAAACAGAATCAAGTTTTATCGTGTACAGGTACAAATTCCCTCTAATGGATGCAGTCATTATGTATACCTCAAATGTATCAATAAACTTAATTAAAGAAAGCAATTCTTTTTTTTTCTTCAGTGGCTGGCAGACTTTAACAAAAAAAAATGAAACAAAAGCCAATGCTGGGGCTTTCTGAAACCTTCCCCAAGGCACATGACTGCAGCAATGAAAATTCAAGGAGAACCAGCACAGCCAGGCCCATTGATGGCAAAGATTAGCTCACAAGTTCCCAGGGCTGGGTCCTACTGAGGCTTCCTTGAGATAGTGAGTCTGAAAGCAGGACGCAGGAAGCTGCTTGTTGCTGCAGTACCTGGTACAAAGGCTTGCACAACTCTGAACTCAGTGCTCAGCCCTTGCAAAACACCAGACTAATGGTTCCCAAAATGGGTACCGCAGGATCCACAGCCCTAAAGGCCCTAATATACGTGCGGTACTTTTTGGGTGATTTGAATTCTGGAGAGGATCAGTATTAACATATCCAGAAAGACTCTTCTCGTGCAAATCTTAAAATAATGCAAATCACGCCATTAATATATCCCCATTGTATCTAGAATTGCATAATTCCCAACCTGCCATCTGAATGAGTTGTAGCTACTGGACTGCCCACATCAGCATCACTGCAAAAAATAATCACACCCGTCCTTGATCTGAGCTGCAAGAACTAGGTCTTGAATTATTCAAGTTGTGAATGATCAAGGAACTGGAAGGATAGGCCCAGGCCTGGGCTATAACCCCTGACCTAAGAACAAGCTGCTCTGCTCATCCAGGACCTTAGCATGCAGCTGGCACACCATCAAGCTTTGCAGGAGGGAGGGCAAGAGAGACAATGGCTTAAAGCAGGGGCAACCAACTGCAGCTCACAGGCCAAATCCAGCCCACTCTAACTCTTGCAACTAAAGCTTGATCAGAACACTGATTTAGGTATTATCCATCACGGCTGTGACAGGACAACAGCCAAGGTGAGTCGCTGCAGCAGGAACCATTTAGCCTGCAAGGCCACAAATGCTCCTTTACAGAAAAATTTGCCACCCTTTGCTTTAAAATAAAGTCAGCAGGCTTTTGAGTGCAGGACTTCTCCTAGGATTTCAAGCTATTTATTGGGCAATGTGAATGTATGTGAGAGAAATTTCCCAAACTCATCAGATGACAAAGCCTCTCTTCCCCGGGGCACCTCACAGAGCCTGGTGTCCACAGAGCACTGGCCACATGGGTTTTGTGTAATCTGAACAGGGTGTCTTAGAACAGAGCTTAGGGTGCCCACAGGAGCCCCCAGGCTGGGTGACCCAGAGGAGGGGTCTGTGGTGCCTGGGCCACACATTCTTCCTGCTTCACACAGCCAGAAGCTCCAGGACCCCTCAGTCTGTGCCCACCACACTTCAGCCCCTCCCCTGAAGTCTGCAGGAAAATGTAGTCGGAGCTTCTTGCTTGGAAAATGACCACATGCGTGTCCTATGGGACCAAGCTTGGCCCTCAGGATCAGCCCTCCTGCTGTGGAGCGGGAGGCTGCAGAACTGGAGCCATTCCCCAAAAGCACCCTGAGAACATGAGTCCTCACTCCTTTACAGAAGCAAAGAGGAAGGAGAGGCAAGCTGCATCTCTACACACTCAACATTACCTGCCCTGCCCGGATCTCAGCCCTGGCTCCCCTGGCTCCAGGGTGCAGAGCTGGCCATGGACCAGCCTGGCAAAAGGAAGGAGCTGCTCCTCCTCTGGCTCAGGCCCCAGGCACTCAGGGCACCTCACTGCCACAGAAACCATACCCTACTGTGATGACTGCCAGTGTCTGGCCATTCATGTCCCACCTCTGGGCGGGAACAGTGCTATAGGAGCCCCCAGCTACCCTGAGCACAAGATTGGAAAAGTCAGTCTCTGCTCCGCAAGACTCACCAGCCCACATATGGGTAATCACAGAACAAGCAAAGCTCTATGAACAAAGAAGACACAGAAAGGCCTCTTCTGATGGGCCTGGGCAGAGTATGGACGAGGAAACAGCAAGGACTCAAAGATGTCACAAAAAGTAGGCACAACCCACCCCCAGGGCAGGGAGCAGAAAAGCTCGGAGTACAGTGGAGGAGAGCTGTGTTCGATGTCTGCTGTCACCCATCAGGAAAGCTTCTGTGGGTGGGCAGCTTCACTGGGACCAGGTGGCAGCAAAGCAGCCTGGGATGGCAGGAGAGGCATCTGCCATCAGCAGGTTCCATCAAAAACCTCTGCAATGGCTGCAGCAGGACAAGAGCTGGGAGCTCATGGGAAACCTCACTATTCACCCCACGTGCACAAGAAATAACCCTAACACCAACTGTGTCAGTACATGGTATACCGCATGTGCATGGCTGCGTTTTCTCCTACCAACAGCTTTATGAGCTGGATGCTATAATTAGCCCCATTTTCCTAAGAAGCTGAAGTTCAGAGAGGTTAAGTAACTTGCCTGGGGTCGCACAGTGAAGAAGTAGCAAGGCCAGGGGCTTCAGTCCAATCTCTTCCTTACCCACGCTTTCTTAACCTCTGGTGAGGGTGGGGGGATTCCCAGCACATGGGCTGTGAGCTGCACTTGAAGGCAACTGCTGAGTCATTTCCTCCCCCAGCCTCAACCACAGGTTGCATTAGCTGTCAGGAAGGGCCCAGCCAGGCCCCGGCTGTGGTGGCCCTCAACCAGAAACCAATATCAGCATGTCTCTAGCTCCACCACCTGGCACATAGTAGGTGTTCAGCAAATAACCACAGAACAGAAAATGGTCATAAAGCTGTTTCCAAATGACTGAAACACACTCCATGGAAACCAGCTTGTCTCTTTAATCTGTGTTGGAAGAGAAAATGAAGCTCTCCAAATATTTGCACAACTATAATCCATCTTGAAATTGAAACGTGTTTCCCTAAATTACCCACTGCATCGGGTTTCGAAGAAGTTCTATTCTTGTAGACTTGAGCTACGAAGTGGAAAATGTCAAATCTTGACAGTAAAAAGGAGAGAGGCCTCAAGAATGCCCCAAAGACTGTGGCCGACCCTGACAGTTCCCCACCCCAAACAAGGTCAGGCGGGAGATGGTGCATCCTTCCTCTGAGGTGGTGGAGCTCACCGTGTGGCCTTGTCTTCTCCATAGTTGATCATTCTTTCCTCTAATGCAAGAATTGATGCAATAAATCTCATGACTATTGATGGTCTCACTACTGTGGTGTGGGGTTATTGGCAAAGGATGAAGCATCTTATTTAAAGCCATCTGACTCCATATGTTAGATAGATTAAAGCTGGAAGACAGTTAGAAGGTACCCACTACCAAGTGAAGGTCTAGTCTTTAGAGAAGGGGCTTATGCAGGCCGGAGATGTAGCTCAACAGCACAAGCACTTGCCTGGCAAGCTTGAGGTCATGAGTTCGATTCCCTCTACAAAAAAAAAAAAAAATGGAGAAGGGGCTTATGAGTGATTTAGGTTTCAGAACACAAAAAGTAATATATCTCCAGGGGCTACAGCTGTTCTACTAGTTGGGACCATTTAGTCCAGCAACAGGGGTAGCAGTGGTGAGGGGGACAGGAGTGTGGTTGTGAAGCAAGGGCGAGCGAGTCCTCAGATTCTCCACAGGGTGTAGGAGAGGCCTGAGAGTAAGTGTGAACCTTAGGCTAGGACCAGGAGGAGATTAGAGACTTCTGTTTGCTAATCTAGCCACCTAGTTATTACCTTCCTTTGCTGACACTACTCCTGGCTCTGGTCAGCATTTTCCCTTAGTGACACTGCTACAGGCACCTCTAGGCCCAGAACTAGATCTGAAATCTCTGTCTCCCGTGCACATCCCGGAATATGACATGCACAGGTACTCAGACAAGGCAGTCAAATGGCAATAATCATTTGCAAAGGATCTGTCCTTAGAGATCTCTGGTACAAAGCCAAAAAACAAATATTTGGTTAGACTTAGGGGCAGGCTTACAGCAAGTTGTTTAGGAGCAAGATGTTCAGAAGGTATTATTTTTGGAGCAGTTTGCTGTTAGCTTCTATCATCCATGTTGAAAATTCTGCTTAAAGAAAAATACATGTTTCTGGCTCAGGGTCCAGTAACACCTGGTGAGTGCATGGGTTGTTTGGTATCTCAGGCTGTCAAGGAAAATTAGGTGGAGCAGAGAGAAGCACCACTCAGCGGAATAGGAGCTCTACCCTCCTGGGCAGCTTCCCCCTAGGGTTGATACTAAGTCCCACAGATTCCTTTGCACCGATGTCTGTGCCTCTTTTCTTTCAGTGATTCTGGGATCACTCATGGCCAGGCCCCAGGGTGGATGCAGAAACAGCTGCGACTCGGTTCCTGCCCAAGAGCTCAGTGCCTGGTAGAACCCATGGTTCCCACTCAGTGCCAGAATCTGTGACAGGGCCCAAGCTAGGGCCCAGCAAGGATGCTTCTGGAGTCTGCCAGGCCTGGAGTGACATCCAGGATCTCGGAAGGCATGACTTCAAGGCCATTCCTTTAAAAAAGCAACACTCTTCCTCTGCAGAGACTGATGAAAGTCCTCCACACCTAAGACACAATAAACAAGAGATGACTTTTTTTATTTTATTTTAAAGAGTAAAAGAAAGATAACATAATAATAGGGGGGCTTACCAAATTACAGACAAAGTGGTAGGAAATTATCAATGGTTATTGTTTTACATATTGTTATCTACAAGATAGTTTCTCAGGAAAACAAATACACAAATGATAGTGAGTTACAGACAAAAGAGGTAGGAGATTATCAATAGTTGTTGTACTATACTTTGGTATCTTCAAAGTGGCTTCTAAAGAAAATAAATAGAGCTATACATGAGTGACCTATTGAAAAATCATTAACTATTCTCAATGGTTGTTGTAGGAAACACATAATAATAAACATGCATCCATTTACGAAATAGGATAAGAACAATACAAACATTACAGAGTTATGGATAGATTAGTAGGAAAGTATCAATGGCTGCTGTAATACATGGTGGTATCTTCAAAGTGGTTTCCCAGGAAGACAGAGATACACAAGAAAGATCTAACAAGTAGTTACAGCCTAAGGGTTGTCAAAAATAGCATATTACCTCCTCACCAGTGACTCCTGTCACTGAGGTGTGATGGCTGGAAGAAAGGCCAGGATTGAAAAGAAGGACCAAGAGACTTGCACCTGTGTCTAGCAACAGGCTATTTTCTTGTTCCTCCATAGTCATGATTACCCAGGGCTCCTCCATGGAGATGATGGTCTGGCCAGAGAGAGAAGGCAGAGTATGCCCCGGGCCCTCTCATTCCTGTTGGACTAACTGGTAGGATGTGCCTCCACTTCAGAGGGCAGACCGATCTCCAGTGGTCACCTTTGCATTCAGGGCATGGCCCATGGGGCCTCTTAGGGCAGTTCCTCTTGAGGTGGCCTGGCTTTTAACAGTGGTAGCAGATGAATGCAGTCATCGAGTTCTTCTTGGGGGCCCCAGGAATCAGACTTGGGATCTGTTTTTCTTAGTGCTGCAGCAAAAGCAGCCGCTTTTTCTCTGTCTCTTTGTTTTCTCTCTTTGGCCTCCTCCTCGTCATGGCTATAGAATACTGAGGAGGCAATTCTTACTAGCATCTCAAGTGAGCCGTCTGGGGTGAAAGCCATTCTTTGTAGCTTTTTCTCTCCAGCCTCCCATCACATTGGGACCCCACAACCAGTTAGTGTCCTCTCCCCCGCTGTCAGCACAGGCAGCAGGAATCTTGCTGCAGACCTCTCTGGAGCTCCACCACAGCCTGTACTGTCAGGGGAAAAATGGCTTCCAGGGAGTCTCCACAGGTATTGTGCAAGGTCCTCCTGCTTTCCAGCTTCTGAATGGCTCTCATGACCCCGTCAACTAGACCTCTGAGTCTTCGAGCGTAGTCTGTATTCTCATGTTCTCCAAGTCCTTGTTCAGCAGCTGCTCCTCCCCTGACTCTGAACCTTTCTGGTTCTCAATGGCAGGAGCAAGAGTGACCCGTTGTATGGCATGTATTCCCAGGGGCTTCTCCATGTTTGAATGATTCACACACGTCCATGGGTGGGCATCTGCAGCCAGTGCATAGTGGGCCAATTGTGTCATTGTTTCTCTGTATCATGGTAGTTCTCAATTGAGCAGCGGTGGCCAGCCTGAGGGCTAGCGTGCAGCAGTGCTCCCCACTGAGTGGCTTCCTGTGTGCCGGAGCCCCCACAAGAGGTGACTTGTGTCCCCCAAGATACAGAGAAGTAATGCTCCCTGAGAAAGATATGGCTCACTCCCAGGACTCCTACAGAACACCTCCCCCATGCCTCTTGCTGGTCCTGTGGTATTTGTTGTGTTTAAGGTTCAGGGGCACACACTGGTGCCAGGTGCTAGGACAAGAGTTTTTCAGGCGTTGCATCTGCACCTCTGGGGGTTTACCACTGTGATCACTTGAATTTTGCAGATAAAGAAATAGTCGTGGAAAAGTGAAGTAACTCTCCCAAAGCTAAGGCAGATCCAACCCCAATGCTGCCCTCCAAAGGCACTGGGTTCCTGACCAATGGGCAAGAGGTTCAGCCAAGCTGGGGGTCTGAAGGCCAAGTGCAAGCCTATCAGCAGAGCTGCTGGGGATCAGAGTCTGCTAGGCAGATAAGTAAAGGCTCCAAGCCTTACTCAAGAGCATGAGGGGAGGATGGGATGGCCTGGGAAACAGGGCCTACTGTACTGGCTATGAGGTGTTCCAGGGCTAAGAGGAGACAGGCACCAAGGGATGTCCATTCCCACCTCTGGGTGCCAAAGTTAGCAAACAGAAATACAGGATGCCTGGCTACATTTGAATTGCAGACATACAAATAACTGTTAGTATAGACTGTGCTACATGGAATACCTGGGATACACTTCGAGTAAAAAACAAATTGTAGTATATCTGAAGCTCAAACCCCACAGGCTTCTCTCTTTTGTCTGACTGGCCCTCACCTTGGTTCCATGACTCCCCACACTGCATTTGGGAGCTTAGGATAGAGTCTCGTACTCAGACCCACTCTTCTTCCTACGTAAGGTCCTGGTGACCAATAAAAATATGAAGAGATCAGCAGGGTTCAAAGTGGTAGCTTCTTCAAAATTAATGGCATCACCAAACTAGAGAACATGCCTTAAATTTGGAGAGTACCGGCCGGTGTACATGTTGGCTCTCTTGTCCCTGGCTGTGTGGCCCAGGCAAATCACTCAATGTCTGAGTCTCTTTCTTTTCCTGCAACTTGGGGATAATGATAAACCCGCCCCATGTCCTCCTCAAACTGTGGGGAGGATCAGATCCCACCATGCAGGTAGAGGTTCTGCTTTGTAATAATCTCTCCATATCATTTAAATAATAACAAATGATGGGTTGGGTTAACAGCATGACCCTGCAGCCCTTCCCACATTCTCTTCAAGCCTTGTTTTCTGTGTGTCAACAGTTAATGCAATCTCTGGGCACTGGAGGTGGCTAAAGAAAGAAGCCATAGCAAATTTGATTTGTGTGTCTAATTCCATTTGAAATGACTTTGGCAATAAAGCTATTCTCCTTGATTCTTTTAAATCAGCACATTTCAGCTGCAAAGTGACATCATGGGATCAGCAGTTCTCTTCGTGTCACTGGTGAGCCCACAGTGAAGGGACACAGAAACCTGGCCCCACAGCAGGTAGCCAATCTCATCTGCTGGGAGACTTTGGGGGGGAAAACATTAGCCCAGTGATGGTGAATCTTTTAGAAACGAGCTCCCAAACTGAAACCCCAAGCCCATTTATTTATCACAATGCGCCAACACTACAATTAAACCTGGATACTGAGGGTTTAGTTTAGGAAAAAACAACTGTTAACTGATGCTTGGCTGCTGGGGCAACTTGGCTCATATGCCAACAGATAGGGCTCTGCACGCTTGCTGCAGGACAGGATAGGTTTGCTACCACTGCATTAGTCTGTACAGGATTCCAGGACTAGAACCTGGAATGAAGGTCTTGCCCTTTGACCAGGAGCTTGCAGCTGAGTGCTTCCTGAGGTTGGAAGTGCTTCTGGTATTCATGGCATATCTAAGCCTGTACCTCTGGGGTCAGCCTAGTTAGGGCCATGATCAGCCACTTACTAATTAAAAATCATTGATGAACTCGATGGTTCTATGTTTACCTGTACAGTAGGTATAATGCAAATAATCACACTTAGGTCTGTCACCAGGATGATCTCAAAGAATCCATCATCTGTTGCCATTATGTAGAGCACATAGCCCCAGGCTTGTCCATGGTTAATCTCCATGCAGCAAAATAGGAGTGCTTCTTCCCCATGATCCATGAGCTCTCAGGAGCTCAAAGGAGCTCTGCATGCACACTCCCTCCTCCCTCCCTCTCCCTCTCTCTGTCTCTCTCTGTCTCTCTCTGTCTCTCTGTCTCTCTCCTCTCTCTCTCTCTCTCTCTCTCTCTCTCTCTCTATGTATATATATATATATAATATACACACACAAATACCCATAGATAACACAGCACCCACACTCACTGATACCCATAGATTCATAGACTCCCATACAATCATAGACAAAGACACCCATATACACACAGACATATACATACACACATCCACAGACTCCAGACACATACATTTAGTGATACCCATAGAATACACAAAGAACACATCATCGTACACGCACACACAAATACACTGATATCCATAGACTCAGATACACACATACACACACATACACAGATGCATACAAATATACACACATATATACACACACAAACACAGACATCTGACATCCACAGACTCACACACACATATTCCCACACCAACAGGCAAGTAGGACTTCGACACAGTTTGGTGTGCCAATGAGTCACTGCATCCAACTGCAAAGTCAGGGGTTCATAATAGATACTTGCCTCTTCCCTTGCTCCACCTCAGTCATGACCCTAAGGTGAGCCTCAGGGACCAAGTGATGATTTCACCCTTGAGCACACTTGAGGTATTAGTAAGCTTTCCTGCTGCTGGGACAAAATACTTAACACCTGAAGTTTAAAGGGGGACAGGTTTATTTGGTTCATGGTTTCAGAGGTTTCAGTCCATGGTCTGCTGGACCCAAGGCAGGAACATCATGGTGGAAGGGCATGATAGAACAAAGCTACTCAGTCCATGGTAGCCAGGAAGCAGAGCACAGGGGAAGGGCACCAGCAAGAGATAAACCCTCCAAGGCAATGACCTGCCTCCTGCAACTGGGCCACACCTCCTGACAGCACATTCAGTTATAAAACATCAATGGATTAATCCAGTCGCTTTTGAAGGAAGACACAGAGTATATCCCTCTGTCTTGATGGTTTGGGGAAGTTCATGGTCACCATTCACCACAGAGCCCTGCCACTCCTTCCCTAGTCACCTCCAGCCAGCATCCCACAGGTCCCTTCAATCTGAGGGTCCAAAGGGAGCGAGACACCTAGGGCATATCCTAGTTTTCTTCCTTACCCTGCATCCAACTGGCCTCAGGACTGATCTGCTTCAGTAACTATTTCTGTGTAAGGTGCACCACAAATTATTATGGCCCAAACCATCCATCAGTTATAGTGATAGTTTGGAGGCTGCAGGCCAAGAACCCAGGCAAGGTATGGCCAAGACAGCCTATCCCTACTTCACAGTGTCTGAGACCTAACTGGGGAGACTGAGGACTGGGCTATAGAACCATTTGGAGAATTTTCACTCACCCTCTGAGCTGAGATGTCATAAGGGACCTCAGGGGGGCAGCAGCTGGAACATGAGGCATACACAGTGCAGCCTCTGCCTGGGGCTTAGACTTTTGCCTGGCACGGCGGCCTTAGCCTAGTCAGGTTTATGTAAATGAATGTCCAGGACTCTAGAGGTAGGTATCCCCAGAGAACCACAGTGTAGCTTCAGAACTTACATGTTGTCACTTTTGCTGCATTCTGTTATTAGAAAATTGTCCCAAATTGAAGGGAAGAGATATGAACACCATCTCTTCATAGGAAGTGTCAAAACATTTTGGGACATGCTTGAAAACCACCCACTGTCTCCCAAATACATGCACCTTCTGACCTCTACCCTGGTTCAGGAGCCCCCTGTCCCACTTACCAAATGATATTCATCACACAAGCATGTCCAGTGTATTCTTTCTTAGGCTCCTCTGGCCACTCACCACCAAGCAGGATGCTGCTAAATCATCTGACAAGCAGCATCCCTTCCTCCTGGTCCACACAGCCCCTCACCACTGCTCCAGCCACACTGAATACCAAATTCTCCACTCTCCTTCCTGCCCAGCTACCTTTGCACATGCTGCTTTCTCTACTTGAAATGCTTCTTCTTCATTATAGAGGTCCCCCAAATCTCTTACTTGTCCTTTGAAACCCAGCTTCACTGTCATGCCCTCTATGATACCATCCACAGTCCACTTACGATTATAAAACAGATTCAGACCAGTGACTCTCAATTGTGTCTGAACACAAGAATCACCCCCGGAGCTTAATATATATTGATTACTAGATCTACTGCCCCCAACCATTCTGATGTAATCAACTGGGGAAGGAAAGGTATGAGGATTTTTTAAACTCTCAAGGAGATTCCAATCTACAGCTAAGATTAAGAAGTACTCCTATAGATCAGTGAGTGATTCACAGTGTGGCTGCACATGAAAATCCCCTGGGGATTTTTCAAAGTGCACCTGTTCCCCAGGAGCCCACTTCCAATGTAGCAAATCAGAATCTGTAGGGGTGAGGTCAAAATAATAAAATAGATATCTTATAAAATCCCCCACCTCTGCATGATTCCAGGACACAGCAGAGCAAAGAAACACCAAGGCTGGTAGATTCCAGTTCTACTCAAAAATCCAGCATATGAGCATGATTCAAAACCTTAATCCAATTTTTGATTTGTAGATGATCTTTATCCCAGAATGAGCAGGTCAAAAATCTGTAGGTTTTACAGGTCACATCACGAGCCGTTTTCCAATTCTAAAATCATTAAATGAGTGACAAAGATGAATAATTTAAAGACCAATTTCATGGACCTAATAGATGCTCAGTAAATATTCATTGACTGAATTAATCATTCAATTGATCGGCATGACTCTCATTCTGCTCTGCTCATTCTACACTCCCCATCTCCCCATGAGTCTTAGAGTTCCTAGAGGACAGGCTCAGAGACCCAACCCAGACTGAGGACATTTGATGGATAATCCATTGGATCTATGCACAGAGCAAAACCACCCTAAATGCTCAGGGACATCTCTGAATTTTCTACATGTGCAATGGATTTCTTGGTGAAGAGGAAAATGTTAACAGGTAATTCTTGTTGGAAGGATGGCAATGTTATAACATAATTACATGACTTACTGATCAGGTCGCCTAGGCTATTGTACAGTTTTGGAAGCCTGAAGAGCATCTTTTCTGGAGTCTTCTTGTCTCAGTAGTAACCCAGAGGCTCATGGCCAGCCCTCAGCCACACATGGATAGGCATGGCAGATACCAGCACTGCCACTATGATGCGATGGCACAGTCTCTCCTAAGCAGCCCTCATAGGGACATGGCCTCTGCTCCGTGACCAGTAGAGCATTTACATCATTCCCATCTTGTGACCTCAGCTGATTTGACATTTTGAATGCAAAAGTATTCACAGCCCAGAGCTCCCTACCCACCCAATCATGCTGGAAACAGACAAAGCTTGGTCCTCCAGACTTACTCACTATGTGACCAGAGTGAATCATGGAACCTCTCTGAGCTCCACGTCTGTTAACATTAGCAACAGTACCTCCCCTAAAAGTTGTAATAAGTGAAATGATGCTTACCAATTCTTAACACAGGGCCCAGCATAGAAAAAGGATCAGAAATTGGCAGATCATTAATGGCACATAAATCAAGCCCTCAGGCCTAAGGCTGCCTCTTGGTAACTATATCACCCTGAGCAAGTCACCTAACTTGGGAGACATTATGTTTTGCATCTGTAAAACAGAACCGATAGGAGAACCCATTATAAGACCATAGTATGAAGTCCATGCTGGGAAGGACAAAACATAGGGACTGGTCTGCATCAAGCAGCTGGTGTATGCTCTATTACCATCACCTTTGTAGGATTACGGCTGGCGATGACTGTCATTTCTTACAATAACCAAAAGCCAACTCTTTTTCCAGCAAGGATGTGGTCATGGCCATGTGCTGACAACATCCCCAGAGACTTAGAAACAGTTCTCCTCCCACTGACTCAGTCCCTGCCAGAACTCTGCACCATCTTCCTAATCAATGAAAAGGCCTGTGATCCAAGGAGCTGAGGCAAGGCAGAACAAGCAACCAGCCTCCTCCTGTCATGGGTCCTGCCAGCACCAACGCTATAGAGCATGATAAATTCAGGCCCTGGTACAGGATAAAGGGCCATTTCCCTACTAACACCCCAAACTAGTTCAGCAACCAAACACACAACACTTTAACTCTCAGGAGAGCGCTGTATTGCATGCAGCCTTCCAGCACAAATGCATTTACTCTGAGAACAGTTTCACTCACTGTTTTCCCCCTTCTCCTGGGCTGAAAAGAAAACTGTGAGCCCAGCTGAAACCGAAACCAAGGAACAAGGTGCTCAGCCAGGGTGATTCAGGTTGGGCCAGCCCCAGCCCTGGATGGACACAAAACCCTCCCAAAGGCACACAAAGTTTTAAGACAGTTAACGAAAGGAATCATTTGACAAAGAGAACCATTGTGTACTCAGGTAGCTATGCCTTTGAACAAAGGTAAGAGAGCCAAATTTGCCTTTGTGAACAGAGTCAGCCTTCAGCACTGACCGTGGGGCAGCACAACTATCCAGCAACTCAGGTATTTCCTAAAAGAGGCAACTTGTGAGTCTTGGCCAAGCCGAAGCCCTGTGCCCCCTGGTAGCCCTGTGACATCCTGGAGCACACAACCTGCAAGACTCAAAGAGAAAGATAGGTAGCTTATGTCTAGAGACACAGATTCCATGTAGGTGAACCATGGCTGGCTGTGACTTTGGGCAGCTATGTTTGCCTGAAATGTGGGTAAAAGTAATTAATGCTGTTTACCTACCTCACTGGGCGCAAGACACCAGAGTGCTTCAAAATAAAAATGTAAGTGTGTTCTGCAAACTCAAGAGCTATGGGCAGGAGTTAATGAGCACTAACAACCCTCTCTCTGACCCTAGGGGAGCCCCACAGGGAGGATAAACATGAATCTTCAGGACCTCTAGAGCAGTAACTCAGAGCAGCTCTTTGAAAATGTCAAATGTCTGCGGGATCACTTATTTGATCTTCAAAGTTCGTGCAAACTTTATGTTTAATTCAAAACATACTAGTTTGTCTTAGTAAGATGATGTTTTAAAGTAGTTAGCATCAGAGATATATCTGGGTGCCCTAGAAAGCTGTGACATAACACTGCAGCCCTGGGATCCCAGCATCCCCTGCCCCTGACACCAGTCCTCACTGCAGTTTTGAGTGACAGGGCAGTGTGGAGCTTTTAACAGCTTCCTCACTGAGGTCCACATGGACCATGTGTGGTCATTATCAGAGATGTCGCTGGTCTTCTTGAAGTCAGGATGTCATATACAGTAAACCTTTGTCTAAATTTGGAGCTAAAGGACTTGGTACAGGTGATTTGTTAGCTGGGGTTGGAGGGAACCCAGGAAGTAGAAGCAACTATGAAGGATGGTAGGGAAAGGAAAGAAAACATTGAACAATGTTAGGCCACAGGGTGCCAGTTGTTCCAGAAGAAGCACACACATGCCACCGAAGGTTGCCCCACTTTAATGAGGTCACAGATCCACTCACCCCTGTGGTGAGAGATTGAAGATTCCTGGGGAGGTCCTAGGGCACACAGAGGAAATGTTCCTTGTGCTTGCTTGAAGCAGAGCACCACCAGCCTGCCAAGGTCTGAGCACAGACAGAAGCTTTCCCAGCAAACCCAGGCACAGTATGCAACATGACCTGGCTCCATTGCCCGTGGTGTCTCAACCCTCCTGAAGACATAGAGCACAGCATGCCAGGAGTTTACACTTTGGTTCCAAAGGGAACATGCATTAACGATGGCAGGAAAGCCCTCTGACTCAAGTACCACTTCATCAGCCACGCCTCCATCTCTGTGATTGGAGCTTTCCCAAATGAATGTGGGTCACTATGGATCATGGCCCCTACCTAGAATGAGAAACAAACTCCAGGACCCATCAAGCTGAGACCCACATTAGGGAGTCTATGTGCTCTTGTCCACATTTGGTACCATTTTGATCACTTCTACTGTCCAGCTGGTGCGTATATGATCTTTCTAGAAAATAATCTGATAACAAGTCTCTGGACCTTTGAAATGGGCACATGAGATATCTAAAAAGGTGTCATCCTAAGGATACATGTAAATGTACCTGTCACCTCAGCATTCGCAACAGCTAAAGACGGATAACAATTTCCATGTCAACGATGGGGGACTGGAGTAATAGTACCTCGTGGCCCAACCAGACAGTGGAGAACATGGTCTGATTCTGTAAATAGTTCTAAATAAGAACTTTAAAAATACTAAACTAAAACTCTAAATGCTGTGATCTCTGAGTTGTGAGATTATGGTCACTTACATTTTCTTCTTTATAGTTGTCTGCATTTTCCAAGCTTTCCATTAGTATGTGAGTCTTTCACAACCGGAGGAAAGACCTTCTGTAGCATCACCAGGGCCAGCCTCCATTAACTGACACTTGGGATCCCTGAGAAGCAGATACCCCTTGTCCTACAAACCCCAGAAGATGTTACCCTGGGATCTACCCTCCTCCCACCAGAGCTTATTCAGTTGTCCCTTTTCCCAGCCCAGTCCCCCGAGAAGTCAGGTAACCTCTGGCAGGTGGCCTCCACTGCCCCCGACAGAGCCTCCCGCCATGTTGGTGAAGCTTCCATGGTTTTTGACACAGATTATCCTGGAATCCAGGCTCTCTGCCCAGCCTGGTGGAATAGCTATTCAAGAGTCACAGAGCATGTCTTAGAGATGGCCAAGCCCAGCTCCTATTGTCCAGGGAGATAAACTGAGGCAATTCGGGTGGTCCATTTCTAGTAAAGCCAGAGAACTCGATGAAAGTCCCAGAATGGTCAGTCAGCAAGGATACTGGAAAGGAGATTTGCCTCAAGATCAAGGAGGGTTCCCTGTCCTTGTACTCAGTCTTCTACAGCCAAGGCCAAGTGCACAAGTGAGGATAGAGCTAGTTCATCAAAACATCCAGGGGCCCTTTGGGTGGTTGTAGAAAGTCCCTGTCAGGATGTCCAATTCCCCCATGGCACAGTATTTCCTCTCTTGGGGACTGAGCTTGGGAAGTAGACATGCCTGGATGAAGATTCCAGCATGCAGCTTGGCCTGGCTTTCGTGCAGCTCCCTGCCTTGGAAGCCAATGTCCATCATCAAGCAAGCACCTTGGAGAGCACCCTACTTATGGGCACCCTACTTATTATCAAAACCAAGTTTCCACGGAGGCAGGAGGGCATTAAAACCTCTCTAAGGACTGTGACCTGATCCACCTCTGATCCTATGGAATACCAAGGTGACGGGAATGAGCCTCTGACAGGAGCCCAGGTCACAGACATAAGACCTTAGAAGGAGACAACTCTGGGTACCCAAGACAAAAGCTGACTCCAGACATGGCCTGCCAGGAAGTGGGATTGGCAGAGGCCTCGATATGATCCCGCCTAAAACTATTATTTCACCCTGGTCTCATTTCGTAATTTGTCCTAAAGCAATATAAACCCATTACAGAGCCCCCACTCAACAAGGTGGATAAACAATCCAGTGCCGCCATGTTGAGTGGTCCCTCTGGCATCAGACAAGACCTCTAGGAAATTTAAGGAAGAGATCTTGGCTCTCCATGGCCCAAAGGTCCTCTCAAAAAACACTGCATCCATTTTATGTGGTCCTGTGAGGATGGGGAACTCTGTAATTTCTGTGCCAACCTTCGGTCTGGAGACCTGAGCAAGCCAGGAGCTTCAGCATCTGTGGCCCAGCTTGCTGAATGTCCCAACAGCCATGTCTTCTTAAAAGCCTTTCCCCACCACAGCCAACTCAGGAGATGTGTGGGAGTAGGGCCTAGGTCCCTGCTGCTTACAGAACTCACAAACCCCCTACCCCTGCCTAGCCTAGCCAACTCTTCTTCTTATGCCCACCTTTAGAAGCCTATCAGTGTGTGACATCCCAGTGCCACAGCTCCCAGCTGCCTGTCTTTTCATACAAATGTCTAAGTGAGAATAGTGTTCTCTATGCTTTGTATCTTCCATTCTGGCCACTAAACCCCATAGCCATTAGCAAACTCCCTGCTGGAAACAGAGGCCTGGATGCCCCATGTCTCCAGAGGACACAAAATACACCTTGCACCTGCCTGTCTGAAGAGAGGTCCAAAAGGGTGTACACCAAACAGGAAGGGCCAAGGGGGGATGCTGGGGAGCAGAGAAGATTTTATCACCACTTTGAAAGTGTTTCTGCATGGCTCAAATGTTTTATGACTCATGATATATTATTCTCATTATTCCTTTTCTTTTTGCTAGTACTGGCTGAATAACAGAAAATGAAGTAATTAGTCATTTATTGGGCATCAGTTATGAGCCAGGTGTATAGAGCAAAGGCGGAGTCTTGTTTTAACAGTGAGGATATAAAGAAAAAAAAATGAGGAGGAGATGAAGAGTGAGTGAGGGTGGAGGGGTATCCCAGGTAGGTGAGGGGAGATGAAGGGGCACCCCAGAAGAGAATCTGTTAGTCCTGAGATGGAGGAGCAGATTGGAGGAGCAAAAATAGGCCATGGAGCTAGAAATGGTGATTCAAGGAGTAGGGAAGGAGAGGAGAGTGGAAAGCTGTGATCAGACGGGGGTCAGGAGAAGTTATGTCCAGGGAATTTGGGTTTCATTTTAAATGCACTGGGAGTGATCAAGGCTTTTAAGCAAGGAGTAACATGACTCCCTGTACATTCTCAATAGATCACTCTCATTTCTTGCTGTGTGAAGAATGTGGGAAGGCAAGAGGGAAGGTGTTAGCGTTTCAAGAATTCTATTGAAGAGAGGCCCAGGGGACGGGCGGGGCGAGCAGGCCCTCGGAGCCGGCTGAGCAGGCTCTCCCAGCCCCCCGCGCCTTGCGCCCAGGCAGCGAGTTCTCCGGGAGC
>NW_004955477.1:2346189-2354990 GCF_000276665.1 Chinchilla lanigera
AAAAAAAAAAAGAATTCTATTGAGTAATCCAGGAAAAGGAATCTTGTGACTCATTTTTCAAAGGAAAAATAAGTAAATGTAATGAATGTTTCTCACAAGGAGGAGCCTAAGGTTTAAGCAGACAGAGGCAAAATAATCAAATGGGTGACTCCCAGGAGGCAGGAAAGCAGAGAAGTCAGCCCTAGGGCTTAAGGGTGCAGGGTGTCTGGCTACCCTGCTATATGATTTTGGCGGGCTTAAGATTTCAAAGCCATGGGTTGTTCCTTTGAAGAGTGGGAGGTAATTATTCCTGCCTCTCAGAATTGTCATGAAGAAGAATGAGTTATTGCATGAGTCAATATAATTTTCATTTCAATAATGTTAGTTTATAACCATCACTATCATCGTCATCACCACCACCATCACTATTGTCACCATCACCATCATCATAACCACTACCATCGTCACCATCAACACCATCACCATCACCATCAACACCATCACCACCACCATCATAACCATCACCACAGTCATCAACATCACCACCACCCATATCACCATCATAACCACCACCACAATCATCAACATCACCACCACCATTATCACCATCATCATCAACATCACTATCACCATCATCTTCATGGGTCCTGCTCCCAGACACCATCAGAGTTCAGCATTCTACCCCCATTGGCTCATCTCCAAATGCCTCTGGGTGGGCTGCCTATCCTCTCAGTCTCCATTGTAGCCTCACTCCATAATTGTGCAGTCACTTGTACAAAATAAAAAGTTCCTCCTCTCCCCACAGTCTTTCTCTCTCATCTTGTGGTGTTTTTCATTTGCTACATGACACCATTCTACGTAAGGAAAAATTAAAATGTGTAATTACTAGCATGAATTTTATCATTCATCATTATATTGTGCCATGCAGCCTTGAAAGCAAATATAAGAAAATTTAAACTCATGTGTGGAATTAAAATGACACAGTGTGTATTTTATAGTTTGTACATGCAAATGTATTTTTGTCCTTACCAGAAAAGTGAAAATTCTGCATAAAAGCTATTCAAATGTTTTCTGTTTTTGTTTCACGCCTTAATGGAATTACATTCTATCAACATTGCATTTGCTTACTGTGAGTAAGGAAAGATTGAAATGAACAAAACTATGACTGGCCTATCTTCTTTTTTTCCTGTCCATGGTTTTTAGCATAAATGGTTAGCCAGCCCAGGGAAACAAAGTGAGTAAGAACCATAGGAAAGGGCTCCTTGGTCGTTTGTGTTTCTTCAAAGCTTGTTTTTATTATAGTAGCTCTGTGGTATAATTTCAAATTAGGGATTATGATGTTCCCTGCTTTGCCTTTGTTGCCAAGAATTGTGTTTGCTATTCTAGGTCTCTTCTGGTTCCAAATGAATTTTAGCAATGTTTTCCATAGCTTTGTAAGGTATGCTAATGGTATTTTGATTGGGATTGCATTAAATCTGTATAACAATTTTGGGAGTATGGTCAGTTTCACTATGTTGGTTCTTCCCACCCAAGAGCAAGGGATATCTTTCCATTTTCTGATATCCTCTTTGATCTCCTTTCTCAGAGTACTGTGGTTTTCAACATAAAGATCTTTTACTTCTTTTATTAGATTGGTTCCTAAGTTTTTCATCTTTTCGGTGCTATTATGAAAGGCATGGGTTCCCCAATTTCTCTCTCAGTGAGTTTGTTATTTGTGTACAGAAATGCTATTGATTTTTGAGTGTTGGTTTTGTATTCAGCTATGTGGCTGGATCTGATTATTAAGTTAGAAGTCTTTTGGTGGAGTTTTAGGGGTCTTCCGTGTAGAATACCATATCATCTGCTAGTAATGATGATTTAAATTCTTCCTTTCCTATCTTTATTCCTTTTATTGCCTTCTCTTGTCTAATTGCTCTGACTAATGTTTCTAGAACTATATCAAATAGAAGTGGTGATAGTGGAAATCCTTATTTTGTTCCTGATTTTAGAGTGAAAGCTTTCAGTTTTTGTCCATTTAGTATGTTGCTGGCTGTTGGTTTTTCATAAATGGTTTTTATCAGATTGATATAAAGACCATCTATTCCAATTTCCTATAGGGTTTTTATCATGAATTGGTGTTGGACTTCATCAGTGCTTTCTCTGCATCTATTAAGATGATCATATGGTTTTTGTTCTTGGTTCTGTTAATATGATGTATTATATTTATTGATTTGCATTTGTAAATGAGCATCTAAAATGAACAAATAATTCTCAGATTAAGAAATACAAATGGCAAATAAATATATGAAAAATGTTCAATATCAATGATCATTCAAGAGATACAAATTAAAACAACACTGATAGTCCATCTCACACTAAAAAAAATGGCTATTATCAAGAAATCAACCAATAACAAATGCTGGTGGGGCTGTGGGGAAAAAGGAACCCTTCCCCACTGTTGGTAGGAATGTAAACTGCTGCAACCACTGTGGAAGTCAGTGTTGAGATTTGTCAAAAAACTAGGATTAGAGATCCCATTTGACCCAGCTATTCCCCTTCTTGGCATCTTCCCAAAAGAATTAAAATCATCATGCCACAGCGATATACGCACACCTGAATTTATAGCGGCACAGTCTGTAGTAGTTACATCTTGCAAACAACCCAAATGCCCATCAACTTATGAATGAATTTTTAAAAATGTGAATTTTTTTATACAATGGAATACTACTCAGCCATAAATAAGAATAAACTCAAGAAATTTCTAGGTAAATGGATGGACCTTGAGACCATACTTTTAAGTGAAAAAAATCAGACAAATATATATAAATATCACACTGTCTCCCTGCTATGAGAAACTGAAAGTGTAAAAAAGAACCAAAATTTATAATAGATATTGTGGATAGGGAGAAATTATTCAAAAGGAAAAGGGGACAAGGAGGAAGGAAAAGAAAAACAATCTTTAAAAAGGATAAAATGGAAACACAGCTTTGCAAATAAGGAGAGGAAAAAGAGGTGAAGGGAGGGGAGGAATTAAGACATATCATGTACAGGTACAAGTTCCCTATGATTAATGTGATCGTTATATATATCTAAATTGTACCAATGATCTTAATAATAAAAAAAACTTTTTGTCTTCTGTCTTCCCTTGAAGCAAGTTCAGGTTTGAATGGCAAGCGTTGCTTCTTGAGGCTGCCAGCACCCACTCACTCAGTTGCATGAGTAACATGTGTCCTCGTATTTTCTTTGAGTTTCACTGAGCTCTCATGCATCATGGATCCATCAGCATTCTGCACTCGTGGGACAAGAAGGTGATATTCAAGTAAGGCAGTAAGAAACAATGGACCTGTTTGTATATTGTGGCAATCTCCTGTGCTCATGGACCTACTCTGTGGTCCTATCTGACTTCACTTACAAAGCACGGGTTCAAAAATTACTCCAATTTCAATCACGTGAAAGAAGAGCATAAAATCAAGATTATAGAATTCTTCGCAATTGCACAAGTCACAGGCCCATGAAGGCAGCCGTGCCCCTCCTAGAAAATGGTCATGACACACTTCCTGCTTGCCTACCTCCCTGGGTACAAACCAAGCAGTGAGAAAACTGCAAATCATAACTCCGAGACCACATGAGGCTGTCAATCTCCTGCAAGCCCAAAGATCATGCAAGCAGGCACCTTGAAGCAGAGCAGACTCAAAGAGCAGGGTCTATGAGCAGGAAACTGGACAGTGTTGGGCTGATTGTGATTGTTCATGAGCTTGCATGACACAAAACCCATTTTACTTGCTAAGTCTGTGCTGTGCTTAGCAACCCAGCAAGCTCAGCATCAAAACGTTTCTCTGAGTAGCTATCATGCAGAAACTGTCAGGCTATAAAACAGACCATTGCTGTCTGCAGTCACACACTTCAAATACTGGTCATGCTCAGCAGGTCAGAGCCACCTCCCTCCCTGCTCAGAGCTTCTGCCAGCAGAAGATGAATATTGCTGCTGCCCTGGGCCCACTAGCCATCTCTTTCTGCAGGTCTTGGCGCTGTTAGTCAACAACTGGTGTCTTTAGTAACTGCTTTTGTGCTTCAGTGCTCTTCCCTGTCCCCTAGTTCCTCTGAAGCAGGATGTCTCCTCCAGCCAGAGCTCCGCAAGGGTGTAAGATCGCCTCACCATTTCTCTGGTGAAAGGGTCAAATACAATCACATTTTCCCACTGCAGATAGCAAGCTCCTTGCTCTCATCTTCTGGGCCAGGAAGCACATGGCCCTGTAGGAGATGGGATCAGGTTACACAACAAAAGGCATTTGGGCTGTTTGTGGCTCTGTTGGATGTGAGGGCCCAGCTGGATCTATCCACTGCCAGGAAGCCAGGTCCATTGGGGATGCTAAGGAACCACCAAAGCTTGGGTGCAGTTCTTCCACTGGAACACAAGCAACCTTCACCACCAGGGTGCCTTTTCTAGACCTTCCCTTCGTTACTGCTTTTGCTCCTCATGGCCACTGTGACATGTGGGCATCATGGTCCCACTGAATGTCACTGCACCTGAGGCTTAGAAAGTTAAGCAATGAAATAGTTATTGTCTGAGCTGCACACAGGTCAAAATTGAGACTTGGAGAATTTAAGCACCTGGCAAAGCAAGGGTCTCATCCATGTCTGGGTAATGCCTGAGTCCATGCTCTGAACTTAGGTGTCTGGAACAAATAAGCTCATGTGTGCAACAGGATGTCGTAACCTTGAAAATACGACGACAGTGTGGGCAGCTGTTCCTTGCTTCACACACAGAGGGTGGTTCATGAGCTAACGGGTGCAGTCAGGAAGAAAGAGACCTCACTGAGTAAGGAATTTCAGGCTCCCTCACATCCATCCAAGGCTTCTCAGTGCCCAGCCCAGAGCTGGATATCAAAAGAGTTCAGTGTGCTGATGAAGGGATAGATGGATGGATGGATGGATGGATGGATGGATGGATGGTTGGATGGATGGAGATTCCACACCCCATCTCCAGATGGAGCAGTGCTTGGGCTTTGCTCCTTTCCACCCTGTCTCTGGAGGCCGGTGGTCCCCCTGTGTCCCACAGCTGTGACACTGGTACATAGGTCTGCACCCTGATCCTCCAGCTACAAAGACCCCCACAGCCAACTCTCACCTCAGTCTCCATATATTGGGAAGGCATGTTGCCCTTAGCCCTGCCTAGTTGCTCCCTACACACACACACACTACACACTTCTAATTCTATAATGGTCCCTCCAACAATCTTACCACTTTTTAATCCCTCAGTCTACAAGTCTTATCCATTCCTCTGTCCCACCCTCTGCCGTGCCCTCATGCTCCATTCAATCACAATGCCATACCAGACTTCAGAACCAAAAAGGTCCTAATTCCAGCTCAGGTGCCATGCTCCCACAGCACTCAGTCCCAGGTATCAGAGGGTGATGGGTGTATGTGAAGCATTCAGTAGGCTAGGGCTCCTGTGGCCACTGCTCTTGCCCTGTTCACACTAGTGTGAAGCCAGTCAGGTAACAGGCACTGCCCACAAGCCAAGAGCTCTCAGGAGGATGCCCACCCTGAGGACTAGACCCTGTGGAAAGCACTAGAATTTAGTAGAAAATGAATGGAGACCATGTGTAAGGTATGCAAATGATAGGACAACACTCCCAAGTGCTGATAGGATATGTAACATTCAGATCAATGGGGCCAACCAGTTTTTAGGCAGAACAAGTCTTCCCTGGAGCAAAGAAATCTCCCCAGCCACAGGTGTTCATTCTTGGTTCTTTCTTCATACATATGACAGACAACCAAAGAGGGAGCCAAAAAACACCAGCAGCACAAAAGGTAAGGACAGCCAAAAATTGCAAAGAACAGAAAAAAAAAACTTTCACAATACTAGTGCCTTAGACAAGTTGAGGATGATGCACCCGTAAAAAGAGAGCAGGCTATGTTTCAAAATGGGTCAGTGAGAGGGCAAGAAAGAGTTCTCAGAAGTGTGATTGCTAACACAAACATCCTACAGGGAAAAAACTTGAAGTTGAGGAACTCTTGCAGAATATACATCAAGAGTACAAAAAGAAAAATAAGAGAAAAATAGATGTAACATACTAGATCAGCCTAGCAGTTCTGTATTCATTTACTAGGAATTACAGGAGTAAATAATATAGAAAGTTGTATAAATTATACCAATGATAGAATCACATTCCCTAAAGGCTGGAAGAACCTATAGTCTTCTTGTTGATAGGACTCTCAGGTACCAACAAGAATGAATGAAATAAAGACCCGCTCCTAGATCATTCTCCTGAAAACTGGAGCTCCAAAGGCAAGGAGAATATTTTTAAAGCTTCTGATGAGAAAAACAGATTATTTTGCAAAGAAATTGCATTCCCATTGCCGTATGTTTTCTCACCAGTAGCATTGGAGACCCAGAAGGAAAGAGCAGTGCTCTCAAGTTCTCATTAAAGAAATAAAATTCTTAACTTAAGAACTTAATTCTTAATTTAAAATGCCTAGCAAACAACTATCAAATAAATAAAGAGCGATATAAACATTTTCTGACATTAAAATACTTAGAAAATCTAAGACAGCCCAGATACTTTTTGAAAAATACCCTGTCAGGATATTCTCCAGAAAATTGGAAGGAAGAAACACTGAGAGGAAAAACATCTTCAAGATGATAACATTTTTTTTTTAACAAAGAATACAGTTAAGTGACTAGATAGTCTTAATGATATAATAGAGATATATAGTTCTTTTGTTTAAAAGGAAAATAAAGCAAGGAAATTAGGGACTCCATGGAGAAAAATAAAGCCATACAGTATGCTAAACTATTATCAAGTCCATTGAAAGACTGATTCTGAAGCTAAATAGCACATATTCTTTCAATAACACGAATAAATATAGCTTTTAGTGGAGCATGGTGTTATGGTAAAAACAATATTATTACTAAATTAAGAAACATATGAAGCAGAAATTTACTTGGAATTTGTGATGGTGCACATAAGACTGGATCTAAATTGGCTTGGATATTTTATCAATTTAAGTAAAAGATATATATATATATATATAGATATATAGATATATAGATATGATACAGCTCACTAAAATTGAAGGAAAAAAAGAACTGAGGAAGTAGGTCAGTGGTGGAGTATTTTTCCAAGCATGAGTGAAGCCCTGGGTTTGATCCTCAGATAACCAAAAGAGAAAAAAACAAAGCATCAGTATGCTTTAATAAACTCTCTCCCCTTGAAACCTGCCACCTGTCCAATTTTAGAAAAATTTGAGCTTTGAAGTCAATCAAAATGTCCTATGGTGAAATTAAAGTTTAAATACATGTTGCTCAAAAGATTAGAGAACCCTGATCATTAATTAAAAACAAAACTTGCAAATGAAGACATTGGAATTTACCCCAAAAGACAAAGAAGAAACTCAATACACCAAACCACAAGACCCTAGTATTGAAATTCTATATTGGTGCTGTACTTCAGAATATCTTGGCTTTCAAGAAAACTGTTTTGACGGAGCTATTTTTAACTAGAAAATTTGTGTTCTGTTCCAGGAAGGCATGAAACTGAGAAAGCCTACAACTTCACATCTTACTTTAATGAAGCATTCAAAAGAATCACAAATAAAAATGATTTGTTGGATGAACTTTGTGTTGTAAAAATACTTACTGAAGAAAATTACTCAAAAAAGGTAAAATGAGGTAGGGGTGGTGATACACACCTGTGATCACCTCCAGTGTACTTGGGAGGCCGAGTCAGGAAGATCACAAGCTCCGTGTCAGCCTGACAACTTTTCCAGACTCGGTCTCAAAATAAAAAAATTTTTAAAGAACTAGAGTTGTTACTCAGATAAGCAGATATAGGCATGTAAGGTTGATCAAACATTAAAATTGATCAATCATTAATGATTCTTTTCAGTAAACCAATAGAAATTAGTAGTACAATTATCTTAGCTATCTTGTGTATATATATAATTTGAGCAACCAATTTGATGGTAACAGTATGTAATACCACAACCATTATTAATTTCCTATCACCTGGTTTGAAATTAGGTATGGTTTTTATTGTTTGTTGTGTTTTTCTGTTTATATCTTTGTATTTGTTAATTGGTTTTTGTTCTTTTCTCTTTAAAATAAAAAAAGAACTAGAGCTGTAGTTCAGTGGTAGAACTTGTCTAGCATGTGCAATTTCAATCCCCAATCCCACAAAAAAAAAATGGCAAAATGACAGTACCTGATAAAATGTTTAAGCAGATATATTTTCACACTTGAATACCAGAAAGTTCACACTGAGAATTTTTTCACTTCCTGAGCTGACCCGGTGCCTCAACATCTATACAAAGAGTATTTTCCCTATTGAAAATATTATGATCTACAGTAAAGCATACATTGAAGGTGTCAATAATTTCAAATTTACCATCCACAAAAATGTTTCTTTGAAGATTATGGGAAATTTTATGAAAAAATAATAAAAGATTTTATAACATTAGGGAAAATTTTTAATACCATGGACAACATATTAGAGATAGATATGGCTGAAAACTGATTAAAGTCCATTAAAACTGCTTTTGTTATTATTTATATTCAGATAATCAGTGTTGAGAAGTGTTTTTAAATTTTACTTTATTGTACATGAATATGTGATACTTTTCATTTTAGGAGAGTTGTATTATTTAAAATAGTTTTTAATAGAATCATTTATAGAGCCAACATAATAAAATCAGCTGGTTAATCAAGCAATAAACATTTCAGAGGGAAAGGAGAGAGGTAACTGTGAAAGGAGGGGGTTGGATATGATCAATGAATGCTGTTTGCATGGATGGAAATGTTACAATGAATCATTGATATCTAAAATTAACATGTAGAAGGA
>NW_004955477.1:2355090-2362236 GCF_000276665.1 Chinchilla lanigera
ACATGTATTAATAAAATAATATTTATAAATATACATTTTTAATTGTAGCATCTCTTTTTTACCCTCAACAATGCCTTGGTTTCATCAGTAAAAGGATGGATGAGAAGGTATTTTTGCTTTCTAACAAATTACTCCAACAATTCATTCACAGCTTATAGAACCAATGTTTATTACATCATAGCAGAGATAAGACACCACATGAGCCAAGAATCCAGATGTCACTTAGCTGGATGCCTCTTGCTCAGGATCTCTCAAGACACAAAAAGAAAACTGTCAGCCAGGACTAGGTGATCTCAAGGTTCCATTTGAGGCCAAAAATCTTCTTCCTAGCTCCCTCAGTCTTCAGAAGATCTTTGTCCAAGCTCACTGTCATGGCCACATGCCTTGTAGTTAGCTGGGGCTGCATGACCCTTAATCCCAATTAGTCGATTTCACTGGGTTAAGAAACACCCAGTAGATTAGTAAAGTGCGTTCCTGGCTGTGTCTGAGCCAGTCATGGTAGTATGACCTTGGGTACTGCACATAGGTCCTCATCCATTCCTCTTTAGCACTGTATCCTTGCCCTGCTCCCCAGCCACCATGAACTAAGTGGCTTTACTCCACCATATTTTTCTGCCCTGATGTTCCTGCCTTAAAAATGGCTGACTATGGACTGAGTCCTCCAAACCATGAGCTAAGTTAAACCTCTTCTCCTTTAAGCTGTAAATGTCAAGTGTTGTGTCTGGCAACAGGAAAGCTGACCAGCACAGGCTGCCATAACAAGTAGCACAGGATGAGCCGCTTAAACAAGACATTTAGTGTCTCACAGTTTTGGAGGCTAGAAACTCAAGACCAAGGTGTCTGAAGACTGGTTTCTTCTGAGGCCACTCTCCTTTCTTTGCTTCTAGCTGACTGTCTTGTCCTGATGCCCTCACATGATCTCCCTTCCTTACTTGTTTGTGTCCTAATCTAGTTTTCTCATAAAAATACTAGTCATTATGGGTTTAGAGCCAAGCCTAATTATCTCATTTTAGTTTAATTATCTCTGAGAAAGTCTTGACCTCAATTGCAAGTCACATTCTGAAGTACTGGGGATAGTCACTCACATGAATGGGCCAGGATGGTGGGTGGGGAAATTCAGCATATATCAAGGTTCTCTGCCTAGTGTCTTCATTATGTGACAGCAAAGTTAAACAGAGAACAAATCAAGACACCAAGAAAGACAGAAGTCTTTTAACCTTAAGAGCCATAGTCCATCTTTTGTGCGAGATTCCATGACCATGAAGAGAAAAGACACCATTGGTTGAGCCCGTACTCAAGAGAGGGAATCCAGGTGCAGGAGCATGAGGATGAGGTGGCCATGCAGAAGCTTTCTGCCACCGTAGTGACTACCATTCTGCCCAAGTACACTGAAGGCCCTGAGGTGGAGTGCGGCAATGCTGGCTCTGGAAGGGACACAGGTGAGCTCGTTGGGAGGCTGGGTGAGGAATCCCAAGCCATTCTGCTCAGTGAGAATACAAGGCAGTAGAGGAGAAAAGGAAGGTCAAAGGTCAAGAGAAGAGAATGCAGAGAATGCTGGGCATAGCGCTTTTGTCCTCCCGCTACAAGTCCAGAGGATCCCTGGGCATGAGACAGAAGCAGCCACTCACCTCTGTATCCACATTCTCCCTCCTCCTCCCCCTTCTTCTTCCTCCCTCTTCCCTCTCTCTCTCTCTCTCTCTCTCTACCTCTCTCTCTCTCACACACACACACATATGCCCATGCACAGTCACAAACAACCCAAGCCCACCCACAAATGCAAGCACACACATGCTTATACAATCTCAACCTCACACACTGGCAAACACATGCACATATAACTACATACACACACACACGTAAGCACACATCACATATGTTCACACACCCCATTGTCTACATGTGGGCACATATGTATATGAGTCACACACTTGCACACATGCTCAAATGCACGTATATGTCCCACATCATGCAGCAACACCCCCCCTCAGCACTCCCCGAGCCTGGCTTGTAGGTGGCACTCAGTCAGGGTTGACTTCACTGATTAAGTCAAGGGAAATTGCACTTAGGGATTCTTTCTAATTAATCTTTCCAGTTGTTTAACATAGACTCCTGGGCATTCACTGTGTGTCTGTGTAGCCCTCAACTTGTGCTTCTCAGAGCTAGAGAAATATCATTATCATATCATTATCTTTTCCCACTACTGCATCAAAATGATGAGGCAGGGGAGGATTTCAATGAACTAGAATTTTTAAAATCAGAAAATGTTTAAGTCCTGCACTTTCTTTTCTCAGGTACCTGGGAGAGAGAGAAACAGAAAAGAATTCTACCAAAAAAACCACCTCCCCACATTTTGGGGGTCCTTTTGAGAAAATGGGAAACTTGAAAAGCAATGAATGACCCAATACCCAGAGCGTGGAGAGCCATGCTGCTCTCTGGTGGGGAAATTCTGGCTGAACTTGCTAGCTTTCTAGGGAATAACTGATGAACCTGCAATCTTTTATGGAAGTTAAAAGAGAAAAAGAACCATTTCCATTGACACACTGAATATGGAAACAGCACAGTGCCCAGAAAAGAAGAAAAGACTCAGTGGTAAGTTTTGGTTATTTGTGGTGTAAAGAGCTAGCAGAGGGAAAGTGGAAACCTGCTTTCCAAGAAGATGGAATCCTTGATCATCTGATGCTCCTTCTGGGCCCTCAGAGTCCTGCTATTGAGGCCAGCTATGGAGGTGGACAGCCCATATTTGAAATAGCTCAAGATTCCCACTGATGAGAGAGGATTTGAGTAGCCCCAGGGTAAATGTAGCAATATTGAAACACAAACAGTCACACCCCTCATACTACACTCTAGGCAATTCCCTGATGTATTCTCTTCTATGACAGAGTCACACCAAGCCTGCTATTTCTTAATACAGAATTATTCTTTATTTGGTTTTCATGTATCACCTTTTTCCTTGAGGCACTTCCTCCCTCCAATGAAAGCCTGGCACCCCAAGCAGTTCTCAGAACTAAATTAATTATAAAAACATATTAATGTCATCTGTACAGCAGTGAAATTAATTTATTCAATACATTCAAGAGGAAGCCATCAATTATGACCAGAAAGTGTAGCATTTTGTGTTATACCATTTACAATTCTTACAAGTTTTAATATATCCTCCAGCAAGAATCACCATAAATATCACCTGCTGTGCAGTTTTGATTTATGAATTAAATGTAATTTTTAGATGCCACTAATGTTCAAATATTGAACATTTTATTCTTATCAAATGAGTGTTCTAGATATTTATCCCTGTTTGCAGATCTCCATTCTCTTGGCCTGACCTCTGCCCCAAGGTGTGGAAGTACACCATAGGAACACTGCTCTGGGACTTTCTATGGCTTGAATAGTGTCCCCCAAAGGGTTCACATGTAAAGGTTTAGTCCTTGGGGTGGTTGTGTCAGGAGGTCCTGTGAACCTTTAGGAGGTGGAACAGATGGGAAATGTTTATATCACTGGGGGTTCTGCCCTGAAGGGGGGTTGTGAGAACCAGATCTCAGTCTGTCTTGTCTCCTGGCTTATGATCACTCACTCCAACCTGTGCTCCTGCCATTGCCGTCTGCTACCCTCACCAGGGACCAAACCAATGTGATCGACTGTCTTGGACTTGCACCTCCCAAGTGTGTATTAAAAAGCTCTTTCTCTTTTATAAGTTAATTGCATCAGGTATTTTGTTGCAGACACAAATTTCCCAGACGTGCTTTCCAGTTTAAAGTTCCCAAGACATACTTCAAGCTCAACAAAGAGAAATCTGTCTGCACCCTCATGCCAAGATCCAGCTGCCTCAGGGCTCCAATTGGTCCAATCTCAGAATGAATCAGGCATTTATAGAAACAAGGCCATTTCCAATTATACCTCACAAAGATCATTAGAGGACATCCTATTCCTCACCCATAGCAACTTTTATTAAATCTCTTCCCACCCAGTTCCTCTTCTACATTACCAGCAAGACACACAACTCACCGGAATTCCTCTCTGGGCTGTTCTACAGAACTTTCCCCAAGAAAATATAGTGGACCTGACTCTGACAAATACCTGGTAGCCAAACTATGTAAGAAATGCCTAAATGCATTTTTAAGAGGCAGACATCCCAGTGAAACAAGCAGCACGATAGAATAGGTACTTCACAGAAGAGGAGCTACCAAGCGTGTGACAAGTTACTCTGTGACATGAGTCATCAATAATAGGCAAATTAAAACTACAACGAAGTTAAAGCTGAACACACTGCTAGGATGGCTAAGAGAAAAATACAGAAATCATCCAGTATTGACTTTCACACACTCCTGGCAGGATATAAACTGGTATCACGTGGCACACTGGGTGACATACACACTAAAATGAACGCATCCCCAGTGACCCAAAAATTCCACTGCTAGGTAAATACCCAAAAGAAACGAGCCCACATGTTCACCCAAAGACACATACTAGAGTACTGTATTCATGGTTATTCAAAAAAGCCCCAAATTAAAAACTACAAAATGTCCATTGACAGGAAAATGGAACAGGATTGCCAGATAAAACAGAGGATGCCCAATTAAATTAGAATTTGAGACAAACAACAGTAGTGTTTTTAGTGTTAAGTGTATCACAGACAGAATATTCCCTAAAATGAACTGCTGCTGTGCACAACAACACAAACTTCATCAATATGGCGATGAGCAAAACGAAGCCAGATACCAAAAAAATGCAGATTAGGTGATTCTGTTTATTGCACATGATATATGAAAACAGGCAAGAGAAGCTGCTGAGAGAGGTCCTGGAAGGGGACAAAAAGGGCATTTGGGAGCCTGGAACATTCCGTTTCTTGATCTGGCCACTGATTAAACAGCTGTGCTCTCTTTGTGGTAACTCACCATACTCCTATTATATATGCCCTCTATAATTACACCAAAAAGTATTGGTTGCATATCTGAGTTCAAATGTAACCGGACATCCTGTGCTCAGTCTGACAACCCTATTCGGCTCTCCTGTTAATGGACATTTTTCCCATCAACACATATCACAAGTGCATTTTATATGTCCATAAAAATTATCATAACTTCTCACACAACACTGTTCCCATAAAGTCCTTCCAGTTTTATCTTTGAAGGGAGGGGAAATGTCAGTGGGGAAAGTTAGAATTATCACCAGGCCGTGGGCAGGGTCAGAGGAGGAAACAAGCCTGCAAATAGTCACATAGGAACAATTCTTGTAATGCAGAAAATTAATGTCTTTCCAAGTCCAGAGACAGGATCCCTGTTGCCACCCACATAGGATTTAAATTCAAATTGCCTACAAGGTACCTCTAAGCTGCTCTCCTTTTGTAGAAGCAGGGACAGCTATGATCAGCCATGATCATGTTTGAGTCCCTTCTCCTCCCTCCATATTCCTCCTTCCCCCACGGGCATTAGAAAACAACTCTTAATTCTGATTTTGGCACTGAGACCCTCTATGGTCCTGGAAAGCCAGCACCCATCCTGAGCTGCTGTTTCCACCTCTTGAAGATCTCCAGACCCACAGTTAGCTCACAGCTGGGGCTCTGCAGATGGGCCCATCCCCAGAACAACAGGGACCCCAAAGGGGTAAGAAACACACTGAGCAGCATGACTGCATATTAACGGTCCCCACCAAAGTGGAAATGCAACAGAAAGCTGAGCACTGACTGAGACGCTAGCCCCCCAGGACAGAAAGGCACTGTGTCAAATACGGTGGAGGGGGATGGTTAGAGCTGACTTGGAGTCAGACTTGAGACACCCTTGAGCCCATTGCCAACCATCTAAGCCTTGGTTTTCCCATCTGCACAGTGGGGATAATAACATTGGCAACTCCCTGAGTCACCATGGGGATCAGATGAGATGACAAGCAGCAAGGTGTTTTGTCTGATGACCATAGTGCATTTGCTGCCCTGTGTGCTCACTTGGAACCTGTCCACATTTCCCAATCAAAATGAAGTATAATTCCTTCCCTCCAACTGAGGGGCGAAGAGGATTTGTGGCCAGCCTGTCACAGGTAGAATGTGACAGAAGTGATTTATTGTGTGTCCAAACCTAGGTCCTAAGAGGTAATTACCTTCTGCTTGTTAGCTGATATGCTCACCAATCCAGCTCTCAGCCACTGTGATAGTTAACTGTGTCAATTTGAGTAAGAAACACACAACTAAATTGAATCAGCACAGTTCTGGGTGTGGCTGAAGGGATTTACTGAAGACAGAAGACCCACCCTAGGTATGAGTAGCAGCAACCAGTAGGCTGGTAGCCTGAATAGAAGAAAAGGGAAACAAAGAAGGAAGTCCCATCTGTTTTTTTGGAGGAGCTCCAATCCTTACCTTCACCTTCCTTAGACATCAGCTCCTGGCTTTCAGCACAGATCCTTCAGCCTTCCAGTGCAGACCCTTCAGCCTCCTGACAGGAACTCACATGGGACACTAAAGTGAGCTCCAGACCTCTGACCTTTGACTGGATCCTTCAGATCTCCAAGACACAGACAGCTGTTTTGCACCCTTCCACACCTGACTCATGGGCAGCCATTGTAAGCCTATCTTGTAAATCCTTATATATTTATAACTGAATCTGTTTCTCTAGTAAACACTAACGTATATAGCCACCATCAAAGCCAGCTACCTGGAAGCCACCACTTGGTGAGGAAAGCCAGACCACATGGGAAAGCCACATGTGCCAGCTGAATGTCCTGCTAAGCTGCCAGGTAACAGATAGATATCAGCCACAGATATGAGTAGACATCCACCCAGAGGGTTCTAGCCCTCAGGGTCAACATCCTCCGGACATTATGGATCAGAGACATATAGCTCCTGCCATGCCCTGTTCCAACCCCTGATTCTCATCCATGAACAAGATAAAATGGATACTTTCAGTAATTGGTTTGGGGATGGATTGTTATGCAGCCACGGTAACTGATGCATATTGGCTTGGGCTACAGTTTAGATCTAACTGTTCCCCCAAAGACCCATTTGTTGAAGGCTTGCCCCTAGGTGGTGCTATTGGGAAATGGCAGAGCATTTAGAGAGTACCTTCTGGCGATGAAGGAGACCCTGGTGAGAGGGTTATGTGGCTATAGTGGGGTCTGTGAGGAGCCATGTCTGCCTCCAGAACTCCTCTCTGCCTGGGAGCCCCG
>NW_004955477.1:2362336-2434758 GCF_000276665.1 Chinchilla lanigera
TGACTTCTCACCTGCAAGGCCCTGCAGTATCAGCGGTGAGAGGGTTATGTGGCTATAGTGGGGTCTGTGAGGAGCCATGTCTGCCTCCAGAACTCCTCTCGGCCTGGGAGCCCTGAGGTCCTGGGAACTGGGAATGCACATGACATCTAATGATATCTTCCTTGGCTTTTGCCCTCCAGGCCTGTGAGTCACTGTCCCTCCCAGCTGACCACAAGCTCTCCAAACCTTGCTTCATTCCTTTGTGGTGCCCAGAGCCTGTGCTCTCTGTTCTGTCTACGTCCTGGACCTACAGGCCCTACACAGCATCCCCCACCCTGTCCCCACAGGGCCTAGCACAGATCTGCAAGATATTTTTGAAACCTATATGCAAGGCAGATTTCTCATAAATGCAAACAGGCAAAGTACATTCTATAGACATTTTAAAAGCAACACCAAAGAACGCTGAGTTTAGCACACTTCTTGCCTCAGCACCCTGTGCATCCAGACTGCAGAGTGACTCCCTCCCCATACCAGCATGGCCACTGCAGACCCTCGATTACTCAGCAGGCCCCAAGGTACCTGCCCAGGCTACGGCAGGCCCAGGTCACATCAAAGAAACATGCAGAACCCTGGAACCAACTGAGGACCCACTTGGACCCTGGGAAGTGGGGCTACATTTCCCAATACCCACCTAGTGGCTACATTTCCCAATACCCAGGGTGAGGTCATGTGGTGAGTTCTTAAGGATATATTCCTCCACCTGGGGATTAATACTCAGGCACTGTTCAATCCCTCCTGCCCCCTGCCATCCTGCCATACTTTGTCCCGGGCTCCCTATCTCTGTACATCCTAGAAGAGGGCAAAGAGGACTTTCACATTGCCCTCTTCCCTTCCTCACCAGCCCTCCTCTGGTCTCCCATATCTAACATTTCCTGCTTCCAACAGCTACAACCTGGCGACTGAAAGGACCTAAAGTACAAGGTATCTACCGTGCTCTCCCTTTGTGTTAGTCAGCTTCCTTGTTGCTGGGACAAAATACCTAACACCTGCAACTTAAAGGAGGAGAGATTTATTTTGGCTCAGATTTTCAAAGAGTTCAGTCCATAGTCAGCTGGTTCCAAGGCAGAAACATCATGGCAAAGGAGCTGGCTATTTACCTCATGGCAGTCAGGAAGCAAAGCAACAGAGAAAGAGCCAGAGAGGAAAGGGCCAGGGACCAGATATAGGCCCCAAAGTCACACTTCCCTACCCCCACCCCAAAACACTCAGAAGTGTACTTTACTAAGGTAGGCCTCTGTCAAGCCGATCAAGTTGACAATTAAGATTAACCAGTGTCCTTGTTTGTGGGCGGCTCTCACTCCCTACAAAATCTAGCCTGCGCTCTTCAGTCTTGCACAACCCAGCCCCACTATTCCCCCAAGTCCTCAGACACATCTGGGCCTCAGCTGGTGTACGTGCTAAGATGGGGCTGTCTTCCTAAATGGCTTCTCTCCCTTAGCAGCTCTGATATGTCCCCTTCCAGGCCACACCTCTGAATTCTTCCCTAATTTCCTGATGAGACGCTTCCTCCTCTAGGTCCCTGAGTCCTTCCCCACTGCTCTAAAAGCATGACCCACTTTGATTTCCAAGTATCTTGTGTTTGCCTTTCCTCTTCCTCCTCCTGTGAGCCCTGAGTGGAAGAAGAAAACTGCAGTCTTCATCTTTGAAGCCCTCTGGACTAGTAATGCCATGCTAGCTGCTGCTAGCATCTCAGTGACCTAATGAGGTAACAGCTGAGGTCTCATGAGTATCCACGCTCTCGGCCAGCCCACTTTCCCTAGCTCATGCAGACCCTGGGCTCCATCCATCCTGCAGCCCCTCCCACACAGCCCTTGGAGTCCTCTTTATGAAGATGGCACACCCATTTGTTAAGCATATCACCTATGACATGTATCCTTAAGAACTCACCACATGACCTCACCCTGGGTATTGGGAAATGTAGCCACTAGGTGGAGAGCCACTATCCATAACAAAGCTGCCCTGCAGAAAGAGCACAAAGCTTCATCCAGCCTCTGCAGCAGATGCAAAGGAGGTCCCATAAAGTATGTGTGGGGAGCTGAGTGGAAACTGAGGGTGGAGGGTAGAGAGGCCCTGTGGAAAGCAACAGGGAGGCGATCTTTTTCACATTTATGAGTATCTACTATGTGCCAGTTATGAATTACAGCACAGGAACCCCTGGCAGAGCCACACAATTTCGGGGAGGGGGATAGGCCAGGTCTGGACACCAGAATACAGGCATGGATAAGTTTATGGCCTTCCCAAGGAATTGTCTGACTCCTCCATGAAATGAGATTTTGCCCACCTCCAGGATGGGAGAGATGCAAAATGCGTGACACCCAATAGGTACTCAAGACCAGGAAAGTGCTGTTATTAACCTTATATAATCCTATAATAACTCTACAGCTCACTTGCCCTGCTAATAACCTGCAAGGCGAGAACACACTCCAGATCTTCACTCTCACTAAGACTTCGCATAGCTTCACAGTCTCAGGGTATCTCTGAGGCATCTCTCCAACCTCCCCTGCTTAGCTCCACTATAGCCACATAACCCTCTCACCAGGGTCTCCTTCATCGCCAGAAGCTACTCTCTAAATGCTCTGCCATTTCCCAATAGCACCACCTAGGGGCAAGCCTTCAACAAATGGGTCTTTGGGGGAACAGTTAGATCTAAACTGTAGCCCAAGCCAATATGCATCAGTTACCATGGCTGCATAACAATCCATCCCCAAACCAATTACTGAAAGTATCCATTTTATCTTGTCCATGGATGAGAATCAGAGGTTGGAACAGGGCATGGCAGGTGCTATATGTCTCCACTCTGTCCATGCTTTTCCCTAGCTAGAAGGCCCTTCCCCTATCTTCCAGGCTTAGCTGGCCACAGATCCTTCTGACCCCTGTCTTAACCTCCTTCCTGAATCTTCTTCTGACCATCCATCAAGGGGCTTCGAGCTTAGCTCCTTGATCTTAGCCTTGAAGCTCAAGGAGGTTCAAGGCCCCTTGGATTTAAGATCCCCTCCCTCCTCTGACTTCTCACCTGCAAGGCCCTGCAGTATCAGCCAGGAGCTAGCACTCCATCCACATGCTCTAAAAAGACATTAGGCAGCAATACTCCAGCAATACTGCAGAGCTCTGGCTTCCCTTTACCTGGATCTCCTGCTCAGGCCTTTCCCTGCCTGACCCATGCATCCCCATGCTCCATGGTTGACCTTGTCTGAGATTGACAGGCCATCAATCTCCCAGAGCCACAGGGCATACAAAAATCTCCCGTCTCTCCTTTCAAATCCTTCTCCGTGGGCTGATGCGGCAGACAAACCCATGGAGGGAGGGGCATTCAGACACTGTGGCAAAAGAAGCAAATGACAGCCCATGTCAGGAACCCTCCACTTATCTCCATCAGGAGCAGCTTGGGCTGCATGGCTGATGAGGCACCAACTTTCAGGCCCACCAGAAAGCCCAGCAGAAGAGGTTCACAGGCAATTAAGTCTCAGCCCTTCCAGCCAGAACCTCCCTAAATGTCTTGGATAATCAAAGGAGACATTTCCGTTCCCTCGCCTGCCCCAGGCCTGCTGCAGGCAATATACTTCAGAGATAAGCAGAGGAGGGTGGAAATGTGAAAACCACTCCCTCCTGCTAGGAAGAGGATACGGGCTCCTGCTCATCAGAACTTTCTTACCTCACTGGCAAGAGGCAGCTTATCATGTTGATATACTGATTTATGGGCAGCTTCTGGTGCACCCAGAGCTCACACTCATGTTTTGAAGAAAATGTGCACAGAAAAGGCCTTGCATGTGACTCTTAGGGAAAGGGGGCTGCATTTGCACATTGTTTGATGCTCATCCAGTGACACTGTAAGCCTGAACAAGTATCTTGGACAGGAGGCCAGGAAGGACTGGACCCCACGTCCGTTTGCCGCCTTGCAGGCCCTGCAGCTCATTAATGTCCAATGCATGTGGTCTCTTATCTGCACCAAGGTGCTCTGTGAGGTTGCAGCAATTAAATCACTGGACCCTGGGCCCACTGTCAGGAGGGAAACAAACCTCAGTGTTTCTCCTTTGCAACCAAACCACGGGCAGGTGCTGCCATCCTAGGAGGAGACACTGCCCCAGCCAGCCCGTGTGCACACCTAGCCCAGGTCTTTGGGCCCTGGCATCTCAGGCTCTCAGATGTAAATCTCAGCAGCCTGACTGCCAGGGCTTCCAGCTGTGTCCACCTTCCAGACATGCCAAGGTTTTTCCGGGCTCCTCAGGGACAGGGCCTTCTCAGTAGCTGCAAATGCTCTGACGCCAGTGGTCCCAGGATATACTGGGACATCAGTATCAAGCCACCCTTTGGCCTGACACATCTGACCCCACACCTTAGGCCCCTCAGCAGAGCCACCCTTTGGCCTGAGGACATCAGCACCAGGGAGAGATGCACAGCACCATGATCATGAAGAGAACAGGGATCAAAATTGGCTAGGTTCCAGTAGCACTGGAGCACAGTGTGACACTGGCTTCCTCTGTCCCTCCTCTTCAGACATCCCTCCCCACCCACTTCATGAGGTTCCTTCCTATTGGCCTTCCAGGTTTGCCTGGACATCGCCTCCTCCAGGCAGCCCTCTCTGACCACCCCTGGTCAATGCTGGGTGCCTCCCTCATTCTCTCTCAGCTCCCTCTAGGCCCCCTGCTATCCATCAGGAAAAGCTTATCTGTCCACCTCTCCAATCTGTGAGCTCCACAAGGACACGTGGGAATCTCATCTGCTAACAGTACCCACAATCTCTGATGCAGCACTTCATAAGTGTCTGCTGATTGAATTAAAACATCAGAGAGAAAATGATACGAATTTGTGAATGAATGAATGTTGGGCTTGTCAGTCCTTCCTGAGGACCTGTGCTGCTAAAAAGCTGTTCTCCTTCAAAGCTCCCTTTGCTTGTGGGTAGGATCCACCTAGACTGACTCCTGAGGTTCCAGACCTTCCAGCCAAGGCAGCAGCTCAGAACCACAGCCTTCTCAGCTGGCTGGCCCCAGCACAGCCTGCCCCTGCCAGGCCTGCCCGCCTCCACACAAAGGAATGGCTGTGTCCTTGCTGGCCAGGCAGGCCAGTTCTACTGTTCCCATGGACACAGGAATAGACCAATTACTTTCTATGTTCACTCTGCTGTGCACATGAGACTCATCACCACCATGTGTCCTTCCAATATGTCCTGCAGGCATCATGTCAAAACCCTGGCTTCACATACTGCTGGTGGTAGAGACGAGGATCCCACACCCCACCCACCTATATTGCCCATCAGGTCAGCTGCTATAGCCTGGATGCCAAGAAGCAGCTCACTTTAACCTGGGCCCCTTTGCTCAGATCTTGGGGCACCAAGATCCCTCCTGTGGCTGCTGAGTTCTCTACCTTATGAAAAATCCCACATGTTCCCCATGTGGTATGAGGACCTCCACGGCCTCCTCAAAGATCCCTACACTCTCCTCATCTGATATGAAGACTTCTACATGCCCCTCATCTGGTGTGAGGACCTTCACACTTTCCTTCCAGTACACTCCCAGCACTCCACTCTGTCCATGCTTCCCCTGTCTTCCTGGCTTAGCTGGCCACAGATCCTTCTGAGCCCTGCCCTCACCTCCTTCCTGAATCTTCTTCTGACCATCCATCCAGCACGACAGACTCCTTTGTGTTGCCGTCTGTCTTAATTACTTTTCTCATTGCTGAGACAAAATACCCACACCCAAAGTTAAAAGAGGAAAGGTTTATTTCAGCTCACAGTTTGTACAGGTTTCAGTCCACAGTCAGCTGGCTCCAAGGCAGGATGGCTTGGCAGAGGGGCATCAAGGGGGAAAAACAGTTCATGGCAAAGCATGGCAGGCAGAAGGCAGCAAGCAATAACATTAGCAGAAGCAAGTCAGCAGCCTGCCTCTCCCTTTTATTCCTTCTGGGCTATCTGCCTGCTGGGTGGTGCCACCCATACCCAGGGTGGGTCTTCCTTAATCCCCCCAGCACTATACACTTAATCCCAGCATCACATCCCTAACTCAAGTATCATACACCCTGGATCCAGTCACCTATGAAAAGCCCCACCTATGACCACCTGAGGCTTTGGTGAAGGGGCATCTAGATAACAATTCCATTCAGTCACCTAGCACTACTATTCTTCTCTCCCTCACCTCCTATGGAATGATTAAGACCTTCCAGGGAGAGCCTATACCTGGCCCTACCTGTAGCCCCTCACCCTCACCAGCTTCTAGTATCTCAGGGTTCAGGTCTGCCCAGTCCTCTGACCTGCACCTTTCTGCCCAGGCCTTTACATGCCTGTTCAACTCCTGGTGCTCGTGTGGGAGCCAGGTTTGCCTCTTCTCAGCTCAGCTAACAGATCAGGAACTTACTGGGCTGGCTTCTCTCTCTAGATTTTGGTTTGGTCCCTGGTTCCTCCTCTTTGATAGTAGCCCTCTCCCTACTCTATACTCTCCAGACCTCACAGCCAGCCCAGTCTCTGCCTTCAGACTTTCTGCCCTGTTCCAAACCCTAGATTCCTGTCTATCTGGGACTGGACATCTCAGTGGAATATACGGCCATGGTCAATATCATTTGCTCTAAATTTCTTCATCCTTTTTCACCCTTACCAGGGAATCCCTGTGGATAGAAGTATTTCATTTCTTTTTTGTTACTAAATAATACTAAGTACATTTTATGGGTATATATATTTTTTTTCATACATTGCTTAACAGCAAGGATATATTCTGAGAAATGTGTCACTCAGCCAACATAATAAAGTGTACTATGTAAACTCAGATGGCTAGATCATCACTAAACAATGTAATTTTCCAGGACCACCTACACACACGTGATTAGCCATTGATTGAAACACCACTATGTGGTGCAGGACTACCATGTTTTGTTTGTCCATTCCCCAGCTGACGGATTTTGGGTGTCTTCTACTTTTTAACTGCTGTGTATCATACTGCTATGAACATTCATGCACATGTTTTTGTGTGGACATACATTCTCAATTCTCTTACATACCTAGTTGTGGAATGCTGGATTTTATGACTCTGTTTAGTTGTTTGAGGAGCTAGCACACAGAAGCTTTCTTTCCTTTCTGCCTCATTTAAACCAGGGATGGTTTTGAGCCCAAAACCATTACATAGCTCACATACAGCTTGAGAAATAAGACAACAGAGGGGCAGAATAGAGGTGAAAAAGAAGCCAAGCCCTGATGAGACTCGGTTAATCAATCCTTGGACATGTCAATGTTATATAAGTCAGTACAGTACATGCCTTGTTTATTTCTTCATTCACTCGTTCACTTAACATTGAAACCAGTCTAAGCTGGGCTTCTGATGCTTAAAAGTTCAGTCTTAACCGAGTCAACTTGAATCAGCCTGTGGCTGAGTCCAACCTCAATGCTTAGTCCAGCTCTGGAGTCTTTCTCACACTAGTTTAGATCCCAACCAGAACCCGCACTGGGTATTTAGTTCCTGTTTAGATGATTGACACAGGGGGCACTGTCAGTATGGAAAGTGGTCTGCAGCCTCAGCTGAGCCAGGTCCAGTCTTTCCCTTTTCATCACTCACTGCTGGGCTCAACTCCCAGAGAGCAGTAAGATGGCCCTTTCCCTGCATGTTACACATTTAACATTGACTTCTCCGCTCTGCCCCTGAAGTCTTACCTCATTTCCCATGCATAGATGCAGTTCATCATTTTTCTGCACTCTCCAGGCCCAAAGAGTGGTCCAAGCCTGCCAGTAAGGATGTCGCCTGTAGATTACTGTGGGCTCCATGACTTTGCCTGTGTGGAATTCACAGAGAAGTTTCCAAAACTATTAAGTCAAGTCTGATAAAAGACTATTGGAAACAGTTCAACTTGAGATGGAAGAATAGCCAACACCAGGGATTGCCATGAGCACTGCTTCCCTCTCCTTGTACACAGAGCCAGGCTAAGTGGGCAGGAGAAGCACAAGCAGAGCCTTCCCAAGTAGCTCTGTCTACCACTCAGAGTGACTTGCTGTGGCCACAGGAAGACGGGACATGGCCTCTGCCTGGATTTAAGCTGGAAATGCCTGAGCAGACCTGCAGCCCATACAAACTCTCCAGGACCCTGATAGCAGGCATAGAGGGTCAGAGCAGAGGGATGGAGAGGCTTCTGCAGAAGGGCAGAGTGAACTACAAAAGGGCAGCGTCATCTCCATCTTCCTGAGCTTCCCAAGGATTGGGATAGACATACTATCCTTTTCTTGCTAGAAAACCCAAGGGTATAGACTTTACCCATTTTTGGCCATCAAGAACAAGCAGGAAGTGTCCCATGAGGCTGGAATTTGCCTCATGATCCCAGTCTGGAATTAAAGTTGGCACATGTTACATGGGGTTAATTAAACTTACCAATAATATTAATAGGAAGGGCATTTCCCATCCATGTTTTATATTATATCATAGAGAGCAAAGAGAGGAGAACTAAGCCAATCACAGCAATGTTCCTTACGATTAACTAACCACACTCAGAACTGATGAAATGTGAGGACCAACACAAGTGTTGACTCTCTGAGTTCCTTGAGAACAGAACCAGATCCCACTTTTCTCATATCCCAGTGTCTTTCATGGCTCACAGGTAGGCACAAACTGTCCCTTCATCTTGGGGAGTGACTGTGGGATCCTTTGCTAGGCCAAGCTAAGGACTACACCTAATTCAAAGCTTCCTGTGACACAGTTAAGAGGACACATCAATCCAAAACTTAAGCTACCATTTTTCCCTGAAACTTCCCCCTTGGGCTAAATGTGTCCCCCCCTTAATGGGCAGAAAGGATTCCCCCACTCCTCCCACCACTGTCTCACCCTGTGCAGTTCCTCTGCCACACTCTTAGAACCCCACTTTTCCTCCTCACTGCAGCCCATCCAGCCATTTTGTCCCCTGTGTTAGCCCATGTATATGGCTGGGATGGGTGAGGAAGCAGTGAGAGAGCTGAGTCCTTGGCATGGCCGATGGGGTCAGAGTTTCTTTCCAGGTTCAGCCTCAGGTAGAAAGGCCCACCTGGCCCTACCCAAAATGGTTGCCTTTGCTTCTGGAATGGTCACGAGTCTTTCCCCTGGCTCCATCCTCCCAAAGGCCCCCTCTTGTTATAACTAATGCCTAACCCTTAACAGGCAGTGTTCCTCAGCCCTGAAATATGATGAGGAGCAGTAGAAAAGCCTTGTCCCACTCAGGGCTCAAGTAAAAGCCCCCAAACCCTGTTATATCTGCATCCAGGGGAATGGCCGCCACACACACCAAAGGATATGAAATGAACACAAAGATGTTCTGGGGAAAAAGTAAGCAGGGCACTTTACACTTTAACTCTTCTGGCTTCTAAAATTTTCTCTGCCACCTCCATCCCCTTACAAAACCTCGTCCATCCCTAGTTCAAGACTCTGATTCCCATGGCTGGATTTGTGCAGAGCCTACTGGTGACTGAGGCCTCCATATTGCTGACTGACAGAGGCAGCCACCATCTCTGTCCTAAGGGTAAGAAGCCACCATCTTGAGCCTCCACATACAAACGTGCCACCTCTCTTCCCACAGAAGCCAACCTGTGCATTCCAGCCCAGGATCTTCAAACAAACCCAGCTGCCAATTAGTCCTCAGTGCTTCTGAGAAGCCACAAAAGGTTTTCCACACAGGAATTACGGTAGACTAGATGGCCTGAAAACCTTCCGTACCATCTATTGAGTAGTGTTCTCCCAAAATTCACATCCACCTGGAGTTTGTGAAAGGGATCTTATTTAGAAATATGGTCTTTTCAGATCAATTGATGTGAGGCTCTACTGGGTTAGGGTGACTCTAAATCTAATCACAGATGCCGTTATAAGGAGAAGGAGATTTGGGCAGCATGCACACTCACACAGAAGAGAAGAAGCCCTCTGAAAATGGAAGCAGGAAATGGAGTGATGCCCCCACAGTCAAGGGAGGCCAAGGACAGCTGGCAGCCACTAGAATCTAGGAAGAAACAAGAAGGATGTTCTCTTAGAACCTTCAGAAAAGGTGACTCCAGCTGACTCCTTGTTGAGACTTGTAGCCTCTAGAATGGGAGAAAATAAATTCCTCTTGTTTTAAGCCACCCAGTTTGTGGCAGCTCTAAGAAACTAATACTTCTTCCTCCACAAAATATTTCAAAAGGCTGGTTAAAATAAGGCAGCATCTCTACCCAGATGACCTCACAATAAATTAAGGATCAAATATAAAAGGGAAAATGAAAACGAGAATGGTGATGCTGTTGTCACAACTATGTGGCAAGTATTGTGACTCTTATTAACCAAAGGGCCAGCATTTTGAGAACAACATGATGACAGTGTCAAGGTGCTCACTCCCGCACTGAGGCCACATGCACTGCCACATGCACTGCCAGGACCCCCAAGGCCTTGTCTTCAGTGATGTGTTAGGTTGGAAGAAGAATCTGCCCTCTGTCAAAGGGAGATGAAAAAGAAAGTTGCCTGCCTTGGTCTAAAATTTAGCCCACCCTCATCCAAATGTTAGGGACTGAAATTTATATTACATGTACTTTGCAGGAAAAGTCTAAGACAAGAAATTATGATAAAGTTATACCCGGATAGTAACATGGGAGGGATCAGAAGAAGGATTACTAATGCTGTTACTAAGCACACCAGCTCATCCCAGACTAATATGAGCTCACAATCCAAAACTACAAAATGCTTAGGAAAGCTCAGAACATGCAAGAATCATGAGAAATTACACTCAGAAGAGTAGACAAAAATGTTCATTTACGAGGATCATTAGATACAAAGTTCAGATAAGCATGTCTAAAATGTTCAATAAATAAGACAAAATTAAGAACATATAAAAGTTTTTATATAAAAAATGTTAAAACTTAAATCAGTTCCAGAACTGATTTAAGACATGAATATCCATATTCAGGAGACTTAATAAAGCCCTAGACAAATAAATGAATAGATAGTTGTGTCTAGAAAAATATAAAAACTTTTTTTACATACTTAGAAGCATTAGAGGAAGACAGATTACCTGCAATTAGACAATAAACTACTCAGGAAAACAGCACATACAAAAAAAAACATGGAAGGGGCTGAGGATTTAGCTCAGTGGCACAGCGCCTGCCTGGCAAACATGAGGTCGTGAGTTCAATTCCCGGTACTGGAAAAAACAAAAAAAAACAAAAAAACAAAAAAAAAAGCCCATGGAATAATATTTTCAAAGCACTGAGACCAAATATGTGGGTTTCTTTTGTTTTTTGTTTGTTTTTCATTTGTTCTGTCTCAGTTACTTTTTTCATTGCTGAGACAAAATGCCTTACACTCAAAGTTAAAGGAGGAAAGGTTTATTTCAGCTGACAGTTAGTAAAGGTTTCAGTCCATAGCTGGCTGGCTCCAAGGCAGGGCAGCATGGCAGAGGAGTATCATAGAAGAGAAATAGTCCATGCCAAAGCAGGAAGGAGGCAGCAAAGCAGAAAATAGCAGCTGCAGCCAGCTTGCCTTTCCCTTTTATACCATCCAGGATATCAACCTTTTGAGGGTGCCACCCAGAACCATGCTAATTCCAACCAATGAACTAATACAGTACTGCACATCCTTCATCCCAGTATCACACGCCCTAGATCCAGCCAGCATCAAAAAACCCCACCTATGAGTGCCTGAGGCTTTGAGGGGGACATCTAGACATAAGTCATAATATTTTTGTTCTGTTTTTGTTTTGTTGCTGTAGGTTTTGGTTTGGGTTTATTTTGTTTGTGGTATTGGGGATTGAACACAAGAGCTTTCTGTCACTGAGCTACATCCCCACCCTTTTAATGCTTTATTTTAATCTCACTAAGTTGCCCAGGCTACCCTCAAACTTGTAAACCTCCACTTCCCAAGTAGCTGGTATTACTTGCCTGGCTACACAGTATGTTTTTACCAGAATAGTATGCTTAACTAAGGAATTATTTAAAAACAAAAACAAAATGAAGCTACTTTTTCAGGCAAATGAGCCTGCTTTTAGCCATGAGGGAATATCTAGAATGACCATCCCACTGTATAGAAATTGGATAACACATAGGAAAATTTTCAGACATTGGAAAATAAGCATCATAGGATGATAGTCTCTGAGTAACAGGGAACACAAAAGCCTAACCTCACTGCTACTCGGGCTTCATGTTAGAGATAACTTCTGTTCTACAGAGTCAGGAGAAGGACCCAGAAACTGACAACTGCATGGAGTTGAAGAGACAGAGGCTGGTGCTCAGGGAGGTCAAGATAAGCAGGACTTGTAAGTGGGAGTACTCAGAGCAAGAAGCTTTGGAGGGAAATGAAGGAGGAATCTGAATAGGGTTCACTGGAGTCTGTGCTGCACATCTACTGGGCATGAGTAGGGTGACACCCAGCAAACCCAACAAGGACAGATTCCAAGGAAAGAAGTATCCCTAGGGCACTTGGAGGGGAGCAAGTCCAAAAGCTCACACAGAAAGGAATTTATTAAGCTCCTTGCAGAGTAGAAAGACATCATTCAACATACAGAAAGCATTCGAAGAGAATGAAGAAGAATTATGCCTTAAAAGGAAAGGGCTATATTAGCCCTAGAACAAAGGGTATTTATACCTGGTTAAACATTCCAAAAATACACCTCAAAGGGTCAAACTGAACAAGTTAACTGCAGTTCTGAAAAAGTTCAACAATAGTTAAATAAATACATCACTTTATATAAAATTCACAATGTCCACTATCCAGTCAAAAATTGTTACATGTACAAAGTAGAAAAATATGTTCCAAGACTAAAAGAAAAATAATTCAATGGACTTAAATGTAACAGAGAAGGCAGAGCAGAAAAAGACATTAAAAGAGCTATTAGAAGTGTCTCAAATCAGTAACTAAAGCTTCTATCTGATGAAACTAGAGAAAGAATGCCAGAATAAACTCGAAGCAACCAAAAGAAAAATCCTAGAGATAACAGAAATCATTGCAACTGAAAGCATAAAAGCAAGAAGGAAATATCAACGAAGCCAAAAGATGATTCTTAATAAAGATCAATGAAATTGACAAACCTGTAGCAAAACTGACAAAATAGAGACAAGATACAAATTATCCATACTCAGCATAAAAGAAGGGATATCATGGCAAAGCCTACAGGCATTGAAAAGGATAATAAAAGAATATTATAAGAAACTATTCCAAAAAATTACAATGATCAAGTGGAAAAAATTCCTAAGTAAAGAAAATGCAAAAACTCATCCAAGATGAAACAGTAATCTCAATAGTCCTATAACTATTAAATAAATTGAATGTATAATTTAAGAAAAACTTATAAAAGAAATTTCCAAGCACAGATGGCTCCACTGATGAATTCTACAAAACATTTAAAAAATAAACAACCTCTGTTTTGCATAATCACTTCCAGGAACAGAAGCAGGGAGAATATTTCCCAGCTCACATTATGGAGCCAGCATCACCCTACTGTCAAAACTACACAACAATAATACAAGAAAACTACAAACCAAAATCCCTCATTCAACAAAACATTATCCAGCCAAATCCATCAATGTATAAAGAGAAGTCTCATTGTGACTGCTACTGTTGGATCTGGAATGCTCACCAACGGCCCGTGTGTTAAGTGCTTGGTCCCCAGTATGCTAGTAGAAGATGACAGAAACTTTAAGAGGTGGGACTTGGTGAGATGTTTGGGGTCACTGAAGAGTTTCCCCCTAAGAAGATTATAGGATTCTGGTCTCTTCTCTCTCTTTTTTTAATGTTCTGGCCATGAGGTAAATAGCTTTGTTCCAGCACATGTTCTCACCATAATGTGCCACCATAGGCCCAGAGCAACAGAACCAATTAGTCAGGGGCTGAGATTTCCAAAACTGTAAGCCAAAAATAAACCTTTGACTCTATAAATTGATTATCTCAGGTATTTTGTCACAGTAATCGAAAGCTGGCTATTACAATAATGAAAGGTGTAATTATCCTAAGAGTGCAAGTCTGCTTTAATATTTAAAAGTATATCAATGTCATCTACCATACTAACACTGTAAAAAAGAAGAAGTATATGATTATATCTGCTATGGCCTCAATTCACATGGTGAAGTATTAACCCCCAGTACCTCAGAATGTGACTATATTTGGAGATAGGGACCTTAATAATTAAACTAAATGAAGTCATTATGGTGAGCGTTAATTCAATATAACTGAACACTATCTTAGTTCAGACTGCTATAAAAAATTACCATAGGCTGAGTGGCTTAAACAACAAATGCTTATTTCTTGGCTCTACATGGAAGTCTGAGATTAGGGTACCCATATGGCCAAGTACTGGTGAGGAAAGAAAAAGAATTAAAAGTCATATATATTAGAAATTATGAAATGAAACTGCCCATTTACAAATGACATGATTGTCTACACAGAAAATCTCAAGAAAGCTACAAAGGAAAAATTTAAAGCTAGTGAGTTTAGCAAGACTGAAAAAACTCAACACAAAAACCAGTTACATATACATGTGTATATTAACACTAAACAATTAAAAACCAAAATTTCAAAAGACAATATAATTTGTAAAACCTCCAAAATATACTTAGGCATAAATATAACAGAATACTTATAGAATCTATATCCTAGAAACTGCAAAATTGATAAAGCCCTAAATAAACCAACAGACTTACCACGGCCATGAATTGGAAAACTTAAAGAATTAAAATGTAAATTTTCCCCAAGACTGATTTATAAATTTTACACAATTCCTATCAAAATCTAGGATTTGTTTATTGTATTCAGCCACATACCACCTAATGACATTTCAGTCAATGACAGACCACATATATGGCAGTGATCCCATAAAGTTGTATCACCTACTGACACGGTAGCCATCTGAGTTTGTGATGTTCATATAATGACAAAATTCCCTGACAATGCATTTCTTAGAACATCCCTGTCATTAAGTAATATATAGCTATATATACATAAACAAGCAAATTCCAAAATTTGAATAGTGAGGCAAAGAAACTGAAAAGCCAAGAAAAGAAAACTGGAAGAATAACACTTCCTGCCTGATTTGTGTGTGTGTGTGTGTGTGTGTGTGTGTGTGTGTGTGTGTGTGTTGGACACTGAACTCAGAGCCTTGTGCATGCTAAGGAAGTGCTATATTCTTAGTTCTTTGGATTTTTTTACTTTGAGGTCTTTTAGATTTTTTTTTTGAAGGTTTCACTAATTTGCCCAGGCTGACCTTATAGTTGTAACAATCTTTCTTCCTCAAGCTCTCAAGTAGCTGGGATTACAGGCATGTGCCACCACATCTAATTCCTGATTTTTAAACTTGCCAAAAGCTATGTTAATAAGTCACTATGTTATTGTGACAGGGAAGATGCATATATCGGTGGAACATAATAGAGCAGCTAGTACTCTAATGGATGCAGGCTAGTCCTTCCAGCAAATGTGTTAGAACCATTCACCCCTCAGCAAGCTCTCCACCCTGCCTGGCACTGAGGGCTCTGCTTAGAGGGACAGGGTCACCAAGAGCACCCTACCGACTAGTCTGACTCCAAGCAGCACCAGGCATTCTTCTCTGCAGGAACAGGCTTGTGTCTTGCAAGCGCACCAGGCTGTGTAAAGACAGAGGAAGGATGGTGACTCGGGTCCTGTCCGAGCAGCCCCACCTGCCCTCACTGCCCAAGCAGAAGTCACTTTTTTCTTAGAGTGTCCCTGTTCAGTCAGATGAGGCTGTCATAATTAGAACAGTAGACTGGGTGTCTTAAACAACAGACATTTATCTTCTCACAGCTCCATGACACCTAAGGTCATGCCGCCAGCATGGTCACATCCTGGTGAGGGCCCTCTTTCTGGCCTGCAGAGAGCTGCCATCTCTCTGGTGTCGCATCATGCGAGGGCACTGATCCCACCGTGAGGCACCCAGCCTCATCCCATCCTCTAAGCCTAGTCACCCCACAAGGCCCACCTGCCAATACCAGCACACCGCAGGCTGGGACTTCAACATATGAATTTGAGGAGACACAGTTCAGTCCACAGCTGACAATGTGAGCACATCACTCATGCCCAGAAGCCTTCTATGCCTCCCCTTTGCGCACTAGGTTAAGAGCCATCATTGAGCAGGAGGCTCCAGGCACATCTATGAGTTTGCTGCACGTCCATCACTTCATTCATTCTCCAGCTAATAGATCCTGAGCATGCACACCGAGTTCCAGGCAGGTTGTTGCAGGGAAGGAGAGTTCCACAGGTCCCTTCTGCCCCTGGGACCCTTCCAGTCCTCTATCAGATGCCACTGTGGTGTTACAGGTGCTCTCATGTACACCAGCACCTGCCAACACAAGTTTAACAGTGGCCTGTTAGAGGAATAGTGGGCCTTCAGGGTCACCTCTAGGTGCCAGATGGCTATGATCTCATGACCAAGATAAGCACAATGACAACCATCATTCAGATCCCTCAGGGCCAGTACTGTGTACACAACTCACATGCAACTTCACTTCTAGCTCTGGGCCAACTGTATGCTATGAGGTATAACTATCACCCCATTCTTCAGATCAGGAAACTGAGGCTCAGAGATGGGCAATAACTTATCCACTGTCTACACTGAGATCTGGCCTTAGGTCTGAGTCCAGACTTTAAGAAGCTTGTTCTGTTGCTCTTCCTTTGGTCTCAGAGGCCATGGAGACAAGTACAACATGATACACATGTCCTGCCAGTGGCACTCTCGTTCTCCCATCGTGAATCGTTGATCCTCGATGATTTTCATGGCAGCTTGGGGTTGATGCTGGGTCTATGGAGCTGTGTTTAAATCTCATCCTGTCTCTGTGTGGCTTCCATACGTAAACAGCTCTGAGCTGTGACCTGCAATTTTCCCATGACTTGACCTAGTGTGCTTTCTGCACCAAACTGTTTACTTTCAAAACATTTCTGTTCCGCTAGGCACAAGTGTTCTAGGCACATTTTTGTTCCTCTAGACAAATACCCTCCTGGGGCTGACCAGCTCCCAGAGAAAAGCAAGCTGCAGACCGCAGCTGCTCTCCCAAGCATCCGTTCTCAGGCCACATCAGCCTGGAAGAGGCCAAGGACACAGCAGTGACAACGCTACCGATGGCTGGCAGGTACACAGTTTGCTGAAAACTCTTGCAAAATGTACATGTACTGACCCCAAAGTGCCCAAGCTCTTCCTTCTCACTGTCCCCAAGGCAGAATGTAGTCTGAGGCCAACCCACATGACACCATGACCCCAACCCCCTGCCTCCTCCTGTATGGATGCTCCAGCTCCATGCTGAGGGCAGTATGGCCAAGCAGTCAGCGTTGACCCACAGTCATAGGAAAGAGAGCCTCCACCTGTAGCCCCAGGGCTTCAAGACCCAGGAAGACCCCTGTGTGCAAAAAAGTCCTGGGAGGAGCTCTCCTTGTCTCTAACCACTATGCCCCAATCGACAAGCTCCCTGGAAAAGGCAGCATGGAGGGGTTCCAGGAAGCAGGTGAACCTATGTTCTCCTCTGTTGAATGAGGACAATGATGATAAAATGCGCTCCACAGCACTGCCATAAGAATTAAACTCCATAATGAGTATTAAGCATTTTTCAGGGCATGGGACCAATGGTTAATGCCCCTTAGACACTAATTACTGTCACCATCAAGATTAAAAATGTGAGACACAGCTGGACAACCATGTCCAGGTGCATGCCTGTAATTCCAGTGCTCTGAGAAGCTAAGACAGAAGGATTACAAGTTTGAACCTACTCTGGGTAACTTAGCATGACCCTGTCTCTAAATAAAAAGTTTTAAAATGGCTAGGGATATGTGATGGCCTTGGGTTCAGTCCCGAAATGGGGTGTGGGCTGGAGAGAGAGAGAAAGAGAACCATACGGATTACTTGATGCTCATTCATTTAGGGTCTTAGTGTCATTCGTGTGAGAGGTGGGGAGGATAATAGATGCCCTGTGTGGCAGATGCTTCCAGGCACAAAGCTCACCAAATCTCCAGGATGCCACGTCTCCTGACCTAGGCTCTGGCCTTGAACTGATGTCAGATCACAGGCCAGCAATTGATGGGCATTACTGTAAGCTAGGGGTGAGGACACCCTCCTCTGTGGCAGCTCCCCACAGCACCTTCATTAAGTGTACATTTCCACTAAGTGTATCACACACTCTGTAAGTTTTCACTTCCTGAGAGTAGAAAAAGGATTAAGGGGATGTTATGTAAAGCCCATTCAATGAATGTGTAAACTGAGGCAGCCTCCATGGCACCCCATTAGGGTTATCAGAACCGCAAGGTATGGCCTCAAGAAGGTGGGGAAGCTCATCTTGGATCAAAGATGTTGCGGTAGCCAAAATGTGTACAGGTCTAAAATCCTCCCAAGCCAAGTCTTCCATCTTACAGGGAGCTAGCACAGCCAGCGCGCCAGGGTCGCACCAGACAGCCACACAGAAACTCCTCTGTCCAGTGACATTCTTCCACTATGCTCCCCCACGCTGTCCCAACCACCCTAGGGAGGCAAGATCTCCCCCAAGTCAGAGAGCAGAGCCCAGAGCAGCTATGAGGATGCTGTGACATCCTGGACCAGCAGCAGGGAGACACAGGTTGGCCTCCTGGACAGTTTGCCAGAAAACAGCCTCTCCCACTAGAGCCATGGAGCCATTACCACCCCTCCTGCTAGCACCAGGCCCCAGGATGGTACCAGAGTAGAGTAGGGAGCCAGGACACCTGGAGCAGAGACCAGAGGGCGTGGCTGACATGACCAGGCAAGGGCAGGGAGGCAAAAGGCCAGCCTGGCCAGCAGGGTTCCTGCTGCACTGGGCCACAGTTTCCCTGGGACCTTGCAGCTGAGCCAGCAGAGTCACAGACCGTGTGTCATAGCATCAAACTTCACACCGCCTCCTTGCCACAAGGTCATCCGGTCACAGTGTGACCATGGAACAGCATCACAGTATCAACACAGTGTCACCACATCACCGCATCGCTGTGTCACACCACTGCATCACGCCGTTACCAAGTCACATTGTCCCCGAGTGTCACCACCCCACCACACTGTTAGCATGTCACAGTGACACCACGTCACTGTCACCACATCACCATTTGTGCCTTACAGCAGTTTTTAAGCCCAGTTATTTGCTGCTAGGAAAATATTTTAAGGAAAAAAAAAAGCAGCCATGCCCAATGACCCGCTCCAAACCCTGAGCCAGCAGAGGCCAACACCTGCAGACCCAGGAGCTGGGTGTGTATTTACCCTGGCTATAGAACCTCCTTTGGCTATGCTGCTCATGGTTAACCTTTAAATGGTGCCCAGACATGTGTGGGACTACTTTTAGCATTGACCTCTGGATGTAGGCCTGCAGCTAAAGCCATGTAGCCAGCCCAGAAGCGTGAGGGTTCCTGGCTACCTTCTGGCCCACTCCCTCCTTAGGGTGATTGTTCCATTGGGTGGGTCAAATGTGTCCAGGTTCATCTTTGTTCCCGGGGCTCATTGCCGGTTCCCTCGACCCAGGCCTCCAGCCACAAGGAAGGGTCATTTCTCCCTGCATGGATCTTTCTTTACAGACTGCAATCGGTGGAGCCAGCCTCAGGGCCATCAGTTCCCTGTCCGCCTCTCTTCAGCCATTTAGCCCAAGAATTATTCACTATTACTTATTGATGCCAGGCGTTACCCTGCACGCCTGTAATCCCAGCACTTGGGAGGCTGAGGCAGGAGGATCGCCATGAGTTTGAGGTCAGCCTAGGCTACATAATGAGTTCAAAGCCACCCTGAACTACATAGTGAGACCCTGTCTCAAAAACACCACAATAAAATAAAATAAAATACAGCAGAGACTGAAAACTGGCCAAGGACAAATACTTTATGACATCTTTGGTGAAATATTTCAGTTACTCCCCCTAACAACCCTATCAGGAAAGGCTTGACTGTTTTTGTTCTATTTTTCCAGATGAGACAAAATCCTAGCAAGTTAATCGCCCAATCTGACCCTTCACAGCCTCCTGCCAGATAGGATAATAACACCTACTTCCCTGCAAGCTCAGCTAGCTCCTCCCTGGAAGTCTGAATAACAAGGCCAGTTCACAGGTCCACAGTAAAGTTATTCCTGTAGCACTCAGTTCCTCAGACCATTCTACCCTGGTTCCACCCTGTCTTTTAACAGCACAGAAATGCCAAATAAAATGAGACTTTACTTTCTCTCTGCAGAGAAACCATTATCTTCACAGCATGAGACCCAGCCTTGGGAATCTTCCTTCCCTGCTACTCAGGCCTACAGGGCTGCAATCTGCCAGAAAGCAGCTCCACCTTCTAGAGCTGAGGAGAGAGCCCTGCAGGCCAGACAAGGGGATCCAAGTGCCTGGGAAAGGCCTCTCCTCAAAGCACCTCTCCCAGAGATGGTGCAGAACTAACGTCCCATGTGGTCCTGGGTCTGCAGGATTTGCACCTAGCAGACATCAATCTTCTAAAAAAGAAAAAGGCCCATCCTCTCCCTGCTCCAAGTCCAGAGCACAGCACTCCTGGACCCCAGCAGAGCCTGGAGTCTTCCTGAGCATTTCTTGGAAGATGAGACAACCCTAGTAGCAGCTGTCTTCTGAGACATCCAAGTGGCCTAGAACCTAGGTTCAGGAAAGGCCTCCCCAGCTTGTCCCAGAGCCACTCCCTCAACAAAGAGAATGCACCTTATCTAGGGCTGGGGATTTAGCTCAGCGGCAAAGCGTCTGCCTGGCAAGTGCAAGGTCATGAGTTCAGTTCCCGGTACCAGAGAAAAACCAAAAAAAAAAAAAAAGAATGCACCTTATCTAGACTCTGGGATGCACTCTGAAAGAGGTCACAAGACCCGACTCCTGGAGCTTATAAACTGATACAAGGCAGCTAAACTAACAAGCAGAAGAGTTACTGGCTGTGATAAGGACACGAAGAGGGTGCAAGAAGGGAGGTGACAGGAGGCTGTCCTTCAGATGGGTCGCAGAGGGGGAGCACTTTTCTGAAAAATGAAATGCCAGGACCTGCAGAAGAGAAGGGCTGCCCAGCAGAGGTCAGGGTAAAACACTTCTACCAACAAAGCATGGGCACCAAGGCCCAAAAGGGAAGTGAGTTCCAACCTACCACACATGCTTGCCCCAGCCCTTCACAGCAATGTATTTCCCCATGCAACTCGATGAAGGCGGTACTAGAACTTCACTTCACAGATGGAGAAACTGAGGCACGGAGCCATTTAACTGAGTGACTAGTCCAAGGTCCCATAAGTAGGGGAGCAAAGATCTATTTCCATAGGTGCTGCCCAGTCCTATTACTCTCCAAGAGTGCCCCTGACCCGGAAATTGCTCTGGTGGCCCTTTATCTCATCACTGAAGCCATAGTGAGCTCTGGAGTCTGAGGACAGAGTCCAGTTGTTTCCAAAGATAGCTCCTGAGACGGGGTCACTGACTTGGGGGAAATATGGACACTGTACACTGACTGCAGCATGGAGTGGCCATCTGGCTTGGGAAGGAGCAGAGTCCATCTTGGGCAGAAAGGACTCCAAATCATCAACTCAAACCCTTACCAAGCAGAAGCCTCGCCCTACCTCAATTCCCCCATCTGCCTTGGTTCTCTCTGGAGTGCCACCTGGTCACTGGGAGATACGTTTTGCATATTCATATTGGTGCACAGCAGTAGAAGAGAGGTGAAACAGGCGGCAAATGAGCATGGAGCTTAGCAGAGCGACCTCAGGAGCTACTCATTAGCTCTCACATCCTGCACACGCACACATTCACACACACAACTTTGAGGCTTGGCTTAAACAGCACCAGGGACACAAAAAATGCCACAGAGCCACGTGTAAGTGCCAAAGAGAGGGGTCTGAATCTGTGCCCCAACTACCTGAATTAATTTACCCACCTGCCATCAAGAGTATAAAAGTAGCCCATAAAAATGTTAGAAATGAGCTTATTCACAATTTGGCCAAATTGGGCGGGCAGCTAGTCTGGCTTCACCCTGGGTTCATAGAAACACTCCAAGCTATAGAAAGGGTAGAACAAAAACCAGGCAATATGCTTAGGTAGATTTAGCCAGGGTTTGGCCCAAAAGAGGGCCTATTTAGAAAAAAAATGTTAAAAGTCTGGTTCTGTTAAAAATTCCTTGGCACCAAGAGCTAAGGGTGGAAGTTTCATTCTCAATAGGAGGAAATAGCTGAACTTTTTAAAATCCTCAGTTTTTTAAGATCTTGGTTATATAACCAGGCCTTTGTCAGATGTCCCTGGGCTTCAAAGGCCCCAGGTAATGACAGGGGACACCTGTGCGGAAATCACCATCCTCGGCAAGAAATGAGACCAGACACCATCGCAGGCTGGCCCCCTGCCCTTAGCCTGGCAAGCCCATGGCCAGCAAGGTGTTAGCACAGCTGTTGGCTGTAGCTGGTACCAGCCTATGTCCCAACAGTTCCTCCCACCAGCTCCTCAAGCCAGGCTGGCTTTTGTCATCATCTGTCTCAAGGAGGACAGAGTCCTGGCCCAACTCTAACCTGGCAGCCTCTGGACTCCAGATAGCCACTGCCCCACCTCCCCCTCCCTTAAGGATTCCCATAAAGCCCTAGAAAGCCTGCCAGAACCCAGGCTCCCTGCAGGTGATGAGTGCATGTGAAACAAAGCATCGTTACTGCTCCATCCCTCCTGATTCCTCCATGGCCTGCCTGCCTTGCTATCATGCTGGGCGAGAAAGAGGGAAAGACATCTGCACTGCAGCTTCCAGCCCAGGAGCTTCCCAGCCTCTTGGACTAGGAAAACAAGCAAAGATGGTGGGTCAGGTTGTTGGAGAGGCCCCGAAATGAAATGAGAGTCCACTGGTGATTCTCAAACACCTCTGGTAAGTACTCAAAATAACCTGGATCCATGAGTATAACCTGCTCCCTGCCCTGCCTCCTAAATATTCTTCTTCCCATGTTCCCAGGCTTTGCTCCTTCCTTCACCACTCCCTCCCTCTGCTCCTCCCCAGGCTCTCTTACACGCTGCCCATGTCTGTCCTTAATGTTGGGGGTCCTCATGGTCCATCCCAGACCTTTTCTGAGTCTACCTTCTCCCTAGGCCACCTTAGGAAGCCCCAGCTGCAGGAACTCCCATCTGTCTCTCTCGCCCACCTTGAAACCACAGATCAGGTTCATCTGTAGCCATTGGCTCCATCCTGGACCTGGCTGATGGTAGCAGCTCCCTGGAGCTCTACTGAAGAATTCAGAAGAGCCCTGGACCCTCCAGACCCTACTTTCAACACCCACAGAGTCTCTCTCAGCTTGAAGGCTTATCTTCACCCATGAAGGCAGCTCAGAGGGAAACAGTGCTTGCCCAGGCCGTCAGGCTTAGCAACCAAGGACAGCCTGAGAGCCCCAGGAAGGAAAATAAGCCCTTTCCCCAGGAACTCAGCTGGGACTGGCATGGAATCAAAGAAGCCCTGAGGACAGTGGAAAGAAATGTAATCCCTGCTGAGGGAGCAGGCAGGCCTCGGACTCCAGGAGTGGCCTCTCATCTCACTCCTGGGGCTCTTGCCTTTGTTCCAGGTTCCTCTTTACCTATGCTCACCCAGCCAAGTGAGGATTTGAGCCAGTGTTTGGTCCAGGAAGAGAATACTGAGGCACAGCCACCACAACATTACAACACAGGCTACTGAGGGACCCTGGGGGCCGCAGGACCATCTTGCAACAAGCACCCCAGACCCAGAGCTCTTCAAGGGTAATGCCTCAGGCTTGAGGTTCTCTGAGTCCCAGAGGCATGGGTCCCACTGTCCCTGTGGTACTTCTTCACCGCTCACCGGACCTGTCTACTCCCAGTGTTTCTAGGATCATCTCCCAGATACACCAGCACCCTTCAGTTTAATTCTCAGTTCTGCTTCTAAGTGGGGAGGTTGCCCAAGACAGAGGGCCCAGGCTCAGAGGAGGTCTGAAAGTAAGGCCTCACTCACAGAAGCTTCCCACAGAAGATGAGAGAAGCAGGGCAGGAAGAAATTGAGATCTCAGAGCACCTACATGTCACTTAATTTTTGTTGTAGTCTTTTAGGTAGGTGTTACTATGCCCATTTTTTGCAGATGCAGGAACTGAGGCTCAGACATGTCCCAAGTCCCCCTACCAGGGCCAAGAGAAGCTGAGGTTCGAATACAGTTCTCAGCAACAGAAAGCAGGTCCCAGCTCCTGGGCCTCACAGATCTTTCCTGGTGGGACTGGCAAAGCTGGTCATTCTGGAAGTGAGACATTTTCAATCATTCAATGCAGGCAACTAGAAATTGTCCCACTGGGTCTGTATGCCTCAGGTAGTTAACGGGCAGGGCCATGTTTTACACTGATCTCCCCAGATCTCCCCTGATCTCCCCAGGGAAGGGCCCCCATGTGCCTCAGCCGCCTGGGGACACAGACAATATTCTCACATTGAACAGTCTCATCTCACACTCTGCCCATATCTCAAAAAGCCCAGAGCTCAGCTCTCTCTGTAAAAGCTCAGCTAATGAGAAGCAGATTTTATTTTCTCAGGGGAGGCAGCTGGGGGATGGAAGTCGGAAGTACAAACTCTGGTGGTGGATGAATCATCACATTGCTTTTATTAATTTTTTACTGTGATGTTTTTACGATTTTGTAAAAACACATAGCAGGGTAAAGCCTATCTGGTTATTGGCAGTGACCATTTGGAGTAGAGCTCAAAAGCATGAGGATCTGGTTGAAACAATTCCAAGGATTGAGAAGCCAGTGCTTGTACCCCTTCTATTTTTAAGTGAAAAGCAAATTATAATACAGTATGTATAGTAAGATCCAAGATGTATTTTCAAAATATATGTACGTACATATAAAGGAATATAAATGTTAAGACATGCATGATAGTTAATCTTGATGGTCTTGTTGGATTGAGATGCCTAGGAGATTAGTAAAGCACACTTCTGGTTCATAGTGCCTATTGAGGGTGTTCTCAGAGATGACTGGCACATGGGACAGCAAACTAGGATGGAAACTCACCCTTAATATGGGCAGCACCATCCAAAAGGGTGGGTACCCAGATGAAACAAAATTGGAAAAAGGACAAAGTCTGGGCACACAGACTCTGTTTCCCAGCTGCCATGAGGTAAGCAGTTTTCTCCCCTCCATGTCTATCTTAGTTATTTTTCTCTTGTTGCTGAGACAAAATACCCAACACCCCAAAATAAGGAAGGAAAGGTTCATTTAGTTACCAGTTTGTGGAGATTTCAGTCCATACTCAGCTGGCTCCAAGGCAGAGTGGCATGGTGAGGGGCAACAGTTCAAAGTGGCAGAAGACAGCAATAGCAACAAGAGCAAAAGGGGGAAAGCAAGCCTGTCTTCCTCACTTATATTGTATGCAGGCTATCCACCCACACCATCTCTGTGTCCTCCTCTTGCATAGGCTCAGGTTGTTTACAAAGTGAGGACCCTGGCCCTCTGCTGAGTTGCTTAATTAAACTTCTAAACTTCTCAAGTTGACAAAATCAACCATTACAATGTCCTTATGCCATGATATTTCTGCTCTGCAGCCAGCTGACCATGCAGTGAAACCTCTTAAACCATGAGCAAAAATAAACTTTTCCTCCTTTAAACTGTTATTCTCGGGTGTGCTGCCACTGCAAAAGAAAGTTAACACACATATGCAAAGGCTAATGGTAGTTAACTCTGAAAGGCAGGGCAAGAATTGTTGGAATTTCTCCTTTTTCTTTCCTTGTATTTTCCAGTTTTTACTAATGAACATGGGCTACCTCAGGATCAGGAAAAACATGTCCTATAACAATAATATGAAATATCATGAAGCACTTGACAGCCTGGCTTCCTATCATGAGAAGCAGACAGGATCCATCAGAGGGCCCTTCCCAGCAGGGTTTGTGGCCCTAAAGATTCTGTCCTTGAGACTCCTCAAAGGCCTCTGGGAGAGAGGTAGTTAGAAGAGACTTGGATCAGCAGGGAATCAGCCTCCCCATTCCTGCTCATTTGGATTTTACTCCACTGATCAAGTTCCAGAGAAATGGCACCATATCCTTTTCAAAAGCAAAATAAACCTGACCGTGTGCTCCTGACCCTCTAGGCTGATGGAAAGTACATTCCAGAATTATTAGAGCTCTCTCCATAACTAGGGTTGCTAGACTTAGCTAGTGAAAATACAAGATATGCAGATAAATTTGTATTTCAGAAAAGTTACAAATAATTTTTAGCATATCACATATAATATTTGGAATATATTTATAGTAAAAAATTATTTATTGTTCATCTGAAATTAACCAGGAGTATTTCATTTATCTTATCTCTGTGCCTAAGGGTCCTCCAAAGACCCAGGAGGGTTCTACAAAGCAGAACAGGTGGGGAAGCCTCAGGCCACTCACCACACTATGAGTCCAAGTGCGTGCCATACACACCCTGAGGATCAAGGAGCACTGTCGCCCCCATGCCAAACGGGGCTGGGGAATCTTTGCAAGGGCTGAGTGCCTAGTGACTAAGGGTACCAGGGCCCTACCATCTCTTGGCACACTGTACAAGTATGGGGCCAAGGTGCCCATTGCCATCAGAGCTCCATACCACCATCCAGGGGCCTGACTAGAGACTGCAAACCCATCACATTGGGAGACTTAAGTGTGTTTAATAAAGGGACAAATTATAAAGATAGGGACCAAATGCAGAGAAGCCAGAAGGGTTACGTAGTACAGCCCCCAAGCTGCTGTGGGGCTGAGGTGACAGAGTGGCTTTCCAGAAGTAGGTACAAGAGGTTGTGAAGGGGCTGCTGAACAAAAGCTCAGTACTCTGAGACCCCCAAAGGAGACAGCCTGGGAATGAACATTTATGATTTAGGTCTAACATGTCCCCCAGAAGTCTCATGTGGAGAACAGTAGCTAACAAGGGTAAGTCTCAGAAATATCATGACGAATAAGAATGTTTCAAAGATTAATTGTTAGCCAGGCGAGGTGGTGCACACCTGTAATCCCAGCACTCGGGAGGCTGAGGCAGGAGGATAATTGTGAATGTGAGACCAGTCTGGGCTACAAAGTGAGCTCAAGGCCAGCCTGAACTCATAGCAAGACATTGTCTCCAAAAAGACCCAAAAAAAAAGATTAATCGTTTAAGGGTAGGGAGGTGGGTGGTGAGGGAATGAGGAAAGTCTCATGTTCAGAGGTGGGCTTTCAGAAGGCAACTAGATCATGAAGGCACCATGTTCAACAGTCAATTATCCATTGATGAGATCATAATTTAATGGCATTATTTGGAGGTGATGGAAAGAGGAAGTGGGTTCTAGGTGACAGGAGTGGAAATTAGAGGTGTGATCTCAGGGACTATATCTGGTTTCCAGCCCTTCCTTGCTGACTCTGCTACCTTCTCTGCTCCCTGGCTGCCATAGAAGTGAGTAGCCCTTTCTCCATGATGCCACAGGAGTAAGAGCAATGTAACCAGTGACCATGGACTGAAACACCCGAAACCATGAGCCCAAATAAATCTTTTCACCTTAAATCAGATGTAGGACAATTATTTTGTTGCAGCAACAAAAAGCCGACTAAGACAAACACCCAGTGTCTCTCCCATCCCTCCTTCCATGTCCCACCAGGACCTCCTACTGGCCAATCCCAGCCAGAAGCCTAGGCTGGGGAGCAGATGGGAAGAGGGAGAAGGCATGGACATGGCAATAGAAGACACCAGCACAGTCTGCCCCTCAGTCAGGAGTCGTCCTCCCCAGATGCATTCTCTGCCCCATCTGGGAGATCCCACAATTATCCCCTTTGTGAGCTCTAATAAAAGGCAGGCATGGTCCTCAGGGAACAAGTGGCCCCAGTGGAGGGGACTGAGCAGCCCACTGACCTTCTTAGAACAAGAAAGAGGAAATGCAAAGAGGACAGTACTACATTATCTTTCTCCATCCCAGCTGTTTTAGGTCTTAGACTCCCTAAGGTCCGGTTCAAAACAGTTTTCAGCATTAAAAAGAGAGAAACGAAAACGAGGGCTATTAACAAATTGAACACATAAACACATGACTCCAACCTCCTACCCGACATCAGCCGGAGTACAGCTGAGGACATGTCCCCAGCATGGACAGTGACTCAGCAGGTGTGAAGGCCTGTGCACCAGAAAGCCACCCTGGTTTCTCCTAGGGCTCGGCTTCAGGTTCAGGTACAGCCCCAGGCAGGGCACAGTCTCCCAGCATCCACAGCTCCCTGTCTCACCAGAACCCATGTTTATGGGAGGAACCAGTGTACCGCTTCTCCATCTCCTTCTTGAATGTGAGGGCAATGACTCCTCTTCTAGATACAAGAGTGGATTATTATTTTAAGCCAAGAAGCAGTCTCCTTCAGGAGAAGGTACCCCAGGAAGGCCTCAGGAATGGGGACCCAGTCCAGTCAAAATCAGTGAGGTATCTTCTCCCATAAGAAAGCAAATATAACACTCAACCTTTCCCACTGGACACAAATAAGAAAGGAAATATCCCCACATTCAACCTTTTTTTCATTATTATGAGCAAATACCTGAAGCAGGCTACTCTATAAAGACAAGAGCTTTATTTTGGCTCATGGTTCTGGAGGTGTAAGGTCTAAGGTCCTCATTTGGTTATGGTCTTCTTGCTGGCACAGCCTGGAGCACTACATGGCAAGACACAGGAATGTACATACATGGGTGTGCATGCACGCATGAATATGTGTGTGCTTGTGTGTAGCAGGGGGTGTTTCTCTCCCTCTTCTTATAAAGCCACCAGGATTCAATCATGTAGGCTCCACCCTGATGTCCTTATCTAACCCTAATTATTTCCCAAAGGCCCCACCTATAAATATTATGGTCAGATTAAGTTTCCACCTATTAATACAATTAACATTTTTTGTTTTTGTTTTGTTTTGTTTTGTTTTTACTAACGATTGCCTTTGGGGATTAAACTCCTGCATGAGTTCATGAGTAGAAGGGGGAAAATTACATTCAAAACATGGCAAGGAGTTTAGCAACCATTCTGTGCCCACGAGTAAAAAATATGCCAACACCAAGGAAAGCCAAGCCAAAAAAGAAGAAAGGAAAGTATTGGTGACATCCTCTGAACCCTGGATCAAACCATTCCTGACACAGTTGAGTTATAAGTACCAATAAAAATCTCACATTTTGCTGAAGCCACTTTGAATTAGGCTTCCTGACATAAGTGGATTCTTCCAGGGTATGCAGTATATTGGGAGCCAGGCACATCTTCCTGCTTCTTTCAAGGCCATCAAATGGAAAACATCCAATCTCAAGAGAAGACAGTTATACTCACCTAAGAATCACGATGTCTGTCGGCTTCTGCTAAAAGGGACTGTTGGAAACAACTGGGAATCTGAGCTAATTATGAGACAGTAGACTGCCAAAGGTGTTGAGTCTTTGCTCAGCCTCCTCTGGGGAGGACAGCATGGACATGAATTACCAGCAGGGCTAGGGCTGGCTGGCTCTGACCCCTGGGCTTGATGCCAGCTCTGCTCATTTCTCACTGGTCACCTCAGGCAACTTTCTTAACCTCTTTGAGCCTCAGTGTGTGCACCTCAGGATAACAGTAGTGCACCTACTTTGAATTAATTAATACCTGTAAAGTCCTTAGAATAGTGGTTGACACAGAATCAGCTTCACCAAGAAGTTTTAGCTGCTGTCATTGTTAGTAATCCATTATTAATGTATAAACCCTCCGTGGGCAAACTGCATGCTGGAGCTTACAGCCTCAGGCTTCCCAACCCTGCTGCCTGCTCTGTGCAGGCCCTGCTCCCCTCCATCCCTGTCCCTGCATCCCAACCTGTCCCCAGACCTGGCCTGGGCACTGCCCCGAACCCACCCACATCTGGCAGCCAATGCACACAAGCTCAGTAAGCTGTAACCCTGCACCAGCCCCAGACCGCGAAGTATCTCCATTGCCGGTAACAGAAATCCCTCCCACACTGGATTAATGGGGAGGTTACTTCACTGTCAGGACTCAAGGGCCTTGGTGACACCAGCAGCACTCCGTCCCTCACCACCTCGTTTTACCACGCTTACCTCTGGGCAGGCTCCACAGTCTGGCATGTCGTTTTCAAGTCAAGAACGTTTTCAAAGTCTAAAAGTTTAAAAGATTCATCACTTTAAAACTTAGAGTTGACATGGAAGTCACAGAGAGAAATATAATCTACTGAGTGGATGAAATTACAAAAAGCCTGAATAATTATGAACATAGTACATGTAAATATTTGCAGATAGTGGAGAGTTATTCTTGGAGGAAAATTTAAGGCCTTTAGCATATTAATTACACACAAGAAAAATGGAAAACAAATGAGCTTAATCCAAGGGGCTAACAAATATCAAAAGAGTCAACTACAGGCAACAAGAAAGGCATAAAAAAACAGACACAGCAACCAGGGGCAATGCCACACACTTGCAGTCCCAGCAACTCTGGAGGCTAAGGCAAGGGGATCACAAGTTTGAGGCCAACCTGGACAACTTAGTGCGGTATTGTCTCTAAATAAATAAGTAAATAAATGGGCTGGAGATGTAGCTCAGTGGTGGAGCACTTGCCCAGCATGCATGTGGACCTGGATTCAATCCCCAGTTGCACAAAAGAAAGGAGGGAGGGGGAAGAAGAGGGAGAAAAGGGCAGGATCAATAAAATTGAGCATAGAAATTATTAAAACACTCTAAATACAAATGCAGTCTTGTGTTTCCTAATGACAAAGACACTTTCTGAGAAGTACATCTTGCAAACGTCATAGAGCAGATTTACAAAAATTAGTACATATGCTGTGGAAGCAAGCACAGGATTCACAAAAATTAATACAGCTACAAATCACTAGGTGAGACAATGTTACAGGACCCCCATTCCACATGCAATCATATTACATTACATATGCAAAACACCTTTTTGTAACGTAATTGTATAGAAAATAGAAAATAAAAATAAGGGGCCATTCAAATATAACACATAGTTTTAAAGTAAATATTTAAGGAATATTATTCACAATCACAAGCCAATAACTAAAAGTGGCTTTAAATATGTACATTTCTGGAAAAAAATATATATATATAGTGTTAAAATTGTTACAAGAGGAAATAGAAAGTTGAATGAATCGATAACCACAAAAGAAAGTGAAAAACCAAAAGAACAGCAGACAAACTGTTGGGACTGGGTGGAGAACTCATGGTGGCCAGATAAACACTCAACAAAATGCAGTCATGCCCCTCCATTCCAGCGAAATCCCACTGACAAATTCAGCCAAAACTATGATAGCATTTATCATAGCAGAAAAAAATACAAAATATCTAGGAACGATCCGATTGAGAATGCATGAGCTCTCTATGGAGAACATTTAGAATCTAGTAACGACGCTAAGGAATACGGGAGGCTGAGGGAGTGGCTCAGTGGCAGAGCACTTGCCTAATGTGTGAGGCTCTGGGTTCCAGTACCAAAAAAATAAAAATAAAGTGAGAAATAAAGAGTTAGGTCCTATTCATAAATGGCACATTTAGCCGTGTCTGGTGAGATTCTGCTCAAGCTTATCTGCAAAATAAAGGCAAATTAAATCCAACCAAAAGCACTGCAATGTATTTTCAGGAACATTACAAATTAATGATGAAATCCCTATGACAAATATACATGAATGGCTAAGACAATCTTCTTAAAGAGATCAAAGAAGAAGTATTGATGAGCAGATCAAAGAAAAAGAATAGAAATTCCAGAATCAAACCAAAATGATAAAAATGTCATCAAAAATCGTGGAGGAAAAGATGAATTATTTAGTAAGCGATGCTGGGGATGACAGCTCACAAAGTGAACAGGGTTTGGCTCCACTATGCAGAGGCACCTTGCAAACGAGAGCCTTGGCCCAAGTTCCGGCCTCGGCTGGACCGTCTAAACATTGTGCTGTCCATGTGGGCATCACTGGTCCGGGTACTGTGGTGTGTCTCATAACTCCAAAGTATATGTGTGATATTTCCCAATGTGTAATGCATGTGAAATGCTTATGCAATTCAAATGTTGCCCACAAGGAACAGTGGATGAAAAGAAGCAAGTTTTAACTGAAAAGCAGATTCTTGAAATCATTACACTGCATTAAGCAAGCGAATAATCAGGCTGTCTCAAAGGAAAAGTAAGCCACTGAAGCCAGCTTCTGAGAACATAGAGGGGAACCACCCAGGAAGAGTCATTGCCATCCAACCCCAATATGTCAGCCCCAAGAAAGCAACAGGACAACAGGAAGTACAAAAGAAGGTATTTGCTTTGGTTATTTACTTCCTTTATAAAGAGAGATGTTTGCAATTCTTGGTACAGGTGATAATTTTTTAAAAACTAAAAGTTCTTTAGATGGATTTGGAAAATATTTATGTCGTACACAAAAGCAAGGATATAAAATGTAAAACATGATACGCATATAACATAAAGCCATGTAATATATCACATACACATACATTTCAAGTAGCTTAAAGACCATATGAAAAGGGTAAACTATAAAGCTAATAAAAGAGAAGCTGGGCATGGAGGCTGATGCCTGTAATCACACTACTCTGGGAGGCTGAGGCAGGAGCATCACAAGTTTGATCCCAGCCTAGGCAGCTTAGCAAGTTAGCAAGACCCTGACTCAAAATTTAAAATATATTAAATGTTAGGGTTGCATCTCAGGGGGAAAGCCCTGGGTAGAATCCCCAATATCACAAAGAAGAAGGAGAAGAAAATGAGAGAGAGAAGGAGGAGGAGGAGGGGAAGAAAAAGGAGGAGAAAAAGAAGGGGAAAAAGAAGAAGGAAGCAGGAGGATGCGAAGGAGGGGGAAAGGGAGAAGGAAGGAGAAAAGAAGAGGAGAGAGAAAAGAGAAAACATTCTAAAATCTCAGGAAAAATTTATTTTGAAAGTTGCCAAAAGAATAAACACTGAAGGACTGGAGAGTCTAGCTCAGTGGTAGAGCACTTACCTCGCATGTACAAGGCTCTGGGTTCAATCCCCAGCTTTGGTGGAATCTGAGGGGCAGACAACTATGAGGGGCAAAAATTCACCTTCATCAAAATGAAAGATTTCTATTTGAAAAGAATACCATGGCAAAGGAAACAGATGAGAGACACAGAGAGAGAACCGTGTTTTCAGTGTCCAAAATGGAGGGGAAATGATTATCCGAATTACATAACTCATTCCTACAAACTAGAAGCAGAAGATGGTCAGCCTCTCTGCAAAGTAAATGCAGGCCGCGAACAGTTAAGAGCAGAAAAAATCCTGTCATCTGTTAAGCAAAAGAGAAGACTCCACCTCAGAACCAGACCTGGAAATGAAGCAAGATACTGCCTTGCAGATTCCTGATTGGACAAAACAGAAAGGCAACCCATACTGGGGCGGCTGTGGTTTGCAGAACAGGATCTCAGATCCAACTGGTGAAAGGAAAGACTGGCGCGGGCTTTGCAAAGAGCCACCCGCAAGCGCAAAATTAAAGGTGTGCAACCCAGCCCTGTGACTCCGATTCTCACCCCAAAGACGCTCCTGTGTGACCATAATGAGCCTCAGAGAAGGATACTTTTCACAGCGTCATTCAGTACATAGGCAGCAGGTAATCACTCGGGAATTTAAAAAGGGTTGAGGGTTAGTGAGGTTTTTTCAGTAGACTCATATTGGAAATTCCATGCAGTACTCAGATATATTGAACCAGATTTACATAGAGCTACCAGGACTAATCTCAAAAACATAATGACAACAAAAAAAGGGAGAGTGGGATGAGATTACAGGCCAAAAGTATTTATGTACGATTTTAAAATGCACACAAAATAGCACCGGATATTTTTCAAGGACTCACTTATTTTAATATAATTGCAGAACATACTGAAGGTAGATTGGAAGAACAGAGAGTAAATCTACAAAAGCTGGACAAGTGTTATTGGGAAGAGGGAAAATGGAGGACTGGGGAGAAAGAATAAAGTAAAAAAATAAGCAAAAGAACCACCACCTTGCATGCACTGCCCGGAAGTAAGCAGGACCTTAACTGGGCAGTCAGCTCAGTTCTGTGGACTCAAGGACCTCAAGAAAGAACAACGAGCAGGATGAGCCAAGAGGATGGCAGGAAGGGTGGGAGACCCACTCGGGACCCATTTCCCAACACAGAAGTCCAAGCTGTGCGGATGGGCTGCAGAAGTCTGGTCCCACCTGCAGCCCAGGTAAGCAGTGCCAGGGCCTCCAGCAGCCCCCTCCTGTCCTTCCTTCCATCAGTCTCAGCTGTCTACAGCCCAGATTCCTGCAACAGCGCAGCTCAGACCCCAGGCCCACTCCACCCAAGCTGCCCTAGGTTCCCATTTCTTCTGGCTCTTGGCCTCCTGCCCACCCATCCCCAATCCCTGGGCAGATACACCAGCCCAGCTAAGGAGGCAGAGGCTCATGTGAGTCACATAGTGAGGGAGCCGTGACCACACCACACCCATCTCCTGCCCAGCACAAGCTGAAAGTGGGCTTAAGGGGTCACAGAGCCAGGGAACAAGGGCCCAGGTGTCACCCAGGTGACACTCAGATAGCTCCGGGGTCAGTTGCTGTCCAAATAACTGCTAGGTGTTAGTTCTTATTATTAGATGTCAGTCTTGATAATCACAGAGCAAGAGAGAAGAGTGATGGTCCTCTATTTTGAGCATTCCCAGAGAAGCTTGGCAGGGAGGGGCGACACCTAACCCCAGCACATAGCAACAGCAGTGTGCCAGGACACTGACTGCCTCAGACCTCGAAGAAGGTGTTCACCTTCTTTCTCATTGCTGAGACAAAATATTTGATGCCCAAAGTTAAAGGGGAAGAGGTTTATTTAAACTCACAGTCTGTAGAAGTTTCAGTCCATAGTTGGGTGGTTCCAAGGCCAGGTGGTACGGCAGAGGGCATCACAGAGGAGAAACAGTTCATAGTGTGGCAAGCAGAAGGCAACAAGCAGAAAGCAGCTTACAGCAGTAAAGCAGCAAGCCTGCCTTTCCCTTTTATCCCTTCCAGGCTACACGCCTTTTGGGTGGTTCCACCCACACCCAGGGTGGGACTTCCCACTACCCACACCCAGTACTATGATTAAACCAATTACCAGACTAATCGAGAACCGTAAACCTTTAATCCCAGTACCACACCTTTAATCCATAGTCACACACCCTAGATTCAACTACCTCTGAAGATCCCCGTCTATGAGCACATGAGGCTTTCGGGGCGGGGGGTGCAGGGGTTGGTGCATGGGACATCTAGATACAAGCCATAACAAGCCTTCACTGAGAGGGTGGCATTGCTTCCCTTCCCTGCAGTGACAGTCTGCACAGCAAGGACCTCATGACAGGTTTGGTGCAAAGGTACAGAGGAAAGGCTTGTGAAATCTATGGAGGGAAAGAGGAAAAGAAAGAGGGAGAGAAGGAGGGAGAGAAAGAAGGAAGGAGGGGGAACCACACATGCATTCAAATATGCCAGGTCTCACAGACAATGTTTGGCCATGGTACAATCTTGATTCATATGAATACATGAAGCTAAGCACATCCTGGAATCTTCCAAGCAAATAAAACATCACTTTGAAGCAACAGTCTTTATTTGAACCATTTAGGATAAAACCACTTTGTGAAATGTACTAATGGCCCTGCGTTCATTCATTTGCCTGCAGGATTCCACATGGAATCCACTATTTTCTCTAAGGAGTCACCATCTCCAATTTGTGTCCCCTACTGCAGCTATGCAAGGGCCTCCAGCTCACCGGGCTGCATAGCCACCTGCCCACCCGCATACTCCTCATTTCCTAAACTCCTTCCTCCCTGCCTAAGCTCTGGGCCTTCCCAGAGGCTGTCCCCAGCAGGGCCACTTCCCCTGACTCTGCGGAGGGCTGTTTCCTTGCATATCCCCATGCACACCAAACCAGGTGATCCCCAGTGTATCCTGGCACAGCCCTGTGCTGCAGGAGGGTATATTCAGTTCTGGGCACCTTCTTTACCTCCTCAGAGGCCTGCCAGCTACTCTCATTGCCCTTTTGAGAACCCTGGGAAGAAAGCAACTAAGGTTTTTTTCTCTCTCCCCCAAGCTAAGGAAACAGGCTCAGAGAGGGTCAGAGAATGCCCAGGGTCACACAGCTGGAAAGCACATGGTCCACTTTGGATCCCAACCTCAGCCAACAGAGTCTGCACTCCTTCCTCAGCTCCCACCCCAACTCCTCCATTCATGCGGACCATGCCAGGCTGCTCCCTTTCCTCTGCGGGCCCCATGGACACTCCTCATGGCACAGCCCCATCGTCCAGGGAGGGGGTATCAGAGGTCCACCCACCTCAGCAACCCAGACCCCGTCCTTTGTCATGGTCAAAGCCTCTCCTTCCTAGGAACCCTGGGTTGATGCCAGAAATGTGGCCAAGGAAGATGGTGACACAGAAATACAGAACCTGCAGGGCAAATGCTGCTTCCGAGGATAGAAATCAAGGGCAGGGGCTACCTGGAGGAGACCTGCAGGGGAAAGGATGCAGGAGCACTAGGTGATAGCAGTCAGAAACCCAGCCAAGCTGGGCCGGGGAGAGAGAGTGCCTGACTGTAGGGCAGAGCCCAGCTGAGGCTGGGAGGTCCCCAAGCAGTGAAGCCCCAGAAGCCCTCATTAGGGGTTTACAGAGCTTAGGCCCAGATTACACAAAGCCCATGAGCTGGGCCACCACAGGCCTCAGCCCCATGTCGGGACAGACTTAACTGCCCGACTGGGCTGCAGTCACCACCAACATAAAGTATTCTTGTTCCCCACCGATTTTAACAAGGTATTTATGGACACGGGACAAGCTCAGGACAACACCTAACTTATGGGGCTGGCTGCCCAAACAATCAGGGCAAAGAGGCGGGTCCGCACAAGGGCCCAGTGATAAAGTCCACAAAGACAGGCAGAACTGAGGGACCATTCACCCTGCACAGGGTGGGGCCCCTCTCCCACCTTGTTAATGCGCGGCCACATGGGTTCACCCTGGGACGACCTTCAAGGGGAGGGAGGCACATCATCACCAGATTCCTAGGCCTGGGACACCAATACCAACTTTTAAATTTTTATTTGTTTACTTTTTGAGAAAGAGTCTTACTGTGTTTCCCAGACTGGCCCTAAATTCCTAGGCTCAGGCAATTCTTACGCCTCAGGTAGCTGGGGCTATAGACACATACCTCCACACCCAGCTCCAATAACAATTTTTTAACCACAGACATAAAAACCTTGGACACAGGGCCTCTGAGTCATTGACCCCCAATACCACCAAGGACCCTGAGAGTATCCTCCATTCCCACAGACCACCCTATCGTTTCTATCAGCCCACAGGCTTTGCCACACAGAAATGCAACTACTATCCCATTTTTCCTCAACAGAATGACCATATGAGATAAACTCTCATGTCGATGTGATTCTAGCCAAAAGCAGAGACACATGGTATTTCTACCCATCCATCTCAAGTGACTGAGGTTTCTGTGTTTTGCTTCTGTGTACCTACCATTTATTGATGATGTAAAATATGCAAGACCTTGGGGTCTTAGATAATTCAGGCCGCACAGTAACTTGGGGGTGAGGGCACTATCATCAACCTGTGTTCCAGCTGCAGTCCAATGCAGAATGGTCCCCAGACCATATGCTACTGGCAGTGACAGGCCCAGATTCTAACCTGGCATGCTCTCTCCACCCTCCATGTCTCTACCCCCGCCCCAGGCACCTTCCTAATGGAAACCACTATGAAGCAGCTCTGAGCAGGACTTAAATTAACCAATTGGCTTTTCATATTTACTTGTGAGTCACTGGTCCCTACTGAGGCCTGTAATGGTAGGTGAAGCCATGAGGCCTCAAAGGACAAGATAAGGCCACAGCTGGAGATGTTTAGTACAACCCCAGTTAACTAAGAGGAGACTGTAGCTGCAGGAATCTCACTCCTGCAGCAAAGGCCTTCCTAGACATAGCATAGTTCTCCTAAGTTAACATAGTGTATTACCTGGAGAAGTCCTTAAAGGGATTCCCAAGTCCTGCCCAGATTCCTGCATTTTCTTCAGTATTACCCTCCTTTGTTTGAAAACCTAATAAATATGAGCTGCCTAAAGAAGTTCTCGGTCTTAACTCAGAGAATCTCAAATTCTGTGAGAGGGTCAGATCCTCCCGAGGGAAGGATCTGAAATCATTTCATTTGTCTCACTTATACTAACCTTCGCCATTCACTTGTTTGGGAGATTGTGGGCCTGATCAGCCCGCAATAACTAAGGGTTATTACAAATGCTATACCTTTCCATTGCCTTCCTCGGTGCAGCTACACCTGGTCACAGGGGACTTCTTCAAGGCAGCAATGTCCAGGCAAGCCTAGAGTGATGAGTAGGGTCTTCCCAAGAAAGAGGGAGAAAGAGAAAACAGGAAGCACAGTAGGAAGGGACCAGAGGAGCTACAGTGCACATCCTTGGCCACTGACACTTGGGGTCCTGCCCTATTGTTACCAATAACAGTAATAGCTACCACATATCCAGCATTCATTATATGTTTCATAGAGTTATAGTTTATCCTCACAAATGCCTTTGAGAGAACTATCATTATGCTGAGCATGCTGGGACACCGGGAGGTTAGGGAACCTACTGACATGCAGTCTATGAAACCAGGTTCCATTACAGGCTTCATTTGCTACCAGAGATCTTCTACCCAGTGGCCATGCAGAATCCCAGGACAGGTGGGCTGGCAAAGACATTACTGGATTTGGAATGGGAACACAGGATCCTCTCTCAGCTCTGACATCCACCTTACACCCAGGGCAAATGCCTTCGCTTCTGGGCATCCCCATGAAGTAGGTTCCAAAGCCCCTTTCCCTATACAGAGCAGGGCCAGGACTGGAGAGGTCAGGCCCAGGAAGTGCTTTGTTGCCTGTGGTAGGCAAGTAACAACTGCAAAGTGTCTAATCCTGATTCTTGAGACTGTGATTATGTTACCTTGCATGGCAAAAGGGAAGTGATTAAGGATCTCAGATGTGGAGATGATCCCAGGTGATCCTATGTGCTCAACAGAATCACAAGGTCCTTGTGAGAGGGAGGCAGGAACATCAGGGTCAAAGAAAGAGACATGGTGACAGAAGAGAAGGGTAGAGTGACGAGCTTTGAAGATGGAAGAGGGCCCATGGGCAGCCTCCAGAAGCCAGAGAAGACCAGGAAACTGGTTCTCCCCAGAGCCGCTAGAAGGAACCAGCTTTACCACGCCTTGTTCTTTACCTGAGGAGACCGACTTTGTACCTCTGACCTCCAGAGCTGTGAGCTAAGAATCGGGGTTGTGTTTGGCCACCACACTGGTGTCTGTTTGTTACAGTAGCTACAGGAAACTCTGCAGCTCACATGCTCTACTTACATGGGAACAGTTCCAGCTGCAACTCCTCACCCTGGGGATTTTACAGGAGCATCTCCTTTGGTGAGAGCAAAATGATGCTCTTTGAGTGTGAGCAGGGCTTCAGGTAATTCCATCCTACTTCCTATGAAGGGCTTAAGGAAAAAGGAACTGAAAAAAAACCCAACAATGGAAATGAAAAATACATAATTACTTTAAACAGCACCTGATTTCCTACTGTGCCAAAGGAAAACATATCTTCTTCCCAAAGAGGAATTAAGGTATTTCCTGATGAAACCACAACTGGTTCGTCAGAGGTGCCTGTGTCTGCCAGAGGATGCTACAGTCAGTCAGGTCAGGCTGGGAGGACAGCACTGGGCAAAGAGCCTTGGGGCCAAGCAGGGTTTGTATGGGTCCAGTCCAGGGCTTTGGTGGGGTCGGGGGCTCAAGGCTTTGGGGAAGGAAATTTTCCAAGGGTTGTAAATATAACAAGCTGACTTTGTGCACAGGGGTGATGTACAATTACAATTGAATTGTATTAAATTAATACATAAACAAATAAATTTGTTTATTTTATTAATAAGACTTATTAATCTGTTACAATTTAATTACATGTAAAGACCTTAACCTTTAATTAGTGCAAAGACCCTATATCCAAATATAGGTATATGCATAGGTACCAGGGGACAGGCCAGACTTGACTTTTCTTTCTTGGGGACTTTATTAATTTTATTAATAAGATTTTATTAATAAGGCTTGTGAAAAGGTATAGAAGGTAAGAGGAGGCGGAGCCAATAAGACATCTAATCAAACTCTGCACAGCAGTGAACAGTCTTTGTGGAAGTTCCTGGTCCACTGGAAGTGCCCAGTCTCTAGCCTGGGGAAGGCCATCGGTGCTTGACAGTAGGGTCTACCCTCCCTGACCCGGTCCTAGCGAAGCCACACCAGGGAAGCAGAGCCTCCCTCCAAGGACCTGATCCGCACCCTGCCGGCCACCAGTGCGGGGGATGGGGCAAAACAAGAGGTCCAGAGATGCAGGTTCTGGTCCCTGCAACGCTGCAGTGAGCCAAGAAGTTGCTGCCTATCGTCGGGCCTCAGGTTTGCCAGCGATAGCCAGAGTCAGCTGGACTAGGGGGCCCAGCCCAAAGGTCTGGACTCCACATCCAGGTCCCCAAACTCAGGTCTGGTGCCACCCAGAGCTTCTCTGTGGCCCCAGCCCCAGCCCAGGCATTTGCCGACAATCACACTTCTCAGGGCTCTTAAACTTGTGTTTTGTTTTGTTTTGTTGTGTTATTCTGTTCTGTTCCATTGTACTGAGGATTGAACCCAGGACATTTACATTGAGTTACACCCCCTTTTTTATTTTTTTATTTCAAGATCAGGTCTTAAGTCACTGAGTTGTCACAGCTGAGTTTGAACTTGCAGTCCTCCTACTTCAGCCTCGCAGTGGTGGGATTATGGATGTGGGCCACAATGCCCTGCTTGAACCTGTTTCTCAACCATCTGGGCCAGCGAAGTTTGTTCTTCACTCTCTCCATCCCCAAGGTTGGCTCTCCTTTCTCTCTTCCCTTTAGGACTTTTACCTCTGGCTTAGTTTGGGTTCCTCAAAGACAAACCAGAGATAAGAATTTAGGTGCAAATATTTTGGGGGAGCTGCTCCCAAGAAGCACACGGGAGGATGTGAGGAAAGTGAAAGACAGTGATATGGGTCGCATTATGTCCCCAAGAAAGAAAGTCAAGTCTGGCCTGTCCCCTGGTACCTATGCCTATAACTGTATTTGGATATAGGGTCTTTGCACTGATTAAAGGTTAAGTTCTTTACATGTAATTAAATTGTAATTTAAGATATTGTGATTAGGATGGGCCTTAGTCTAATTGGAGCCTTTTCCCCCAGGTTGGTCTCTAACTCCTGGGCTCAAGTGATCCTCTCACCTCAGCTTCTCCGGTAACTAGGACTTACCGACATGCAGCACAGCATGTGGAATCCTTTCAGAAAAGGAGACATGAGCACACACAGAGAGCAGTATGTGCAGAGATAGACGCACAAAGGGGGAATGTCCTGTAAAGACAGAGGCAGAGACTGGAGCGACACCGCTGCAAGGCAAGGGACACTGAGCAATGCTAGCAGCCAGCAGAAGCCAGAAGGAAGAGTATGGCCCTGTCAGCATCTTGATTGTTGACTTCTACCCTCCAGAACTGTGAGAGAATAAGTTTCTGTTGTTCTAATCTACCCAATTTGGGATGGTTTGTTATAGCAGCCCTAGGAAACTAATACTTTATATACAGTACAACTACTGTATATAAATATTTATTTGGAGATATATATATCCTAATTGTTCTGTTCAGATAACAACTTGGGTGACACATTGTTATGGTTGATACATTGTGTCAACTTGGGGAGTCTAGAGGTTTGGCTAAGTGACTCAGCAGGAAGCCAGGGTGCTTACTTTGTATACATCCTGAGCCTGTGGAAGAGGAGGGCATGGAGATTATGTGAGAGCTACATGCCCCTTAGGTGGGGGTAGCCTGTTTACAATGTAAGGCAGGGAAAGAAGTGCTTGCCGCCACTCCTCCCTTTTTGCTCTGGCTGCTTTGCTGTTCAGCTGCCATTCCCCCCTTTGCTCTTGTTGCTTTGTTATCTTCTGCCTCCGAGCCAGCCAAGTATGGACTGAAACCTCCACAAACTCTAAGCTAAATAAACCTTTCCTTCCTTCATTTTGGGCGTTGGGTGTTTTGTCTCAGCAACGAGAGAAAAGTAACCAAGACACACATGTCATTCCCTTATTCCATGCAGCATCTTTGCATGCCCCTCCCTTCTTCATATGTATTTTAGAGGAAGCAGAGATCTTGTCTCATTACAGAGGCTGAACTAAAAGTTAAAATCTTAATATTATGGCCCCAAGTGGTAACCATTTTCCTACACATGCCTCAATTGTATCCTTCTTTATGGCAGAGGAGTACTCCATTGTGTGTAAATACCACATTTCCTTTATCCACTCATCTGTTGCTGGACAGATAGGCCACTTCCAAGATTTAGTTATTATCAGTTGTGCTGCTAGAATCATGAACACGCATGCATCATTGTGGTATGATGCCTTTAATTTTTTCGGGAAGATACATAGAGGGGGATTAGCTGGGTCAAATGGAATTTCTAGTTTTCACTTTTTTGAGGAATCTCCATGCTGATCTCCATAATGGCTGTATTAGTTGCTATTCCTACAATAAATAAAATTGGAAAAAAAGAAAAATGTACATAAAAAATAGAAATCAAAAAAGTTAAGGTCTTTACATGTAATTGACTTGTAACTTAATTGCAGAGACCTGCCTGCCCAGCACCCCTTTCAGCCAGAAGAATGGGCGTTTGGTGAGCTCTGCCAATCACACACATGTAGGTGCAAGTGCCAGAGGCTGGACTGCGTGGATGCCAGGATGGGGAGGCCGGTTACAGCAGAAATGCCCCATGTTAGACCTGGGGTCAGCAGCACTCATGGAGGTGTCAGTACTCAAGGGAGGTCCCATGGTGTCCCTCCAGTCCTGAAAATTGATTCTGAACATCATTCCTTCTGCAGAGACTCAAACCTAGGTGTGAAACACATGCAGGGGGATCCAATGAGCAGTCTCACGGCCTTTAATCCATTTCTGTTCTGCTTTAATGATCAGAATTAGCTCTAGCTGCTTGCAGCTGAGCTACCTGATTGGCATGCAGTTTAGTGCACACAGCACTTTCCACCTTTGCTTGTTGCCCCTCTGGCTCTAGGATTCTGGTGGGAGGTTTTAAAAGGGGCCAGGAATCTTCTACACAATGTGATCTTCCGCACTGGAGCCTGATTGCAGGCTCTGTCTTGCCCTTGAGTAAAATAAAATAGTGGTTTGAGTATAGGCTTTAAGAACTGCACCTGGGATATGATCCTGGCTCCTTCATGAGTTATCTCTTGTGGAGAAAGCCATTCTCTGATTAGAAAGCACTGAGGACACACAGTGATTTGTTTACTGTTGCAAAAATGAACTGAAAACTTTCACCTGAAGATAAGAGTATATTTGAATGGCAGGAGATCCCTATTTTTTAATCTTGCCATGCACTGTAAAAATTAATGGGAAGTAAGGACTGTGATTGTAGTGGATTGATAACTGGTGATGAACTTATAACCCCCAGCTGAACTGAGTAGGCATGGTGCTGGGGGTGGGAGGCCCACCAAGGGATTGTTGCCAGCAGCAACAGAGGCAGAAATGAAGATAACACTTTAATTACTAAAACGTTTGCTATCCGCCCATTTGTACCAGCTTCGCCCTTGTTTCTCGCTCAATAAAAGGTGACTGAGATTGGTAATCAGGGCTGCAGTCCAAGAGGCTGTAAGCCCCCTGATCCCAGACTTTTGCCTCTCTTGTTTTTCTTGTCTCTCTTACTATTCCTTTTCATCCTCGGGCACCTCGTTCCCAGGACCTGTCACCCTGGATAGAATGACAATTTCTGATGTACTCTTGGGTGACTTACCATCTGCCGGGAGGGCTGTGAAGCTGGAGGTGTGTCCTATTGCAGGTCACCGTCTCTACCATGTTGGAGACAGCACTTCTTGGGATGTAAAGAAAAGGACAGAGGACCTGGGGAGAAAAGGTTCTGATGACACCGTCCAGCTCTTGGACCCAGGTGGGCCTAAAGCTAAACCTACCTCTGAACTTTTCAGAGAGATGAGTCAATTGATTTCCTTCATGGTTGGTGACAACTGGGTTTTTTCATCTCAGATAAGTCTCTAAATACATGAGAAAGCACAGGGGAAGTGCAAAGCATAGATTCCAGGACACTCTGCTGTGTTTTCCCCCAGGGTACTCGAGGGTGTGGTTAGACTCCAGATGGCTTGTCCCTCCAGCCTGCCAGGACTCAATCACAAAGTGAGACAAAGCTTAGATTTGGTCTGGGGCATTGGCTACCCACAATTTTGTACTCTGCTTAACATTTTGTTATGGACATTTTTCCACTGCATCAGTATTTTTTGAAAGCCTGATTTATAATGTAGAAAAATCCAAAATGAAGATTTTCCATAAATCTTTGCCATCCTCCTATTGTTTCATTTTGAGGTTGTTTCCCATTTGCCACTTTATAAATTATGCTGTAAAAGCATGTTTGTGTCCAAAATTCTGAGTACATCATAGATTATTTTCCGGGGATGGATTTCAGAAATGGAATTGACTGGTCATGGCTATTTTTGGACCTCTTGATACCTGTTGAGATGCTCAGTTTGAGAGCAGAATCTATACTTATTTGTAGCACTCTATTACTGTGTTAACAAATCTTCATTGTCAGAAATTCTTCCAGTTAGCATTAATTTAGTTCTGTGAGCTAAGAGTTATGGTAAACAGTCTTTATGCCTGTTCCTACAGATAACAACCCAGTCACATAGATATGATTATTATACAGTTTTAGACATGAAAAAAACTAAGGCTCAAAGAAAGTGTGTGACTTGCCAGAGACAACATAGCTAGAAAAGGTAGAGGTAAGTTGTGTTCTAGGTTTATGTAATTCAATCCTATGCTGTTTTCCCAGGAAATTATTTCAGGAAGAAGCAATCAAAACCTAGTTAGGGTCCTAACTAAAATTCCCTAGCTGGTACCTGGACACTCTCTGTGTAACATCATAAAATATCCCACTGGAAATGCATTCTAGTTTATTTTGAGACCTATATCATGCATGTTGCACCTTAAGAACATCAGGCCTATTTGCATTAAGGACCCTTTCTAAGCAAAGTATGTAGAAGATGCCTATAAGGAAAGGTCCTATGTGGGTCAAATAGCTCCATGAATGGAGCATCCCTTGGTCTAGAGATGTAACTCCCCTATTGGTCAACTTGGGCTTTGGTTTATTGTTCCCTCCAGTGGCACTGTCAGGTCCCTCCTGGATTAGGTCAGAGAAGAAAGAAAAGAGGAGGTACTAGGTAGGCATTGTTCACCAAGTTCCCCTTCTGGACTGATGGAGTGGAAGAAGGACCTTTGAGAGTTTTCACAACTATGGGGTAGGTGAGCCATGCAGAAAACTCAGACCAGAACAATGGCTCTAAAGACCTCGGGTGGTTCTGGGAATTTGTTTTGGAACTGAGTTTGTTGTTCTGAGTTCCAAAGTTGCACAACCTGTCCATACCTCACCTGCACCATCTCTCACTGGGCCTCAGGCTACCTTCTAGCTGTGTCCTTTCATTAGACCCCATGGACAGATGACCCAGGACTTCAGTGTGGCCTATCCCCCAACCATCTCTAGGAGGCCTCACTCTCCCATGGTCTCTCCACCAGTGCCAGGCCCAGTGGTCAGCCGTTAAATACCTGGAGACTGGGGCCAAGTATGCCTAGGCCCAGCTATGTCCAGGGCCAGTGCTGGTTGATTCCAGGAAGCTTCTGAGACCTGATGTCTAGAACAGAGGCTTACTGGAGCTTGGAAAAAGGACCTGAGGACCACAGCCTAGTGATCTTCAGCAAATCAACAAGTGGAGTCCTTTCTCCACAGGAACCCCAACTACATAGCATACTTGTTATGGTTTAAATCTAGAATGTCCCCCAAAGTCTCATATATTCGGAGGTGGGGCCTGCTTGGAACAGACCACTGGAGACATGACCTAGAAGGTATACTTTTATCCCCAGCTTCCTCTCTCTCTCTCTCTCTCTCTCTCTCTCTCTCTCTCTCTCCCCCTTCCACCCGGTTGCCATGGGTTGAGCAGCTTTTCTCCACCGTGCCTTTCTCCTATGCTGTTTCTTCCTTGGAATCAAAAAACCTTGGATTGAATCCTCTGAAAACCATGAGCTAAAATAAACCTCTCCTCCTTTAAGTTGCTGGTGTTGGATATTTTGTGCCAGCAATGGAAATGACTAAGAGAATACCCATCCTCCAACTGGCTGTGACTCTGGGATCAAAGGCTAGTGCCCCTTCCAGTCCCCCTGCAGCTCCTCCATTGAGATACTAGGGAGGCAAAGTTAGCTCATCCCAGCCCCCTTGACTCACCCGCTGCCTTCCCCAAAAGACTATTAATAAAGACATCACATCATTGTGTCATTTCCTCCCAAATTACAGCATGTGATCCCAACAATGAGGTAAGGATGAGGTAAAGGGTCAGGGGGAAATGCTGTCATTTCGCCCCCAGTCACTGTTGCAGGTTTTTGGACAGGAGAATGACTGGTTACTGAGCAGCTGTCAGCCTACCTTCTGCAAGCGGCTGAGCAAAAGACAAATTTCACTTTAAGATTTCATTCCCTTGGCCCATTAAAATCCTCTCTAGAGTGTCTGCCAGTGGCAGACAAAGGCCCATGAAGTCTGAGACACTGGAAACCCCTTTCTATCCACCACCCCCTATGTTTTATCCCACATGGTGTTGCAGATTTTGAAGTTGGGTATAAAGGAACTTCTTCCCCAACTTCCACTTCCAAGAGCTAGCGAGCGCTCCACACCCCTACATACAACCGCTAGAAGGGAGAAGGGTATTTTTTTTTCCAACTCCCCTAAATCTTGCAAGAGTGGTTCCCAGAAGTCAAGCCTGAGTTTTCTCCCATGCATGTAAACATCCTGAAATGACCTTGGAAGATTATGGCCCCGCCCCTCTCTTTGGGACTGTACCCGGGGCCTCCAGAGGACAGAAGAAGGAGTTCCAAGTAGCCTCTCCTTCAGAGCCAGTGACAGAAGAAGGAGTTCCAAGTAGCCTCTCCTTCAGAGCCAGTGACCTCCTTCAGGGCCAGAACCTGTCTTGTCACCTCTGTGCTGTGGTGCTGAGTTGGTTCCCAGGCTTCTGTTTTCACATCTGTATTGTGGACACAATCATGCTTCTTCTCTGAGCTGTCCCGAAGACTGGATGCATGGCTGTGGGGCAGACCCTGGCATGGAGCGTTTGTGATAGTGGCCTCATCATCACAGGAGGATGAAGATGGGCAAACTTCTTGAGCCACTTGTACAACAGGGGAAGCAACAGCAATGCCTACTTTGGGGTCCTGGGAGAATTAAAAGGGATCCTGGCTGTGAGGTCTACCCTGAACCTAACACTTTGGCACTCAGCAAATGGGATTCAGGGAAGATTTCAGGGCCATCACCACCCAAGGGAAGGAGGTGGAGCGCTCAGCTTGCCTCCTCAGAAGTCTGCCAACCCTAGCACAAGCCCTAGGTGTTTCATGCAAACATAATGGGTTGAAAGTGTAGATGCTGTTTGGGAGATAATCAACCTGGGGCAGGGGAGGTAGTGCAGTTGTAGGGATGGAAGGGCTCCAAGCCTGAGACAGGAGAAGGCTGTGTAGCTAGACCTTGTCAGGCTAGATTCAAAGAAGATACTAAATGTGGCCAAGCATGCAGATGCCCCCATTTATCCCACCCAAGCTCAGCAGCAGCAAGGCAAAGCCTACCCATTGACATCTGTCCATGCCCTGCCCACTGACATCTGTCCCTCTCCCACACCTGTTCCTCTCTGCCTCTGCCAGAGAGAGAACTTTCTTTGGCACCAACAGGGTACTGGAAGCCCAGGATCAGTCTCTCTGGGCCAAGATCAAAGACTCCTTCTGGAAACTACAGGGGAGAACGCATTCCTTCCCTTCCCCAGTTAATGGTTGCTTGGCTTTATTCCCGTTTTCAAGGTCAGCCTCTTCCAGCGCTCCCTGCTCCATTTCTACATTGCCTCTCCTTCGCGCATGCCAAGTCTTCCTCTGCCGCTCCTGTAAGGATACTGGTGTGTGTTTGCATTTAGTACTCACTCAGATAATCTGGGATTCTCTTCCCACCTCAAGATCCTTAATCCTATTTACTAATTCCCTTTGCATATTCAAGGTGACATAGAGTCTAGAGATGAGGACTTGTTAGCTATTGGGAAACTGAAAATTCTGCCCAATAGGTATATACATGAATGTGTTTGTACATATGCATATGAGTGTGCTGTGAATAAATGTGTGTATGCATTGTGCTTCTACCTATAGTTTATTACAGGGATTTGGTGTTGCCCAACTGTGGGAGCCACCTGAACAGTCCTCAGCTGTTCCACCTAAATGTGGGGCCAGAAGTCAGTGGGCCGGAAGGGAAGATGGATAGGAAGTAGGGCAGTTAGGAAAACAAGGGAAAGCAGAGCCTGCAGAGATGGACTAGACCCTACACTAATCTCTCACCACCCTGGGTTTCCCAGCTGCAATGCCAGGGCACACCTTCCTTGCAGAGTTAGACTCTGACTCAGGGGTTGGTGGGGAGGCTGAGGAAAGAGAGCTGGAGCAGCAACTGTTCCACACCAGCTACCCAGGTGGGCCCACAGGTAAGTGCCCATGTACAAAGCTGCATGGAGCCTTGGGCCCTGTGCCAGCCTCCCAAGTAGAAAGGAATATGGTCACTACTTCAGTTCTACCTTCAAAATGTCATGTAAAACATCTCTCACGACCCACACCAAGCTGATCTATGGAGGAAAAAGAATTCTGGGAAATGCACTCACTCCTTTACAGATGGCCACTGTCCTGGGAGGCCTTAGGTCCCCTTGGGACACTGAAGCACTGGCCTGGTAGACTGAAGCAGCCACATATGAGCATAGGAACATTCTCCTCTATGGTGAACCTCAGTTCTCTAGTCAAGAGACCTCTAGTTTTGGAGACAGCCTTACTCTACAGTAAGCATGGAAATATACTGGGGCCACCATGGGCCACCCCAACAGTTCTCCTTAACTTGTAACCTTGGGTGGCGAAGATTGGACACTTGGTGCCCACCCTCCTCTGAAAGGCCTTGACCCTCCCACACCTTCCCAGGAGCCTCAAGACTCACAGCTCCCCATCAGGGCTCCACACCTGCCAGCAAGTCCTGGTAAACAGAGAAGGTAAGTTACCTGCAGGCTCACTAGACACTGTACTGTCACCCACATGTCTGGTTTGGGAAGGAGGTGTTACAAGGGTAGGAACAGACAGCCCAGAAAGAATTACGCTCACACAACATCAGAAATTCTCTCTGGGAAGCTGGGCATGGTAGTTCCCATTGCTACTCAAGAGGCTAATCGTGAGTTCGAGGCAGCCTGGACAATTCAGTGAGACTCTGCCTGGGGCAGGGGAGATTGGTAATTGATTTGCCACAGCTTTGAACCTCAGCAGGAACTGCCCTACAAAACTATTGTAGTCAGCCACCCTCTGCTTTACAGCAACCGTGTGCAACTGAGAGGAAGTGTTCAGAACTGCTGGCCTGTCGGGAGAGATGCAACAGGATTCAATGGAGTAAATTTATTCAGGTGCTAGAAAAATATAATATAGAAAAGGACATTGTGGCCCACATCAGGAAGTTTGACATAGAGTACAACCCCACTGGGCACTGCATCATGGGACAGAACTGGGCAATCTAATACATGAAACCAAACCCTTCATCTACTTCTCTCTGTGCCAAGGTGGTCGTTCTTCTGTGCAGGTCTGTTTAAAAAGCATGAACTGTGCCACACACCCAGTGATCCATCCACAAACAAGGACTGCAGCCCAAATTCCAAAGGCTAGGGATGTAGTTCAGTTCAAAGGCACTAAGTTTCATCTCCAGTACCAAAAAATAAAATAAATGTGTTGTTGTAGAAAGAAAGAAAGGAAGAAAGAAAGAAAGAAAGAAAGAAAGAAAGAAAGAAAGAAAGAAAGAAAGAAAGAAGAAAGAGAGAAAAAAGAAAAGGGAAATTCTATCTGAGACAGGAGATTATGGGTGATTTTTTATGCCTTCTTACAACTTTTTCTGTATTATTAAGTGTTGCTCAGTGTACATATTATTTTTGTAATAAGAAAAAATATTTACAATGTCATCTGGCTTTCATTCACTCCCTTTCATTTATAGCAGCTCTCCTTACTGGACAAAGCAGGCACAGAAAGCCAGGCTGAACTGAGTCAGCACAGTAAAGCTTACACAAGAACATTCTTCTACACGAGCATCCCTTGGCCTTTCAGAAACCAACAGCAAATTAGGGGTGTGAAACTTCCAGAAGGTTTTATCATCACTCTCTCATCACTCATCACTGAAAGGCTGGTCACCGCTCCCACTCTGAAGCAAAGTGGGGAAGGGGAAGTTCCAGAAAACATTTTGCTGATTAGGTCAGCTTTCTGTGACCATGTCATGCCCTTACACATGGGTGCCTGGGGCAGCTGCCCACTGCTTGCTTCAAAGTGCTCTTCCCCCTCCACAGCTGAGCAGATGCGCCTCGAGCTCATGCCATACTTCCTGCCCTTTCTTTTTTTTGCTGGTCACGCTCCTGCTCAGGGTGCAAGATCCCATTTAGAAGTCACTTCCAGCTCCTCCATGCTTGTGCCTAGTTCTGCCAAGTTCCTTTTTCATCCTTGCTTGTATGAGGTTCCCTGTTTTTCTCTCTCCCTTGCCTATGACCTTAAGGTACTAGCTCTCTTTTTTCACCCTCTGGCCCCGTGGCACAGTTCCTAGCCCTATAAACACCCTAAAAACTCTGACTGAATTTTAAATTGTTCATCAATTTCTGAAATTAATCTACATCTAGCTTTCTTGGCAGTTGTCCATAAACTGATTGAAGATGCCCAGCTGTTAAGGGGCAGACATGCTGGGGAAATCCAGGAGGGAACCTCTCCCCCTCGCTAGGAATTCTTCCACACTCACTCACCTTGCTATTCCTCCATGCACACATTTTGGAAGAAGAGATTTTGCGCCTGAATAAACATGCAATTCCTTGTGAACGTCAGTGTTGGAAGAGCAATAAATCACTGCAAACAAGAGGCACCCCTCGAAAGTGGAGACAGAGAATGGCTTTCGCCAGCCCTATCAAAAGGAAGCAGGGACATCAATAACACCGCCAGCAGAGCTGAGGAAAGAAATCAAAGCCCTTCCAGTGGAGGATCATATTTAATTGCTGAACCACATTCATGAGATTACATATTCTGATCAATGTAGGTTGAAGAGGAGCACAGAACACTGAGGGGGGAGGGGAGGAGATTAGATGGCATCCCAGGTGACACAGCCAGAGGTGTCTGAGACAGGAGGTGGGCACCAACAGTATAAAGACAAGCCCCTTTGGGCATGGTGGCAAAACCTATAATCTCAGTCTTCATGACCCTGAGGCAAGAAGATTGCAGATTTAAAGCTACAATGGTCAACTCAGTCAGACCCTGTCTCAAAATAAAAAGTAAAAGCTGGGTATGGTGGCACACACCTGTAATCCAAGTGATATGACCAGGCCGAGACCCACACAGAACCAGACCAGACCTTCCTACATGAGAGGAGTCTTTATTGGGGGGAAAAGCAACATGGTGGGCTGCCCACCAGACTAGGACAGCCCTGAGCTAAGCAAAGCATGGGGTTTTTAAAGCTAACGTTTGGGGAGGGTGTCTGTGGGCCAGAACATTTTTGGGGCGGGGGTGTCTGTGGGTCAGAACAGCCTGAGCAGGGGGTGTTGTTCGTCAGAGTTAAATGCCTGGTTCTGCCAAGGCGGATGAGGGCAAGGTTGGCTTTTGGTGAGGGGAACTGGAGGGGGACAGGTGAAGAGAAATGAGTTTTTATTAACTCCTTAATAAAAGAGCTTAAATCTCTCATGGGGGAGGAGGTTGTCTTGTGACTTATCACCACACACTCAGAAGGTTAAGGCATAAGGATCATGAGTTCAAGGCCAGCCTGGACTACATATTGAGACCCTGTCTCAAAAAAAGTAAAAAGGGAGGAAGGGTGCTGGGATTATAGCTCAATGGTAGAGCACTTTCCCAGCATGCACATGGCCTTGGGCTCCAATTTCCAGTATAGGGGGAAAAAAAGCTAGGTGTATAACTCAGCACTAGAACACTTCCCTAGCATTTGCAAATGTGCAAGGAATGAGGTTCAATCTCCAACACCCAAAAGAAAGCAAACTCCACCTAGAGATCAAAGCAACCAGAAGACTTCATCATTTCTACCCTGCTAATGCACAGATGTGCACCTCTCAGCAGGGACTATCTGTTTGCTTTCTGTGGCTGTAACAAAATACCTGAAGCTATGACTTGATAAAGCAAAGTTTAGCTTTTTCAGTTTTGAAGGCTAAAATCCAGTATCAGGTGGCCCCATCTGTGTGGCCTCTCATAAAAACCTCATGGTGGATGGCATCTCAATGGTGGGAACACATGCAGAAGAGATCACATGAGGCAAGAAAGCCAGAGAGAGTCAGTGGCCAGGCCACAAGAACTATATAAAGCACTGCCCCTGTGACCTAACCAGCTCCCACTAGGACCCACCTCTTAAAGTTTCCACCACCTAAACACCCTCACACTGGGAACCAAGCTTCCAGCACAAGAGTCTTTGGGGATGAACCACACCCAAACCACACCACAGAGCAAAGGAATATGTAAAGCTAAAGCAAGGCTCTTGGCCTCAGGGATTCTCCAAAATATTCAGCCCAGGACCCCTAGCCTTTCACACAGTAGGCCCTCCATGAAGACTGAATTTCAGCCATCAAACACAAGTACATATGTCTTAGTCACTTCCTCATTGCTGAGACATGATACCCAATACCCACAACTTAAAGGAGGAGATGTTTATCGTAGCTTACAGTTGATGGAGGTTTCAGCTCATAGCCTATCAGCTCCAGAGCAAAACAACACAGCAAAAGGACATTGAAGAAGAAAGCTGTTCGTGTCATGGCAGCCAGAGAGCAGAGGATGAAGAAAGACGCCAGAAAGAGAGACAGAGACCCTGCCAGAACATGACCCAGAGAGCCCCTTCTTCCCACTAGCTCCCATCTTCTAACAGCAGGTCAGCAGTACCAGCTGCGTAACCCAATCACCTTCCAAACACATGAGGCTCTCGGGAGCCTTTTTTTTGAGACGGGTTTTGCTATGCAGTTCAGGCTGGACTTTAATTCACTTTGTAGCCAGGCTGGGCTCAAGCTCATAGCAGTCCTCCTGCCTCAGCCTCCCAAGTGCTGGGATTACAGATGTGTGCCACCATGCCCAGCTCAGGAGCCTTTTTAGATCTAAATCATGACAGCATGGTTTGATTCGGTCCCAAGAGAATGCCCCTCAATAAAATCTTGAATTATTCAAGGTAGTGAATGATATCCCTCTTCATCTACTTAGTGACCAAACCTTCTTGGTTTAATCAGCAAAACTTCACCCTGAGGGTCTGCAGCCCTGGCTATGTATCAGAAATGCCTGGGAAGTCTGTTCACAGTGGTCCACTGCAGAGGGACATGTGGATGGCATCTCTGTGCCAATATGTCCCTAGGGTACTCCAAAGACCAAGGGCCACTGAACCCATCAGGTGGCAGAATGGTAGGGACACTGCTCCGGCTCTGCCATTGACATCAAGTGCAGTGGCTGCTGGTTACATTACTGGTCAGAACTTCAGCTTCCTTCATAAAACAGACATAATAAAACCCTTCATATCTCACTGACTATACAAGTCCACCCCCAAGCCTGGGAATCTACTCTAAGACCTGGAAAGAGGCAACTGGTCATGAATATTATTTGTATTTGTATAACAAGAGCCTGGGGGCTGGGGATTTAGCTTAGCGGCACAGCGCCTGCCTGGCAAGCACAAGGTCGTGAGTTCGATTCCCGGTACCGGGGGGGGGGGGGGGGAAAAGAGCCTGACTTCACTGTATGACATTCAGATTTGAAGAACATCTCATTTGATAATTTTTCTAAATAAAATTAAATCTAGCTGAGACCCCTGATAAACTTGACCTGGTCACCTAGCCTGCCAATCCCAAGGCAGACCAGACTGAGAACTACATTCCACCTTGGAATATTCCATGAGCAGCTACTTATCCAGATACCACGATCCCAGGTAGGACCCTCACACACACACCGAGCCCTTCTATCCAGCCCAGAGTGTTCCCAGCCATCACTCTGAGTGCTTGAAATCTGATGAGGTACAGGTATAGCTCAAGGTCTTTGGAAGGCCAACCTTATTTTTCCTCCCCTAAACCTCATCCACAAAACCTGGTCTCTGGCCTACATCAGACCCTGCTTGACAATAAAGCTTTGCTCACACCAATCTATTTTCTTAGGGTTTTTTTTTCAACATTCTACTTTAGGGGAAATTGGCCAGAGATATGTACGGAGAATGCACAGTGAAAGAGTCAAAGATCACCCACAGGGCCACAAGTCCATGTAGAACCAAAACACACAGCCTCAAGGAATATGTTCTGGCTCTTGTCATCCCCATACTCCAATTTATTACTCAGATTGGCCCTGAGGTCATTCATGTAGCAGACCACCCTGTCCTTCCCCTGTCCCTCCCCTGTCCTCTACATTAATTCCTGTACAGACGTCCTTCTTTTGTCTTTTATCCTTGCTTCCTGATCCTACCAATAAAAAGCTACAGAAGCTTCAGTCTGGGGTGTTTTTTCCTGAGACTCTCTCATGCTGAGAGGCCTCAATTAAGGCAGCCCCTCTGAGCCTTCTTGGAGTTTAAACTGGACATTGACTCCGAGTAATCTCTCATCCTCTGTGATGCCACATCAGTGGCCATGGACTAGATACCTACTCACAAGGTGGATTTGATACCCAGTAATACGGGGACCTCTCTGCCTGCAAAGGCTTGGTTGTAATGAATACAGTGCCTGTGGCAGGGGGATTCTATCATTGAACTGCTGTAGGCCCCTCCGTCACTGTGACTCTAATTCTTGATCAGCAAGATCAAGTCGCACTGGCCCACTGGCATCCATGCAGCCATTCTCCAACCTGTGGGGCAGAATCAGAGAAACCCAACCCCAACACCTTTCCCTCCAAGCTCCAAGAGCCTCCTCCCTCCCCTATGCCCACAATCCCTCCCACTGTACACCTAACAGGCACTGAGCGGTCTTGTCTTTCGGGTGGTCCTGGAAGTAGAAAGAAGCCATTATCCCCCTCCTGTGCCAAGTGGCTTGACTCACAGGCCTTACCTGGTCTTCCAAAAGCAGGGGCCGATCAAAAAGAAATCACCCTGTCCATTATCTTTAGTTTCCTGCACCAACAAAGTCAAGTCCAGCTTCATATCTCAGCAAAGTCAACCATATCAGCACCCACAGGAACCAAAGAATGCAGACCCAAGCCCAGAGTTTGTTTTAAACACAAGGCAGAAGTGGAGGTGCGGTAGGTCTAGTCACTTCAAAAGTTTGCTACTTTTTTGCCTCTCTCTCTCTCTCTCTCTCTCCTTTTCCTTCCTCCTCTTCTTCTCCTCCTCCCTCTCCCTCTCCTTCTCTCTCTCTCTCTCTCTCTCTCTCTCTCTCTCTCTCTCCCATTTTCTTCATGTAAACCTCTGTTATTAGTGGACATACCAGGGTAATCCCGCACACCTAGTACAGTGCCCTACCCCTGATATAGGCAGGACCTGCAGCTTGCTCCCAGCCAGTAGATATGATAAAACACAGGCCAGTCACTCACTCAATGCACTTGGCCATGTTACACGGTATAAGATTCCATCTTATAAGACCGGAAGAGAGCGGCTAGCTGGCCTTGAGGAAGTAAGACACCCAAGAGCGATGGGGAAGCCCCTGCAGGAGCCAGATGCAGAAAGCGGCCCCAGCCAACAGCCAGCCAAAAGGCAGGGACCTCAGTGCCACAGTCACAAAGAGATGAATTCTACCCACAACCCCACAAATGTGGAAGAGGGCCCTGAGGTCTAGGAAATAGCCCAGCTGATGCCCTGACTGCAGCGGGTGACACCCAGAACGGAGAAGCAGCACAGCTGTTCCCAGACCCCTGACCCATGTAAATCACACGATAATAAACTGCATTGTTTATCTGCCTAATCTGTGGCGCTTTCATTACGCAGTAGTGGAAACCAGTACTTTGCCTGTGATGTGTGGAATACATCCTGCAGCACAGCAGGTCTGGACCTGAGGAAAGCAGAGATAAAGTGGCCCCTCCACAGGGATTCCCACCTGCAGGAAGAGCACTGGGTCAGGAGTGTGAAGGCTTGGGTTCAAGTTCAGCAACTTCACAGAACATGCCACATGTCTCTGAGCTAATCCCAGCTGCTGATAACCCAGTTCTGACATTCTGAGGCTCTTACCTTCAGCGGTGAGATTTTGCAGGAAGAAGTCACATTCATTTCCAGAACCTTTCTCTTCATCACCCAATGATCAGTCATTCAAAACTAGAGCAGAGACTGGGAGCTGATGCAGGTGTCAGAGTCCCTGGAGACTGGTAGCCCCCTTGGTTCTGTCTGACCTCACAAGCCCCCAGCCAGATGTTCCCCAGCCCAGGCCTCTCCTGCTCCAGCAGAAATGAAAAACCTAACCAGGCCTCCACGGGCTGGGTCCCCAGGGATGGTCCATGAAACACAATCCACTTTTTTTTTTTTAATTCAACCTGTGAATTACTTAGAGAACAATCTGCTAACAAAGCAAACCTTTTCTCTTTTGTACAAGTGACCTCTTCTGAGTCCTTGAGAGAGGAAGAGCAGGAATCTCAGGTCTCCCTTCCCTCTGCTATCAGGATAATTCCCATGGGATCTCACTATTTGGGCCTCTGTCTGGGAGCATAAGGAGCCTACAGGAGGCACATCCCCAAACCTCCCTGCCTGAGCCCAATCAGCCACACAGCAGAGAGGGGGCTGCTCCTACCACAGGGGGTTTGCTGCTGTGCAGAGAACAACTGTCCTCAGCAACCTCAGGGGCAAGCCCCAGGCCCAAGCCTTGGTCACTAGAGGACACCAGCACTCAAGACCCTAAATGCCTGTGGGAATGTGACCCAGGACCTCGCATGCTCAGACCTCCTCTGTCCCTTCTGCCCTCATCACCCTCTCTCTGCCTTGGGCAGGCCCACTGCTAACCCCAGCAGTGGAGGCCAATGGCCCCCTCAGCTTCAGCCCTTGGGATCCACTTACCAAACAAGTCCAGACAGACAGCCACTGAGGGCCCACCTCCATGCCAGGCAGACATCAGAGTGGGTGCAAGGTCCAGTGTCCTTGCGTGAGCCCTTCAGTTGCCAGCAGGACTCTTCCAGACAAGGTGATACTGAGCAGGGCTTAGGCGTAACTCTCAGCTACCACCCCTGCCACATGAGATAGCAGTGTCATGTGCAGATCTGGCAGCTCTGCACAGAGCCAGTCTCTCCCTGGAGGCCCAGAGCCTCTCACAGGCCCATCTTCATGCTGTGCCTCACCACTTCAGGGGACACCCCCTGGCCTCTGGCACTTAGCCAGGGTGTCCCACGGGCAGCAAGAGGTGATGTGGGCCATAGACCCGAGTCAAATCACAAGCAGTTTTTCACAAGCCCCACCCACCCCCAGGAGGCAGAAACACGGGCAAAGGCCAAGACCAGCATGGTGTGGCCTTGTACAACTCAGTTGACCTCACAGAGCCTCAGTTTCCTCACCTGTGCAATGGGAATAACAATACTACCTCCTTGCATGGCTTCACACCCTTTCTCATCACAGGGCAAAGGGAAGACACAGATGCACTCACATAGCACAGGACAAAGGACAGCCCAGCCACCAGAGGGGGCTGAGGAGCCCCACCTCAGGTAGCAGGGTGCCGCAGGATGGCAACGAGAAGACCCAATCCCACAAACCACCAAATAGGGACTGGTATATGCTGGGCTTTATTGTCCATCAGGGGGTCTACACAAGCCTGGCACTCTTGTGTTGAAGGAGCCCCCCTGAGGCCTCCAGAGCTGGAGTGACTTCCTGTTCTGCTGGTCAGAGGCAGCAGGCTCTCCCCAAGCAGGGTCACTTGCTGCTCCCAACCCACTTGCCCCTTTCTGTTGCCCATATGCCACTCGGGTCCTCCCTGCCTAGTTAGCAAGCAAGTCCCTTCCTGGGAGGACTGAATGGCTCCCTTCTGCTCCAAGGGTATCCCTCACAGTGTCCCTTTGTAGCCACCGCCAGCAGCTTGGCCAGGCCAAACTGGGTCCTCAGCTGTTTACTCTCCAGACAATTTTGACTTCACCTCCTGGCTCCTACCTTCAAAGTACTGGCAAACCTGGAGGGTGGCGGCTCCTGGGGGAAGTGTTTGCCTCTGGAAAAGTGGCTGACCCTGGGTGGGGCCTGGCCTGGCCTCCGAAGACAGGCCTCGGGCTGGCTGTTTACAGGGGGGTGTGGACCCAAACAGACACGCTCTGGAGCTGAGACACACAGCCAGCCAGGACCCACCAGGAGGGCAGGCTGGGTTCTGGCAAATGGGTCAGGTACAAACCCAGCTGCTCCCTAATGAGCCAGAGCCGCCTCCACCCCAAAGGTGAGTAGCCTAAGAAGGGGCTGTTCTCCCCAATGCCCTCTGAGACGGACCTTCCTCCAGGCAGGAGGCAGGTCCTCCCCCCGGACCCCGGACGGAACACCAGCCAGGTCAAAGGGCACACTGGCAGACTCTCTCCTGACAGGGAGACCCGCCAGAACAGGTGGGGTGGAGGCACAGCTTCAGCTGGGGGTGGGGCAGCCCCATTCGCCAGGAGTCAGTGGGGGTGATGGGAAAGCCAGGGGCAGGAGCAGACCTCCTGGCAGTCCCCATCCTCTGGCATGCTGGCCTAGCCCAATCCCTCAGCCACACTTAGCAACCAGCAAAAGAACCTGGGCTTACTGAGTCACATCATGGGGTCCGGGAGTTCACTAGGCCGGGCAGGCACCAGCTCCGTGTGTGTCAAGTTCCGCTCCCACCTCGGGACTCTGGCCAGAGGTGTCTGCCCTCCCCGGCCTGACTGCTCTAACTACTACTTTTCAGAGTACTGTGGGGACTCAGCGAACTGCCCCTCAGTAGAAGGATAAGCATCGCCATTCATTCCTTCAGCAGATTGAGACCATGGGGAGAGACACAGGCCCTGGGCATGGAGCCCAGGACAGAAGTGAAGCTTCAGCCAGGTTAGCTGAGTCTCAGACTGAGCACCATGTGTCCTGCTTGGCCCCACTTCCCGGGAGCAAAGCTTCTGTCAGCTAGAACACGGACTCTGTGTCCTGCCCAAGGGCCCCTCCCAACTAGTAAAATCCCTCATCCTCAGCACAGTCCTGCAGGTCTGAAGGACCTGGAGTGGGTCCCTCCCAGATGCCCCTGCCCTGGTATCTCTCTCTCCATCCAGTTCTGGGGGCAATAGAGTTCCTAACCAGACCCTGAGAAAGTTGTTCCCACTGGGATTCCCAGGGCCACCATGACGCCGTGAGTGAGCAGGGTTGGAGTACCTACGTGTGTGTGTACAAGGGCGTGCGCGCCAGGCCTCGGGTCACCCCGGAGCATGAGTTTGAGAGTCTGCAGTAGACCAAGAGCAGAGGGAGCCACGGGGAGGATCAAGGACCCAGGGTCACCCCCGCAGTCTGCCGCTACCATTTTCTAAATAAGGAAACAGACTCCAGAGGTTGCTTGGTGACTGCCCTCCTAGTTACTCAGAAACAAACTTCCACCTGCTGGGGTGAGAGGGACAGCACTAGCATTAGTGAGTCATTTGCGCGCTGGCAGAGACCGAAGCCAGGGGACCCTCATTCCCCTCCCTCCAGACTGCGTGCCTCCTCCCGCAGCCAATGGCTCCCACGTGCTGATCCCCACACAACTCCGGGGATTCCCGGAGGCCCGTCCCACGGGGTCAGAGCGCCCCCTGCCCCCGGATGGAGGAAGTGCAGGCGACCACTGGAGGCCAGGGAGCTCGGTGCCGGGGCAGTTCTCCACTGCTCGGGGTCGGCTCCTCCGCACCAAAAACCTAGAAGGGCTTAGCGCCCACCGGGAGCCGAAGGGGACGAAGCTACATCCGGATACGCCAGAAGCCGAAGCCCCAGAACACGTGTTAAGCGAAAAAGGGGAACCGACCTAAACGGACACCGCGCCCTCTCTGCAGGCAGCGGCCAGGAAAGGGTTGTTTCTGTCTTTTCCAAACTGTCTATAAAGAATATATTTAATCATCCCAATAATAAAACAACTTTGGGGGCGGGGGGAGTGTATTGCTCTGTGTGGCGGAGAAGCGCGTGCCGCCTACAGACAGCGACCGGAACTTAGCCCGCACAGAGCTGTCCCCTAGGTCCCGACGAGGCGCATGCGCACTGCGGCGGCGCGCAGCTCTGGCAGAAAGCAATCCTTTGCCGGCAGCGCCCCCTTCAGTCCATATGTCATTGTGCGCCTGCCTTGTGAGCTCTCGGCTCTAGCAGAACTATAGACCATTTAGTGGTTGGGTCCCCTGTGGGCAAAGTCCCCTGTGGGCCCTGGGTCTCGGAGGCAGGCAGCTCGTCACACCCCTGTCTTCTTCTCAGAACCCTAAGAGCCTCTCTCCAGAAGGGGAACCCTTTTTTCCCAGAAAACTGGCTTTGAGGCAAATTAAGTCACAAAGGAATCTTAAAACCGGAGATGGGGAAAAGAAACCTCACAGAAGGTGGTGGCACTTTCTGGTCGTCTCTACTGTATACAAAACCTTGACCCAGAGTCTCACACTGACTCTCTGTGGGTTTAAAGGTGTGGAAAGCGCTCATCCCAGCCAGTGCCCCCTAGTTGGGGACTCAGGCTCACCAAGCACCACCTTCAGAAACCACTAAAGCCAGGACCAGGAAATACTGGCCTGGGTGCTTGGTTGTGAGGCCCTTGGCATGCTAGGGGCCCTGGGTTTTGATAGTCATGACATACAGACCACTATAGGGATAGAGGACGGCAGAATACTGGGCTCTACTGCTACTCATTAAAAGCATGATTTGTGTTTTCTTCTGGTACAGTCTGGGACTTTTTTGTTTTAAAAAAAAAAAAAGTGACTTTCCTTTGGGCCTGCAGATGCCCAATAGTTAACTCAAAGAACAAAGTTTGACCTTTGTTTTGAACGCTTTGTTAAATCGGGTCAAATCTTCACAGCTCTGCATGTGGGTGCATTGATCATTTAGGGAGTATCTGTCCAGAAACTGTCCAGCCAGGTTCGATTAGACCTGAATTTACATGATCTTATCCCCTCTTCAAGACTCAGGAACCAAGATAAGGGATTTACAGAGACATTCAGCTATCTGTGCCCAGAAGTCTCCAGCCATTGTGATCACCTGCATTCCAGTGAAAGCAGAAGCTCACATGACAGAAACCACCAAAATCCCTTCATGGGAATGGAACTGCCCCTCTAACCATGAGGACTGCATAGCTGCAGAAACCAGTCCTGAGATCACGATCAGCTGGACCCCAGCCCACCAGCATTTGCACATAGAGCACTCTGAGCCTTTCATCAGACTTTGCCCCTCCAGCTGCTCAAACTAGAGCTCTTTTCTACTTTTCTTATGCTCCTTTGTTAAGGCAAGCCTGCCTCTGTCAGCTTCCAAGCTAGAGTCCTTTACAATTTTCTCTTCCTTTTTAAACTTTTCGCTATAAATTTGTTAATTTGCACAATTACTAAAAGCAAAGACACATGCTACCTGGTGACAGTCTCTGATCCCTAGCACCACCACCCCAAAGGAAAAGGACTGGTCTAAATACACTCCTGCTTTTCAAAACTACAGACTGGCATGGATTTGCCTGAAGTCACCCAGTTCCTCAGAGGTAAGAGCTAAACTGAAGCTACCATCCCACTTTCATAGATGCTAGAGACCTGGCTGGGTTCCTGTCCCAACTTATATGTGTTCTTCCCTTCTCTGGGCCTCTCTAGTTGTGCATTCTAGTTTAAACACCCTGCCAGTGCACCTTCGATGATGCTAGGATTCCTGGAGAAGAGTAGCCCTTGTTACCATGAAGCTGTGTCCTGATGCAGTGAAGACCAGGCCCCTGACTTCCTTGGTCCTCGGTTCTTTGGGCCTTGATGAAAGAATTCAGTTAAGCCACACAGAGACTTGGTTCTATTATTCCTAGAAGCTTACTGGGCCTTCCCCTATGATCGTGAAGGTGTGGCGGCATGAGTAGCAGGAACCACTTCTACTGGGTGTTGTCTCTGCAGTCAGAAAGCAAATGCGCTCTTGAAAGCTAAGGGCTCGAGCCATCTCTCTTACCAGCGTGATGGTAGTCCCAGGTTGCAACAAGGACAGTGTTAGAGCGGGCTGTAGAAAATGTGACTAACCTTGTCATCTGACTTTTGAATGCTGTGGTTTTCTATGAGTAGACCCCAAAAGGGACACATTTTTGGCTATCAGCCATACAAGCAGTAAAAACAGTGAAGAGGATGAAGAACTAATAAACTGCTGACATTACAGGGCAAAAGATAAATGAAGAAGAGAAGAAAAAAGTAAAGAGAAAAAGCTCTTATTCCAATTCCATTGAAGAAGACTTTTCTAAACAAAAATATCAGAACAACAAATCAAAAAAAGGGAAAAACCCAAAAAAAAAAAAAAGAAGAAAAAGCATCCTACCACTAAATCATTCTGAATTCACAAAAAAGTAGCTGAGACTTTGGCCTAGGTCATTATATTTAAATTCTCATCTTTAAAAATTACTTACCTTCCTTGGATTTTGCTATATAATTTTGCTTTGCAATAAACCCCAGCCTTCTCCATATAGACATTTTTTATAAGTGGGACCATTATCCCTCTGATATATGTGTTAAATCTTGTTACTTGGTAGCCAAGCCCCAAGTATAGATATTTGTACATACAAAACACATTATTTTGGGTATTCGTATCTCTGTTTGGCTAGTGTTATTACTTCATGCTGATTATGACTTTTATACAGTCAACATAAGTACTCCACTTCGCAGTTAATGAGCATTCCAAAATCAAGTGAATAATTTGCTGTTGATAATAAAACTTTTAATAATTTTACATACTATAGTGTAAAGTTCTGGGTGTGGGGGCACACACCTGTAATCCTAGCACTCAGGAGGCTGAGGCAGGATTATCATGAGTTTAAGGCCAGCTTGGTCTACATAGTGAGTTTAAGACCAGCTTAAACTACATAGCAAAACTCAGTCTCAAAAAACAAAAACAAAAAATTTATAGTGAAGTTCTTCACTCTGGCTTTTAAATCTCTAGGGTTTTTTAAAATATTATATAGGAGATAAAGCAGTTTTACTGGTCTTTAGTACTTTTTAAATGAATGGTGTCTGCAGGCAGATGGTAATAAAAATATAACAAAGTTTCATTCTTTCACGAAATGCAGTGTTTCTAGTAAAACAGCTAATTCTGTGCAAACTGAGCTCATGGTGTTATGAAAATCAAAAAATGAAGTCAAAAACCAAAAAGAAGCTAGACCTTCTATTGGAAATGAGGAGAAGAAAAAAGGTTCTAGCTTTCTCCGGGAAGGGAGCCCCAGCAATGGAAATTCCACATGATCCCTTGGTCCAGCAATGGAAATTCCACATGATCCCTTGGTCCAGAACGGCTTATGGGTAAATGGAGCACAGGAGTTGCTACACTGTTCAGCAGCCACTTATCACAGATGGCTCTGTGAATTTAAAATGATCAGCTAGAAGGCAGGCTCCCTAACCTAGTTACTCAGGAGGTAAGGTTTAAAGGACACTTGGATTTTGGAGGGAAAAAAAATGGTTAGTTTTGCATTTTAAATTCCTCAAAACTCAGGAGATTAGTATGGATGGGCTGTGACTTCCATCAGGAAAAAATGAGTTGCACCTCGTGTTGCCCAAGGAAGCTCATTCTTGGTCCAAGGTCCTAGTTCACTCTCTCTTATTAATATAGCTGATCACCCAGCTCTATCTCAGGTCCCTTCTCTAGCTAACTGCCTTACTCATAAGCAAACTAAACTACTTTTTACATGAGTATCTGGTGGGTTTTTTTGGAACTTTCCTTCCCCTTCAGGGATGGAGGGGAAACTTAAATTTGTCCTTACATTGCCCTCACCCGAGGTCTTATCTTTAGTTATCATGTGCTCTGCCCTCATGATGCAAATGATAAAAAATTGTATTAGTTCCGATATTGCATGAACAATTTGAAGGAATGGACTGAGGCAAAGGGGGAAAAAAATCTCATTTGCAAGTTAATCAAAATAAAGGCTAGGGAGATAATGAAAGTCCTTGGAGCCCTTACATGCACAGAATAGTGGAAGTAGTCTTGAGACGTATTTCAAGCGGTTTTCCTAAAGGGATTAAACTGCTTTTGTGAATTTATTATTCATTTCAGTGGCTCCCCACTGATGTTTTTGAGAATCCCTCCTCCATGTTAGAAATAAATTGAAATGTTTCTGAACATACCGGGGCATATCACAGTCAGGCTCCTGTGACTAAAAGAGTTGCCCCCAGACCACCCGAAACCCCAAGCTCCTGAGGTACCTGGAGGACCTCCTTCCTCCCTGAGAGGTTTTCTCCCATCTGACCAGGACTCTGGTGCCCCACCACTCACCATTTCAATGATCAAAGACAAGCTTGCTCCCTAAGCCTTAGTTCCCCAACCCCTAAACAGGATAGCAGTACCTGTGATAGGACTTAAATTGGAGTAGGGCCTGGTATTTGGACTAGGGCCTGGCACAGGGCATTTAATAAATGCTGTTTCTTTGAACCACTGCCTATCCTCGGGGTCAGCCAGGTGGTACTCACTAAACATTTTTTTCAGTAAGTATATCTATAGAAAAGCCCCATGTGGTCAGGAACCATGTATCTAATTCCTAGCAGGCTCTCAGTGCAGGCTCAGTGGCTGGTGTAACAAGTAGATGACACATTGCATTAACACTCGACACCCCCTGACAAAGGCTGCACATGACAGTCCTTTAGGTGACATTTAATATCTAGACATTTAATATTTAGTCCCCACCCCGGGGACTCTGTTGTAGATTTGAGGAGGGATGTGAATATTGATATTAACTTTTAAACAAGCAAGCCAGGTGACCCATATGCAGCCAGTATTGACAAGCACCCATCTAAAATTTACAGGTGTTCCTCCATGTCCCCATGAGGTGGGGTGATACTGCAGAAGAGTCTGGGAACTTCAAATTCCTGGCGCTGACACTTCCAGCATTCCCATTTTCACCAGATGTCCTGTCCCAATGCTGGTTTCCTTGTGTGTGCAGTGATTAATTTAGAGGTGGTATTCTGGCAAGTCAAAAGCCAAAGAAGTCATGGGGCAGGGAATCGTCATAGTGGTGACTGCTTTAAGTGCATTATAGCCTGTCTTTGGACATGCCCAGCCCTGCATGTCTAAACTCCCATGCTCTGGATTCTCTCTACTTTGGACCGTTCCTCCCCTTCGCAGCACAGCCAGCCCTCAGTTCTACCCCAAGTCCCCTTTATGAGGAAGTCAGCTTTGTGTGGCTGTATCTCTCCCTGATTCTTCCAATTGTGCTGAAGGGAGGAAACAGCAACTCATTTACAACCATTGTCGAGAGGTTCACCTACACCATCTCTTTTGGGACTTGGAAACCCTGAAATGTAGGTAGGATCCCACCTCCTCGCAGATGAGGAAAATAAGGTGCTAAGATATAGCAATCGCTCTGATAGTCCATGCCAAGTCCAATTCTAAAGCCTATGGCCCTTCCCTGCCTCTCCTCAGTCAGGGTCTCTTTACCAGCTCTCACCCTCTGCTGATCCCCATGTCTCAGTAAAGGGAAGTAGCCATGCCATTGCCACCTTGCTCACCCCTGCACACAGGCCCCACTGCCTGCCCCACACCATGGCACAGCGGGTGCATGGGATGAGTTCTTAATGTCCCACCGAGCAGGTTTTCTATCAGGATTCTGTCCCTTCCCTGCTTCTCTTCTGCCTGGGATGCAAGGCTCTGCAGCTTCATCGCCCCTTCTTGCACTGAGGTTCTAATTGCTCTGCACCAGTCTGCTTTCCAATGCCCAGCTCTTCCTCAGACCATTAAGGCCTCCCAAGAATTTAGTAGAGAGCTTCATTTGCTAAATTCACTTGCCCTTTAGGCTTTCTCTGGTGAGTGAGAACCCCTGGGTACAAATAAAACTGACTCCTAATAATGATTATGTGCTGTAAAGAGGCCTCTGTGACCCAAAATCCCACCTGGGCACATGCACCACACAGAATCAGAATTCACATTTCAAGAAGATTCCAAAGACCAATGTTGTCAACCTTGACCTCACACTGCACTTGGCTGCACACAGGAATCCCCTGGGGACCTTTACAATTACCTGGTCTGAGCACCAGCCCATCTGTAACTGACCTTCCTGTAATCACACACACATTTAAACCACCTCATGAAGCGAGAGGACACTCCTCAGTGTACCAAATGCCTGATTATCACGCAGCTAAGAGGGTAACTTGTTAGCACCTGGAGGAAGCGGGGAACAGCCTGGCACTACTGAATTTAAAAGTTCACTCCTTTGAACAGTAAGCCCCTTTGGGGGATTTACTCACAAAAATGGGAAAGAAAAGTTTAATAAAAAGAAAAAAGTGCTGAGCCAGGCCCACTTTGCCTGCCACACAATATGACAGCCATTGAAAGAGGAGTTTTGCAAACAATAATGTATTTGCAAGATCGACTGTGGAGATGGGAGACCAAGTCTCAAATCCATCTCCCCAAAGGTAGGACTTAGAGATATTTAGGGGATAAAGACGAAGGGCAGTTTAAGGCAGGGGAAAAGTGATTGAAGGTGAGTCATTTGTGGCCTGTGCATGCAGAAGCGAACTTCATGGCTCTTCAAAGGACACAGGGCTAGAAAGTGATGGCACAGCATGATCTGATGGTGGAGTTTCCCCCTGATGTCCAAAAGCCATCCATCAGATATTTGCTCAGGACCAAATGAAGCCAGTGGTTTTGACAAAGGTGGACTTTAAGTCCTGAAAGTACAGTTCCTTATTATTGCTGAAGCTTCCTCATAATGTTTTGCTATTCTTTAGCTGTTCCCCTGTCATGGGTGTTGTGACTGTTGCCTGCTTGGGCTACTGTGAATAATCCTGTGATGACCAGTAGCAAACATATTTTTGTGTGGACACAAGACTTCATTTTCCTGGAATTAAATCTCGGCAATGCAATTCCTAGTCATATATTAAGTGTATGGTTCTTTTTTTTTCTTTCTTAGCAAATGCACTTTCTACAATGGCTTTATCATTTTACAATCCCATCAAAAACAAATGACCGTTCCAGTTCCTCAGCAGTCTCACCAGCATTTGGCAATGCCACTGATTTGTATTTTAGCCTTTCCAGGGGCTATGTGGTTAATTTTCATTGGGTTCTTAATTTGCATTTTATTCATGGTTAATCACGTTGCACACCTTTTCATTATTTGTCAAATGTCTTTTTTGGTTAAAATGTATCTTAATGTCTTTCGTTCACTTTCTAATTGGATTATGACTATTTTTGCTGAAGATTTTTGACAGTTTGTTTGTGATACTGAAGATTACACAGAAGGCCTTTATAATGAACTACTTGCCCAGCCTTATTTCTTTGTTTTTGCTTTTGTTTTTGATTACAAGTCTTGCTAAGTTGCCCAGGTGAGACTCAAACCTCCTACCTCAGCAGCCCAGAGAACTGAGATTACAGGGATGCGCCAATATGCCTAGCTTGTTGCCAGTTCTTTATACAGTCTAGATGCAAGACTGTGTCAGGTCTTGGTTTGGGCACCAAATAATCATCAAAGAAAAATTCGATGCTTGATCACAAATAGAATGGTTCTGAAATATTCAAGTATTCATTAGCTTTCTTGAATGTCATGACTTCTCCCGAAACAATTATGTTGACATCTGCACTGAAGGCAATCATGGCAGAACTGCTAGGGCCTTAAATTAATCAAGGCAGTGGCAACAAACTGTGCTGGTAGGGATTATATTCATCGCTTTCATATACTTGGATCACAAACACGTTTAAGCCAGGTGTGGTGGTGCACACCTATATTCCTAGCTTCTGGTGAGGCTCTGGGCAACTTTTTAAAAATCCAATTGTAGTTAAGAATGTTGTAGGTAAAGCAATAAAAATAGTAAGTGTTGTTAAATCTTGAAAAAAAAAAAAAAAAAGGAAACAAATACCATTGTGGGAATATATGAACACAAGCTTTATTTAAAAAGCCAAAAACCTGAAACAAGCTAAGTGGTCCCCTAATGTGAGACAAAATTATATTATGCCCGTACACAATAAAACCTTGGTTTGTGAGCATAATTCATTCCAGAAACATGCTCATACTCCAAAGCACCTATACATCAAAGCAAATTTCCCCCTAAGAAATAATGGAAACACATGATTCATTCCACAACCCAAAAATATTCATATAAAATGCAATACTATATATAGTGCAAAATAATAAAATACAAACTAAAAGAAAATTAAGTTAACCCACACTTAGCTGTGAAAAGCTTTGTGGCTGGTGTGAGGGAGACAAGAGAGGAGGGTTATTGTGTAAAACGACTTTCACTAACTTATTTATTGGCTCATGAAATCTTTCTCTTTCTGTGCAACTTTAACAAGGAACCTATCCAATGACACTTGCTTGTGCCTCCTCCTTTTGAGGATTTTGTGGAAATGTGACACTACATTATGGTTAAACAGATTCATTGCTCACACTGCTATAGCCTTATTTGAATGATACTTTTCTACAAAATTTTGCCCTGTTTCTCACATTTTACACATCTCCCTAATCTCATTTGAAGTGAGGGATTCTTCCACCTTTTACTCCTCTTGTACAGATGAGATCTGCTCCATAACCTCTTGCTGGTGGGAAACAATCCCATAGTGAGGGAGGGTGAGAGGAACCATTGACTCAGTTGTGATCACGTGACATTTGACACCAATACTACTCATCATAAGACATCATTTGTTTATCCAGTTAAAGACTATTAGAAATGTTTGCTCATCTTACAAAACATTCAGAGTAAGCTACTCACAAACCAAGGTTTTACTTTACCATGAAATACAATCACTGAAGAATGACATAAACTGGTTGCTTGGGTGGTTGGCTGGCTGGCTGGGTGATTGGCTGGTTTGGGTACTGAGAATTGAACCCCTTCAGGGCCTTCACACTGAGCTGTATTCCCGGAAGTTTGAGACAGTGTCTTGCTAAACTGTAGTCCTCTTCCCTTGACCTCCCCCAAAGAGCTAGGAATAAAGGCATGAACCACCAGGCCCAGCTAAACTTATGATCTTGGAAAGCACAAGGAATAAAGCAAAGTAAGAACATTCTCAAAGAGCTTAACGATGTTAGGTAAGACTAACAGGTAAGTTAAAGAGCTTAAAGATATTAGGTAAGACTACCAAAGTAAGACTACAGTAAGAGTATACTGATCAAAATTGGACATTTTAAACATAAGCTTTATTTCAGACTTAAAGAAATGTTAAAAATAAATGTTTTACCTTACAAATTATAATTAAGCACTTAAAACAATTTAGGAACACATTTTTAATTCAAAATAATGACATCTGTAGAATACAGTCTGGTGTTAGCCAATATAATGTTTATTTAATACTATTTTATATATGCTTAACCATTAATGATTCCTCAGTGGTTACAATCATTCAATACATAAGGTTAAGCAAGTCTTTTACATAATATCTCAGATAACTTTTTCAAATACAAAACATTTATACCAGCAAAGAAATTATAAAAAGTATGTCAATTATACTAAAGGACTTGATTTGAAGGCTATTTATATACAGACAGAAGCATTTCACCTTAGAAAATACATACACAGTCACAAATTTAACCAAATACAGGACCCATCCATTCTTTTTCTTTTTTTAACTTTGCTACTGTTTGTGCCTGTCCTTTCTTTTGGTACTGGGAATTGAACTCGGGACCTTGTGCTTGCCAGGCAGGCACTTGTGCCGCTGAGCTGCATCCCCAGCCCTGCATCCATTCTTAGTTATGTTACACAGCCAACTACATGTTCATAAATGTCACTCTATTACTCAACGATTGAAAAAAAATACATGCACATGGGGGTTAAATGTGCCCACTTTCAGAGCAGAGCTTTTCATAGGACACCTCTGTCCAGCCAGCTCCCAGGACCCAATGAACTGTTCCTACCCTCAGAAAGACAGGATGGTCTTGTTAATGATTTCCACAGCCTCCTGGATCTCATCCTCCTTGATCACAAGTGGAGGGGCCAACCTGATAATATGGCCATGGGTGGGCTTAGCCAGAAGCCCATTATCTCGAAGCCGCAGGCACACCTTCCAAGCATCGTAATCTGTAGAAAGAATGGGCATACTTACGTGTTCATCAAAGATTAATGTTTAAACAGCCCCTTGCCATGGGCATGGACCAAAAAAAAGAGAATTCCCAGGACCTGCTCAAGCAAGGAAGCTCTGAGCTACAAGCTAATTTTGCTTTTTTTTCTTCTTCTAGTGCTAAAGAATTGAACACAGGGCCTTTGTCGTGCTAGGAAAGCACTCCCACTAAGCTACATCAGCCCTGTTCTACTTCTTTAAAATGAAGTTAATCCTGACTTTTCAGCAAGCATAAATGTAACTAGGTTTGAATGGCACATTTAGACTTAGTCATGTTTTTTGCTTTTTTATAAATAAAAGACCAAGCAAAAAACACATTTGCTAAGGCAGCTGTGTTATAGGCTATCCCTTAAGTATCCAAATTGTTTGGGACCAGCAGTGTTTTGGACATAGGAATCTGTACATACACATAATGAGTTGGGGGGGAGATAAACACTAAACTTGTTTATGTTTCATATACTTTATACACACAGCCTAAAGGTTATTTCATACAATATTTTTAGTGCAACTGCATTTTGACTATGACCTATCACACAAAGTGTTCAATTTTCCATTTCTGATGTTGTATTGGTGCTCAGGAAGTTTCACATTTTGGAAAATTGCAAATTTTTCAGTTTAGGGATGCTTAACTGTTAATTACATAAGGAATTAATGCTAATGCAACTAATGCAAAAGAACTTGGGTATGACACAGAAAACTGACACAGAATAAGCAATAGCCAAAACCCAAATGTAGAGAAACTGCACACTCCTAAAATGGATATGCTTCCTGGGCCTGTGGAACTCGCACTGGTTCGCAACCCCTGCCTCACATCGGAATCACCAAAGGAGCCCAGCAGATGCCTGTGCCCCACCCCAACCCATCAAATCAGAATCTCTGGGGTGAGGCCAGGCTTTGATTCCTTTTCAGAAAGCTCCCAAAGTGATTCTGAAGTGCAGCCAAGGCTGGAATCGCTGCTTTAAAAGGAAGAGTTACCACAAGAAAAATCCAGCAAGGAGCCCTTGAGGGTGATAAACGATGCACTGAAACATCAAACCCCCCACTAAGTGACAGTTAGCATTATTTTTACTACCAGCACCATCATCATTATTCCCATTATTACTACTGCACAACCTTGGTGTGTGAAAGATCTGAGGGAGGGAGGAGAGGACAGCAAAGAAGAAACTCCCAAAGACAGCTCTGTCCAGACAAAGAGAAAATAAGTCAGACCCTCCAAGCCCTGCATGACTAATTAAGGGCAGAAAAGCAAATGTCTCAGAGGAACAAAAACAGGTTAAATTGGTTACATGTGTAAGGCAATTTTTTTTTCTTTTTTAGGTACCGGGAATCAAACTCAGGACCTTGCACTTGCCAGGCAGGCACTTGTGCCGCTGAGCTATATCCCCAGCCCTGTTGCATGTGGTATCCTGTTGGAAAGAGCTACATCTTTCAATATCACTAATACAATTACAAATCAGGTAATAAATACTCTGTCTAAAACACTTGACCGGCCAGTCAATAGTTTCAAACAGAGGGACACTCGCCTACCACAACCAAAGTATTGAAAGTACTCTTCCTCTTTCATTCAACTTCAAGTAAAAGGTGTTATCTACATACCTCTGGTTTCTCTAATAACAATAGCGTTTAACAATCCTTTTCCTCTAACAGCAGTTACAACATCAGAGGGCAGCTTCATGAGTTCATTTCTCAAGATAGTACCCATTTTCTCTGCATTTGCAGCAAGGTTTTCTTCATCCAAAACCTATGTTTACAGAAAAATTACACACATGTTAAGACTGCCATTTTTTGAACCAGGGATATAGCTCAGTGGCACAAGTGCCTGCTTGTGAAGTGCAAAATCCTGAGTTTGATTCCCTGTACTGCCCCCTCCCCCAAAAAGGATTGTCCATTCTGGTTGTTCCTTGAAGGTCAACACAGACTAAACACATAGGAAAAACACTGTTAAAGACCAGAGTAACTTAGCTTTCATTTGTGTTACAAGGGCTATATTAGTTTAATCTCTAATTAAACAGACATATCATTCTCAGCCTTGCTTTAGTCACAAATCTACTGCCAATCTGTCTTCATGACAAAATAAAATTTGTTTAATACAATTTATGATAAACTGTCACTATCTGAACACATCAATGGACTAAATGTAATTTAAATTTTAAACTACAGTAGTTCCTTTTTTTCTCTAAAATGTCCACCCACAGATTATTTAATTTTAAGCCTTAAATCTAAAAGCATTCAAGCGCCGGGGATGGTGGTGCATGCCTGTCATCCAGGCACTCGGGAGGCTGAAGCAGGAGGATCATCGTGAGTTCGAGACCAGCCTGGGCTACAGAGTGAGCTCAAGGCCAGCCTGAACTGCACAGCGAAACCCTGTCTCAAAAAAAAAAAAAAAAAGACAAAAACAAAAAAAGCATTCAAGGGCCGGGGATACAG
>NW_004955477.1:2435065-2584168 GCF_000276665.1 Chinchilla lanigera
CTAATATCCCCAGTCCCATTTTTTCTTTGTTTTTGTTGTTTTGAGACAGGGTCTCACTAAGTTACCCAGACTGGCCTCCAAACTTGCAATCCTCCTGCCACAACCTCCCAGTTATAGACAAGCACAAGCACATCGCGTTTATTATTTTTATTTATTCGTGGTGCTGGGGATCAAACCCAGTACCTCAGGTATCTAAGCCCTCACTCTATCATAGGGCCAGACCCTCCAGCCCTCAGGGTCAAGCTAAGGTCTCTAAACCCCAGGACTGCAAATTCAGGAAGCCCAGAAAAAAAGCCCAGTCTACTAGACAAGGCAATGGTTAGATTTCTTTTTGAGAAATACCTTGTTCTTAAAATCTTGCCTCTGTACATCACATTCTCTTATACTCAGCAATCTTATTAAATTTCTCATTATAGGCCCAAATGAAAAATCACCCCAACATTACTTAAACAAATAGATACCATTAGGCTATATCAATTCTTACCTCAAGGGCTGCAACAGCCACGCGACAGCCCAAGGGATTCCCACCATACGTTGACCCATGTTCCCCTGGTTTAATGGTCAGCATTATGTTGTCATCACATAGCACTGCGGACACCTGAAACAGAATTTTCCACATTGTTTCCTCAGGCTAAGTATTCCTACTCTTAGCACACCAGCAACATAAATATTTATATAAAGCTGATATTAAATTTATATAAAGCTTCAAAAAATGTCACCTAACTACCAGTAATAACCATAGTAATACCCTAACACAACAGGAATACATTAGACACACTTCAATGGAATAGAACAATACAATTTTGGAACTAAGAGAGAAAGGCCATTTCTGCAATAATATAATTTGTAATCCTTTCCAATTTCAAGATGAAATGCTTTGTCTAACCACTTAGAAAACATAGTTGAGCATCCTCTTCAACAAGACAGTTTATTCTAGTCAGCAGAAGCATCCATCCTTCAGACCCCTTTAATCCAGCCCCAGTATTAATGCTGGCTAGCAAACCCAAGAAAAGAACCACAATAAAGCATTAATGTTTTCAATCCCAACTGTTTATAAAGTTACAACTTTAAACAATTCGGAAGGCCATGTTTCTAAATACTGAAAAGAAGGACACAGGCACTTACAGCAGTACTTTACAGCTAAGATGTTTCAATCCTAATCAAAGGCCATAAGGAAATTCCAAAGCATACTCCAGTTTTTCCATCAAAATTAACTGAGTCACATAACTGAAACCTTAAATATTTTTACTGTAGATATTTCAGGAGGCCATAGCACATTTGGTAAAAATCAAACCATCTGAAAGACATTCTTGATATAATCACTGGGTGTGAAATATTTTAGAGCTGTATTTCAGGACAGCTGGGAATGGAAAGAAAGGCTGAAAATTAAACTTACAGGGTATAAGCCTCCAGAAAGGGCCTTTCCAAGAAGAACTATGTCAGGTCTAACATTTTCATGATCAACAGCCAACCATTTACCAGTTCTGGCCAACCCTGTCTGTATCTCATCAGCAATAAACAGGACCTATTGGGAAACAATACAATGCTGTTATTTTCATTTCCATAGGGAAAACAGCAATCAGTATATTACTTCCCCCTCCCCACAAATGTGTAGTTTTGTCATGCCCTCTCTCGTGAAAATGTTTAATCATCCACATAATTTTAAGAACATCTTACGAAAATCCTGTAAACACACCAACTGTTTCCTGTGTCAGGCCACTTCCTCCTTAGGGGCCCCATCCACTGCTCTACAGACGTGGAAAGGCGTTCATATAAACGTGAGGGGTTCATAGCACTCTTTTGGCTATAGCTACCTTCTGGGATAAGTTAATTCACTCAGTTACTCCATAAACATTCATCAATTATTTTATGTGACAGGAATTATCAATGACAAACAAAATTCATGAGGATTAGCCTTACTGGGAGGGAGGAGAGGTCATAACTTGTGCAAAGAGGGACAGCACCAGGACTGTGAGGGATTAAGAATGCCACGATCCTAGAGGAGAGAGGAGGGAAACACCGTGGGGCCAGGAGATCCCCAGCTCCACTCACAGCCCAGGGTCTGGCCAGTGTTCCAGGGACTAAACAGATTCCAATGCAGGTTTCTAAGCACTAAAGAGCTTGTGAGCTCTAGGAAAGATGTCTACCTCTAGAGGAAGGGTGATTTAGTCTCCACTTATCCCATGAGCAGAATTCAAGAAGATGGAGGAAGTCAGGCCTGTGGGGCTTCATTAAAAATAGTTAAGATAAGCTGAGTATGGTGGCACAAGCCTCAGGAGGCTGAGACAGGAGAATTACCATAAATTCAAAGCCAGCCTGGGCTACTTGGTGAGTTCAAGACTAGCCTGAACTATATATCAAGAAGACCCTGTCTGAAAAATAAAAAATAGTTAAACCAGGCATGGTGGTGCACACCTATAATCCTAGCACTCAGGAGGCTGAGGCAAGAGGATTGCCTCAAGTTCAAGGCAAGACTGGACTACAGTGCGAGACCCTATCTCAAAAAAAAAATAAAATAGTAAAAGAAATAGTTAAGATGAACAACCTCATGCCTTGTGCAGAGTTCTCGAACTCCCACTAGGTACCCTGGATCTGGAACAACAACACCTGCTTCGCCCTGAATTGGTTCTACCATGAAGGCAGCAACATTTGGATCCTGAAGAGCACGCTACAAAAGAAACAAAGAAGTTTTAATAACTTCCCTTCTACTTTATTTGGAAATCTGAAATCATATAGAGAATATTTTTTCTGTTAAGTACACAAATCAAATGTTTGCACTAACATATTGTACTTCACAATTTTTTTTTCATTTTAAAGAGAAAAGAACAAAAACAAAATTAAAACAAAGACAAAAAACAACACAAAAACTATAAAAACAATACAGAATTTCAAAACGAGATGATAGGAAGTCAACAGTGGTTGTTGTACTACTTACTGTCATCTTCAAAAAAATGAAAGAAGGGAAATATACATACACATAAGATAGCTAAGATAATTACACTACTAATTTCTACTGGCTTATTGAAAGGAGCAGTTCATGTTTGTTTCATCAATCTTGCAAACCTGTATCTGGTAATCTGAACTACTTCATAAATTTAACAGCTGTCACTGACATTCAGTTCCTGAAAACTCCAAATACTTCAGGTTTAAATAACACAATCTGCCAGGCATGGTAGTGCATGCCTATAATCCAACACTCTGGGAGGCTAAAGCAAAAGGATCACAAGTTCAAGCCCAGCCTGGGCACCTTAGTGGCACCTTGTCTCAGAATAAAACATTTTTAAAAAGCGCTGGAAATGTAGTTCAGCACAAAGGCCCTGGATTCAATCCCCAGTACCAAAAACAAAAACAAAAACAAAGAAAAACACTATGCTACATTTTTCTAATACATAAATGTAGCATTAAATGAAACCTAAAGGAAATAGCCTCTTAAAGCGTTTTAAAGGTTCTTCCAAAATAGTCCTCTTTGGGGTTAGGGATATATATCTCAATGCTAAGCGAATTTGCCTAGCAAGCACATGACCCTGAGCTAAATCCCCAGCACTAAAAAAAAAAAAAAGAAAAAAAAGGGAGGAGGAGGAGTCTAAAATGTTGGACTAACTTAAAGATAATTTTTCATTGCATTCACATAATGTTTTGCTGTTGTTGTTGTTGTTGTTGTTCTGTAGTGCTAAGGACTGAGTCCAGGGCCTGGTACATGTTAAACAAGTGTTCCATCAATGAGCTACATCCTCACCTCTCAGATTATATTTTTAATTCACATACTCAACTGAAGTAATTCATTCAAAACAGTTTCTATTTACTATGAGCTAAACACCACAATACCCCTGAAGTACCTCGAGTGCAGGCAGATCATTATATGGGATGATTTCAAAACCTGGCATGAAAGGTCCAAACCCTTCATAACTGGTTGGGTCTGTGGAACTGGAGATGGCAGACAATGTTCTACCCCAAAAGTTTCCAGCTAGAAAGGAGAAACAGTGATTATTCCAAAGAAATTCATAAATTTAAAAGCACTGTCCCCACAAAATACCTTAGGAAACTAAAAAATAAATCAAGAGTTTGCTGTGGAGAGCTATCCAGTGAGCTTTCAATTATTGAAACAAAATCTGATATTAAATATCATGGTACTTCTGACATAAAACACTTAGGCCTGAAAGCCTGACCCTGCAATTACTATTTTACGTTCTTCTATACTGCACCCCAACAGCTATATATATCCCTGAGGTTAGATAATTTCTTTTCTTAGAATCATCCCAACCCAACACCAAACTCTAACAATTGAGATACTTAGTCCCCGCTTCCCAGAGAAAGTGCATTTAGGATAGTGATATAAGGAAATACTCTTCATGAAGAATTAGCAATTTTCCTGTTAAAAATTCAATACTGCAGGCTGGGGCTGGGGATTTAGCACAGCAGCACAGCGCCTGCCCAGCAAGTTGCAAGGTCGTGAGTTCAATTCCAGGTACAAAAAAAAAAAAAAAAAAAAACAATACTGCAGGCTAACTACTAAATGCATTTTTAATTTCACTTAGGAAAAGAACCTCAGGTAATCCAAACATTTTCCATTTTGTCTTGATATTACAACCCTTTATGTTAGATGGCAGATATCCACCTCTCTTCAGGGCAGCTTTTTATTCATAAATAAATGTAACTAGGTACTGCCAGGTGTCAGGCACTACACTATGAGTAGGGGAAGAATGCTGATCCCATCTTGCAAGCTCACCGCCTTCAAGGAGTTCCCTTTCTAGTAGGGAAAAACACTGTAACATAAATCAGAAAAGCTAATGAACCACACAATTTAAGGCAGGGCCAAATTCAAGAAGCAACAAAGCACAATATCACAGAAGACAGGGATTTGTCTCCATTAAGAATGCTTTTGTATCAAGCGCCTGCCTGGCAAGCGCAAGGTCATGAGTTCGGTTCCCGGTACCGGAGAAAAACCAAAAACCAAAAACCAAAAAAAAAAAAAAAGAATGCTTTTGTATCTTCCTACCACTTCAGCAACTCAGTTAACTCAGTACTGGATTATTTGTTTCTTGGCCTCTCTACTACTCTTGGGAAAGTTTCATTTGCATCACTTACACACCCTGACTTTTGTTTATCCACAAAAACAGAATATATTGAATTTTTGGTTTGGTTTTCTTTAGTTTGGTTTTTGTTTTGTTTTGTTTTGTTTTGTTGGTAGCACCAGAGACTGAACCCAGGCAGGGCTTTCATACCGAGTCATATCCTCAACCCTTTTTTATTTTTGAGACAGGGTCTCACTAAATTACTAAGTTGCACAGGCTGGGCTCAAACTTGTGATCTTTCTGCCTCAGCCTCCCAGAGTGCTCGGATAATAGGTGTGTGCCATCTCACCCCAGTAGGATATTGATTTTAATCCAGCTTTTTCAAGAAAAAAACACTAATGAGACCATAAACATATCTGCCCTCCTATACCTAGCCTCAGGTGTCTCATCCTCCACAGCTCACTGTGGAAGAAGAGCAACTTACAGTTGGGGACAGTCTTCCACTGTCTCTCCACCCTACTGACTCACCAGCATCTCTCATTACTTGGGCAAAAACATCTTTGCACCCTTTGCTAAAAAGAAAGAGACTGGACACAGTCTGTGAGAACGAAAATCACCAGAAACACCATTTTTTGTCTGTAAGAGACAGTTACGTTGTCCTACAACTAAGGCACAAGATTTTAAAACTGCAAGTTACAGAGTTGTATATTTCTTTGGAAATACTAATTTGTTATTTCAGATACCATTTATCTCCAGTTATCAAGAGAACTCTGGATCCTATTACAGTATGGAGTTTATAATTAAAATGCATATGTTCACAAAAAAATAGTTAATGATTTCAATTATCACATGCATGAAATTTGACCATGTACAGTGACAAGGTAATACATACTTTGTTTCTTTGAAAACTAAAATCAAAGCTTAAAAACTTAGAACCTATCATTTTAATATTATATGAAGATTCTGAAAGTTAGATTACATCATCTCAATTAATTCTCTCTAACCAGAATTCAAGTTATTCTTCTCAACCATTCCCAGAAATGTAAAGAGGGCAACACCAGGCCTCCTCTTCCTACCAGCATCTGAGCAGCACACAGCACAATGGTATATCCAGGGTTAAGGCCAAATGCCAGCTCATATGTAGGCCCCCCTCAACACACTCCAATTCTAGCACCTGACAAAATCCTTCCATCACAAATCATCTAATTAACTGGAAGACTGCTATGGAAATAATCACTCATTTCAAGGAAGCCTGAGAAGTAGGGAGCTAAGAAAGACAAAGCTCATATATGAAGAAATAACTTAGAAATAAATCCAAGGACAGGAAATCCATCATTGATTTTGATGAAACATTCAGCAAATAAGTTATCATGTACTAGGCAAACACATTAGAAATATTTCATCAACAAATTAAAAGTATAAGTGATATTGTATATTTAACTTATAACAGTTAAATTTAATTTCACATACCTGCAAAAATAATCTTTGCTTTGTATTTCTGAATGCCTTTCACAGTATAGCCCCACCGACGAGCAAGTTTACAGGCAGTCTCGCCAGCCTCCACTCCTGCAGGCGGGGGCGGGAGGGAGTGCACATGTTTAAATAATGCTATAAACAATCAGAAAACAAGATTATTGCCTTGCCTTGGGTATTGAACAACAAAAAGAAAATACTTTACCTGTGTTCATAGGAAGAACTTTGTGATACTTGAAAAGTTTAGTAATGTACTCCTCGTATTCACCAAGTACGTCATTATAGAAAGCTCGAGATGTTAAGGTCAACTTGTCTACCTGACTCTTCAGAGCATTCACAATCTTGGGGTGGCAGTGCCCTTGGCTGACTGCACTGTAAGCACTCAGGAAGTCGAAATATTTTCTGCCTTCTACATCCCACACATAAATACCTACAACACATAGGGAAGGGAAATAATTGTAGAAAATTATTGTATGGCATAAAATACAAAGGCTAAGAATGCTAGCAAGCCCTTTGAATACTCCATATAAAACTCTATTTTTTATGACTGAGTTTTTTTTAGCTCAAGCATAATAAAATATAGTTTATAGGAATTATTCAGCACATATTTTCCACCCAGCTCCAAAATACTCTTGGAAAGTTTATAAATTCTGGAGTGATACCTCCACCTAATTTTTCCCCAGCACTGGGGATTGAAACCAAGGCCTTCACACTGAGCTACATCACCAGCCCACTTTGTATTTCATTTGAGACATGGTCTTGCTAAATCACCCACACTGGACTCAAGCTTGTGGTCTTCCTGCCTCAGACTCTAAGAGTGCTGGGATTACAGGTGTGTACCATCACATCCAGCTGACTTCACCTCATTTAACATTTAGGAGACAAAATTAGAACTCAAAAGTAAGGAAATATAACAAACAGATAATAAACAAACATATAACAAAAATATAACAAACAGATAATAAACAAACATATAACAAACAGAAATCATGAAAAGTAACTACTACAACCCACAGAATGGGAATATTTGTAAATCTTGTATCTGATAAGGATCTAGAAGGTATGATCGAATAATATGGTGAATTTTTAAAAAAATTCTTAACGATTTACTGCAGTAAAACATACACTGCCATTAATCCCCTCTGAACTACTCCCTCTTACATTGAACATGCTTATCCCATCATTCTTGCCACTCTTGTGAAGCAGTTCTAGCAGTCCTCTTTCATGAATGTCTTTAGTTATACTGTCAATTCGAAACATTTTCCTTTCATGGTCATTTAGCATTCAGGGAAGAGCTAGAAGTTGCAAAGTACCAGATATTTTTATCACCCTGCCTTACAACTGGATGGCATTCAGCAGCAGCATTCACTGTATTTTAGGGGGTTGGTTTGTTTTTTGTTCTGCTTTTTGAGACACGGTCTTGCTATATAGTCCAAACTGGCCTTGAACCCATGGCAATCATCCTGCCTCTGCCTCCCAAGTGCTGGGATTACAGGTATGCTCCACCATGCTCAGTTATTGTATTTTTGAATACACCTTGTAAAGACACCAAAAGAGACTTCCAAAATTGCTTCAGAAAGTGGCAAGAATGATGGGATAAGTGTGCTTAAAGCCAGGGGGAGAATTTTGAGTGGAATAAAGGACAACATACTAAATCTAAATTAATCTATAGATTAGATAATGGTGCTTTATTGGTGCTAATTTCCTGATTTTGGTAATTACATGTGGTTGTAAAAAAGAAAGTCCTAGTGTCTTAGGAAACATACACTAAGTGTTTAGGGATGAAGATATCTACAACTTCCAAACAGTTCAGAAAAAAAAAATGTATAGTATGTGGGAGTGAGAAAGGATAGGAGAGAACATGACAAAAGTGGTAAATGTCAGCACTTAAGAAATCTGGAAAAAGGATAAAAGAAAAATCTTAGTACAGTTGTTACAACTTTTCTTCTTCTATGTCTAACATTATACCAAAATAAAAGCTAACAGGAAGAGATGACTGCAATATCACAGTACTTTTCGTACTTCCCCTGCATTTCCTCTTGGTGAGCCACACCGTGACAAAGACTAACTGATCATCTCTGTGGCCACACAGCACCCAGTGCAGCCACACCAGACACACAGGCAGGCTACATGAACCCTATCTGCGTTCAATGCATCTGGGGAAATCGATACTGAGAAAGTACAAAAGCAATTCATTTTTATCAAAAAAATTTCAAGCAAAAAGGAGTGGGGGTTAATTTGAGACACATACCTTTTCCTCTCTCCAGAGCCACAGGTAAAGGATGGTAATTATGTGCACCATATTTAGATTCTCGCTCAAAAATGTAATCAGAGGATGGAGGGCCTTGGACTGTCTTCTTAGTTGCAACAGATGTGGCACAAGTCACTGAAGAATGAACTCCACGACGAAGTACAGCAAGGATTTGCAAATGTGCTAGCTTGGAAAGCATTGCGTCCTTCAAACAAAACAAACAAACAAACAGACAATCACAGGCCTGTCCAGAGAAAAGAGAAGATACTAAGAGTAAGAGCCTTTCCAGAGTCAATGCATGTCTGCTCCCTAAGCATCTGGTGAGCATCTACCACAATTAGTATCAGGCTTGATGATGCCTCACGTAGGGAAGAAATCAGAGGCAGGGGACCAAATCAAAGCAAAAGGATGTTGGACAGCAGCATGGGGCAAAAGGGAGGAGCTGAGAATTACTTTAGACAGTGTCTTGTTATATTGCCCAGGCTGGCCCTCCCTCATAGCTGGGAGTACCCAGCCATGCCACCACGGCCACCATCACCACCCTCACTTCTATTTGGCATTTTGACTCAGTCCTTGGTCCTTGTATATGAGAAGTGAAGAAACTGAGAAGGAAATTGGGGCTGGAAATACAACTCAGTGGTAAAGCATTTGCCTATCCTGTAGGACAGAAAATCCTGGCTTCAATGCCTAGTACCACAGAAAAGGAAAAGAAAGGAAAGGAAAGGAAAGGAAAGGAAAGGAAAGGAAAGGAAAGGAAAGAGGAAAAAGAGGGGAAGGATTTGGGTTCTACAAAGATAATAGGGGTCATCCTCAAAGAAAAAGGTGACTTTATGGGAATGGAAAGAGCTTAGCACCAAAAGAAAGTACAAAAGGTAAATAGCATAATTTAGCCACAAATATCTAAAATTTCTATAGGTCAAATTTATTATAAACAAAGGTAAATGGGCAAAAAAAAAGAGTAGGAAAAAATGTTTTTTGCAATTTTACCATTAAGTTGAACCAAAATAATTATACAAATATAAAAGATGAAAGCAGGCAATTCCCAAAGAAACATTCTACTTCACTATGATACTAGCTTTCTCCCTAAAAAAAAAAAAAAAAGTTGTATCAGGAAAACAACTGTTGGAAGGAGAAAAACGCACTTAAGACCTAGAGAACAACAAACTATAGCTCAGGCAGTCATACAAATTCCAGTACCAAAACCAGAGCACACCAAGGAGCACTCATCTGTTTATATATTTCAGAGTCACTCATTAGTCTTTCCATCCACAGCAGCCCTAAATCCGTCCCCTGCCAGTGTTTTACCCACCTTCTATATCCAGCTTACCATTCAGCATCATGATAAGCCAGGAGTAAAGATAAGTTACAGAAGAAACTAAAAAAAAAGAAATGCAAGAACATACATAGCAATCATACCTAGGAGAAAAATGTTTTTAAGATAAATTCAAGATCAGGAGAAAGTTGCCAAGAACTAGGTCTATATATACCTATTTTTAAAAAGACTAATTCAAGTTTCAACAGAACTCTATCAGTAACAAGTCAAACCATGCATAATCGCTTAGCATTCCTGATCGGAGCTGCCAAGCTAGCAAAACACGAGTAAACTTGGCTTACTTCCCTCTCAACTTGGCAATATCCAGTACAGCCCAGTGTTCAGGAATTCACAATTACTAAGCAAAATCCAGCACTCTGACTTGCCAAAGACTTACCAACTCTTCTTTCTTCCACCGTTCAGGCTAGAATATAGATTTTTCACTGGAGATCCAGGGACAGCCTTCAGAGGATCCAGTAACTGAAATAAAATGCAGAATTGAATGCAAAAGTATATTTTTCCAGGGCTGGCGATATAGCTCAGTGGCATGAGCGCCTTCCTGGCAAGCGCAAGGTCATGAGTTCAATCCCCAGTACCACAAAAAAAAAAAAAAAAAGTATATTTTTCCAAGGAGAAGGTCAATAATTTTCACCAGATCTTATCTCAAAGTGGTATGTATCAATAAACAAAAAAAGTGATGTAAGAATTATTAAGCCAGGGAAAGCCAAGAGCAAAAATGTATAACTGTACTAGAGAGAACAACTCCCCAAATACCACTACTAAGTCTAAAATACTGACTTTAGAATTTCTTTCTTCTACTCCTTATGCTCTACTCCATATGAATTAACCATTCACCACTAAAAAATTAAAGTAACGTTAATTTTTGCCTATCAAATTAGCAATAAAATACAGCAATGTATTCTCGCAGACATACTTAGTGGTATTCTATAGGGAATCAAGTTTCTGAAGAGTTGTTAGCTATAATAAAAGCCTTAGAACTGTTTGTACTCAAACCAACAATTTCACTCCCATAACATTATAGAGAAATACTCATAAATGCACAATATTCATGCATAAAAATGCTCAACAGAATGGTTCAACATAATCGTGTAAATAATGCATAGCCATTTAAAATAAGTTTTTAATGATGACATGGTGATAACTTTTACTCAAGTGAAGAAAATAAAATCATACATACAGGATGCTCAACTGTACAAAAATGTAAGGAAAAACTACAGGAAAGGTCAGCTGTAGCTAACTATTCTGTATCTTCTCCAATGACCATGAAAAACTTATAAGAAGAAACACTGAAAATAAAACTGGGTGCCGAGGTAATTAGGACCTAGAGAACATCAAACTACTGCTATATTTGACAGACAAAAAATTAGGATGCTTTGTTAAATTAGACAAACGAAGTTTACACAAAAAATAAAACCAAAAGAAAGGGTTTGATAAGCTTTGAGAGAACACAATGTGGTTACAAGAAAAGTACAAGTTACTACCCCTAAAAAATGCAAGGCGGAATATGATAATTAGGTCCAAAATCCTGTCTGTTCCTAGGGAACAGAGTCAAATTCTAAAATATCTACACGATGATTTTACTATTAAGGTCTGCAGCTCTGTGACCTCACTAGTAGCAAAAAGGAGAGGCACTCAAAAATAGTATAAAAAGATACTAAAAACACACTGAACAGCATTTTCTATGCTAATTAATAGGCTCATAAAAGACTGCAAGTGAAAAGATTCTCTGAGATTATCCCATTTTATACAATAGTTAACTGCTTAACTAATTCCCAACAGAAATACGATGAAGATCCATTTATCTGCTAAGTTCAAGTAGTTTTATTAAAGAATAATTCTAACATGGTGATAAAACAGTAACATTTAAAATAGTACTAGTTCTTACTCTTCAAGGTCTTAAATATGAACTGTAATTATTTAATTCAACTGGGAACAATCACAAGTTGCACGCTTCTGATATTCCATGATCTTGTGAACACATTTCTATTAAACAACCTTTTGGGTTCAGGTTACTGTGCTTGGCATTATATGAGAAATACTAGAATAGAATGAAAAATAGTTTTAAAATAGCTAATATCAATAATCTCCTCTTCCAAATAGGTTTGAAAAATCAGAAGAATAGAATGAGAAAGTCCACAGAGTTCAATGGCCACGATTTAAATGTTGTCCTTGGCTCTTAAAGAGTATCTCTGGGTGATTTTGTTAATCTTTCTACACTTTAATTCTCCTATTTGTAAAACTAGGCTGAAGCCATTCAAGGGCATTCCTGGGGATTAGGAGTTCATATAAAGCCCTAAATCGAGTACAAAATGGCTATTCATTTTCTGCTCTTACATTCACAAGAGAACTAGTTGACTTCTACAGTACAAAAAATGCCATAGTTTCTTTTTAAAACTGAGTATTTTTCCTTCAAAATAAAATTTTGATTAAAAAAAGGAAGCAAGCAAGAAAAATATGTGTAGTTGCCTACTTAAGAGATAACTATTAACTTTTTTGTACACATTAATACATAAATACATAATACATAAATAATAAATTATATAATACATAAATGATAAATACATAATACATAAATACATACACAGTAGTGGTTTTTTTTCACCTTCTTGTATAGAATTTACCACCTAAAATCCCTCACTGCAGATTCCAATAATTTTGCAGATTTCTGTCACAGGTCCTAACACTTCAGGACACTGACTTTCATACCTGTACCCCTGCTAGACTCTAAGCTTCTTAAAAAGACAATAAAAGTAAATTAGAATTCACTGGAAAAAATTAAAGCACTTATCCCTAGCCAACTTGATCTAATCCAAGAGGAAGCTATCATCACAATCTCTGACCTTATCTGGAAAAACAAATCTTTTCAAGAGGTCACATCATAGATCTACCTGCCTGAAAAGGTCAAAATAATACGTTTTAAGATGTAGTCATGCATTTAACAGGTACTGAGCTCCTGGAAATGAGAACAAATTGCTACTGACAATCTAAGCACTTTGACCATTAAATGTTTTAAGTAATACACATAACACTCCTTCAGGCTACCTTTACTCCCTTCCCCATCACCCCAAGAGATCTGTATGAGAACATCCCTAGAAAACAATTTCCATAAACGGCTGTATTCAGAAGAGCCAAACTAGCCTGCATTGTTAAATACTATTTTCTTAAATAACTCTAAAATAACAATCAGTGTATAAAGTCATCAGCAAGTCATTGGAAATATTCAACCTGAGGAGTAAATTTGGTTTTTGCGATTGTCAAATATTTACTTTTCTTGAGGTAACCATTCACAAAACGGGTTTTTTCTAAGTTCTGCCAACAAAAGCTTTTTTTTTCTTTACTTAATCAATATTCTGACTAAAATTCAACTCAAGTGTGTCACTGGCAAATAAAGTATTACTACTGAAAAAGGATTGGGTCAATGATACCACACCCTCCACACACCTCCAAATTTCTGTTCATTCGTCATTATTTCAAAATGTGTGAGATTTGGCCCATCCTCTAGATCTCAGCAAAGGGCATAAAACATGCACTCAGGGGCTGAGGATTTAGCTCAGCGGCACAGCGCCTGCCTGGCAAGTGCAAGGTTGTGAGTTCGATTCCCGGTACCAGGAAAAAAAAAAAAAAACCCAAAACAAAACCAAAAAAAACATGCACACAAATAAATGTACTACCAGCACAACATATAAGACCGTCTCTTTGACCAAAAAAATGCGTTAAGAATTTTAACTACTTAAAGTTATACCGGGATTTTTTTAGGGGGGGATGCAAAACTAATCTTAAAACACTGAAAAACTGTAAGCTCTGTAATCTAAATCTTATTTTTATTAGTTGATACTACTTGAATCTTTTTCATAGGCAAGAACTAGATTCTCTAAAAACAACCAGGAAACACACACACACACACACACACACACACACACACACACACACGGATATTCCCATGAGAGGCACCTACTGTTCTGTCTCAGATGTATGACAGGAAGACTGGACTGCAATCTAAAGAACAGTTCCAGGATCAAGAGCAAGAACTAGTTTACCTTACAGAAATTCCCAGGAAAGATTCAGAACAGAGAAACTGGAGATTAGTAAAGCCACTTCGTTCCAAAGTCACTTTCTTTTTCCCTACCTTATCACTTTAACTTACCTAAACGGCAAATCTCAACACCAAAAGGCAAGGTATAACGTAGCAAAGGGAGGGGGCCGTGGTTCCACTGGATTCAGTTAAATTTACTGATGCTCGGTAACATTTGCAAAGGAACCCTAAGGACGAGGTAAGTATGCATGCTCAAGTCCTGCTGGCCCAACGCCTTCACACCATCTCATTAACCGGCGTGTACACAGTAACGATCTATTTCTGAAATTCTTTCGTGTGTGGACAAAGAATGGAGCGGGTGGCAAGCTGCGAGAAGGCCGGGCAGGGTTGGCGCGAGGCCCAGAACCCGCACGGGAGGGCGTGGAACCTTTCCCAACAGTCTGCACGAGCGACCCCGGCCGCGACCAAAGTCACCCATTGACTGCGCGGTTCCCCTGTATCAACAAAGCACCTTCCGACCTGGGGGACGAGGGGTGCCCGCTGCGCCCAGCGCCCCCAACGCTTCCCTCCCGGAAACCCCGAGGCCTGAGGCTTCGGGCCTTGGAGAGTCCCGGGGAAGGGTTGAGACCCGGCCCTGGAGGGCCGCGAGCCAGTAGTCGGCGGCTCCGCCCGGTCTGGCAGGCGGAGGTGCCACATCTACAGCCTCTCGCTGTCTCCTCGCCGCCCGCCGCTCGGGGACGAGGATGGGCCGCTACCCTGCCCACAAGAGCCGCCCGCAAGCCGGCCTCCTCCCGGAACCTGGCCCCGAGCCTCTTCCGCCGGCGGCCGCACGTCCCACCCTCAAAGCCCAGCAGGGCTGGGCCAGCGCGGTACCTGACTGCGCCTAGAAGAACCTTCCGCGACACAAGGTGGCGACCTGAGGAGCGCAGCTGCGCCGCACGTCACAAAGCTTAAGAAGTGGCGTCCGCCCCGCCCCGCCCCGGGACATACTCGTCGCCCATTGGCTGAGACGAAGGCAACGCACCAATCGTATAGACCCCCGTGCCGGCCCACCCACTCCTGCGGGAGCCGCAGAAGGGCCCTGCCTGAACGTGATATAGGGGCGGCTCCCTTTCCAGGGCCGGTTGTGCTAAACTGCTATGCCCGCGCTCCTGACGCTAGGGATCACTAGCCTTTGCTGACTGGAAGACGAGGTCCGAAAGTATGAAAAGTCTCTTGACCTCCACCAGCCTGCCACGTTTCCCTAGCCGTGGAACGTGGAGCTGGACAACCGCCTTGAACTCCTGCCCTGAGCCCCTGGAGTTCGTTCACTTCTTTATTTCACAGAGTCTTACCCCCACCACCTACACCAGCACCACCCCAGATGCAGGGACCCCAGGCTCTTGAACCCTGATGGGCTGCATGAATTAGTTGCAATTCATGGTCCACTTCCAGGATCCTTACTGCTGCTAGAAAATCCACTGCCCACGTGTCCGTGGCTGTTGTTAGGTACTTAAATGAGAGAAGCGCGCTCAGAGAATTAATACGCCTGTAGTGCCCTCCACAATGGGTATAAAACTCAGAACTCAAAATGGATATCCTGGGGTGAACTCACGTTCAAATCAGCAGGAATTTGGATATCATTTAGTCTACAACAGGAATTTGGACATCTAATTTAGTCTAATATTAGAAAAGAGATCTAAAGAGAAAAAGTAATTTACCAAGAGTTATCCAGCAGAGGATTGGGCAATCCAGTCCACTGTGCCACCCACTGCTCTCTGAAGGAGGGTGCTGGCCACTGCAGTGAGCAGAAGACTACATGTCAATACTAACCATGGGCCCACAGTGGTTAGTCAGGGTCTCCTCCAGGAACAGCTGACACATTACAGTTAGGAAATTTACATGTGGGGGTGCCAAAGTAAACCACAGGCATGAAAAGTAACTTGGACTTGTACACTAGGGAGGGCCATTATCAACCCTCAAGGTCTGGAAGCGGGATTTCCAGGACCCAAAAAAAGAGAGTAAGAAGAAACTTTTTACTTGGACAAGGGTTATTAGTGATCCCACTGGACAGAGCTGGGTATTAAGCATCCCAGACTCTTCTCTCCTGCTAGGGTTTCACAAGGAATGAAGCCATTAGGCCACAGGCCTAAGGACCCCTTTCAGGCACTCCCTACTGGTCAGCCCAGAGGACACAGAGCACAGTGGGAAAGAGGATACAGGAACAATTAGAAGACATTCAACACACATAACTCACTAAGTCTTTGCTGAACAGAAAATAAAGCCATGCTATTTGGAAGAGGCAGGGAAGTAGAGTGGGCTCAGAGGTAGGGCTATGAACAGACCAGTCATCATGTACTAGTATAGAGCAAGACACCAAAAAGAATTTGTTCATCTTGGGCTTGTTTTGGTCTAGACCAAGTTCACTTGCTCAGACAGTTATGGCTATTTCCTCTCTGGAACTTAGGGAGAACAGAACCTTGCTTTTATTTTTTCTTTCAAGTCTCACCACACCACCCGTTGTTGTTTGACTGACTCTCTGGCAGTTAGGTTATTGTGCCCCAGGGTCAGAAAGGAGTCAAGTCTCTATAGTCCTGCTCTGCAAATCTGGGCAAGTATGGAAGGCCAAGTTTGGCTCTTGAAACTCTTTCAGAAACCCTCCTCAGTTATGTCTTGGCAAGTAGGAGGTAAGTTCAAGAAGAGGGCAAGTATAACACAAAAATATGTTGCAATGCTGTTGGATTTACAGATAAGATGCTCCTTAATGCAGTTTTCACATGTAAGAAACTGCTGAGAGTTGTCTGGGTTTTTATCTTGCTCCTTTATCAGAAAAGGGCAAAGGGTATGAAGAGCATGATAATAATTTTATGGTTTCTCTACTAGCAGTTGTTTTTTCACTTAATATGGCCTAGAAAGATCAACCTGAACTTTATTTTTTTTATTTTAAAAAGGAGGAAAACATTAACAGACATACAACATTTTACAACATATCAAAAGAACAGTACAGACAATACAGAGCTACAAACAAAGTGGTAGGGAATTAACAATGATTGTTGTATTACATACTGATATCTTCAAAGTGGCTTCTCATGAAAACAGACATAGAAATGCAATACTGACAACCTGGACTTTAAAGTTGCTTTTTTTCCAACTATGAAATTGAACTGCTCTATTTGTACACATTGATTTTGTACAATCCAGAAACACATTAGAACAGCATGTACTACAAAGATTTTTGAGCCCTTGAAATTATGAATAGATTGAAGTAATTAACTCCACCATAAAATCTGGAGATATAAAGATTGACCCTCATAACAGATACATAAGACCTAAGTTAATTTCATCAGGTCATTGGACAAATGTCCTTTGAATGAGTTAGGTGCCTTGCCTTGGAAAGAGCTGCACATCAGGCTAGACCACATGAGGTCAGTAAGGAGAGAGAAATCAGAAAAAGTTCCTGCAATGAGTATCAGTGGAAATCTTGCAACTTTGATAATCAAAAAAAGCTGCAACCACATATAAAGGAAAAGAATACAGACAACTCTCCATTATTTAATAACCACAAAAAAATTTATATGTTATGCGTGCTTCTTGCTTCTTATTACTTCTTTCCTTGTCCAACATGTTATTACTTATTATTAGTTTAGTTGACATGTACGTGAACTTCAAAGTTCAATCATTTGATAGCTGAGGAAGAAATCTGATCATAAGCCTCAAAAAATTATCCATGATTTCTACCCAGCTGGAAAAAAAAAATTCTTTTGCAAATTGTATCGCTGTAAAAAGATGTCTTCCCAGCCAAAGACTAGCAACATATGAGATTCATCCCTCCTGCTGCCACTACCTGGAGGAGAGTGAACCCTTCAAGTCCACAATGGTAGAAACCCAGCAGGCAAAGGTAAGCAAAGAAGTACAGCCCAGAAGGGACAGCAGGGGCCAGTTCTAAACTTAAATCTGAACTAGCAAATATATGGGGGCTGGGGATTTAGCTCAGCGGCACAGTGCCTGCCTGGCAAGCGCAAGGTTGTGAGTTCGATTCCCTGTACCGGAGAAAAACCAAAACAAAAAAAAAAATGAACTAGCAACTAGGGAGACTTCAAAGGAAATTTTGCAGTAAAAATATGGGCCCTAACATGAGGATGTGGCTGTTAGGAGTAACTATTTCCTCTCCCCCGTAACTGAACTTCATCTTAGAAGTCTAGCTGCAGCTCCTGTCCTTCCCCATAAAAGGCCCTCCCTGACCCAAGGTTGCAAGACTCTAGTCCTCCCCCTCCTCCTCAGTACTTCTCTTCACTTCTCATCTCCTACCTGCTGTCATTATTAACCTACTATGTCTGTCTAGCTCTTTCTCTCTATTTATGACTTTCAGAGTGAATGTTCTTAAAGGTAGAGCCTGTCTTGCAGGACTTTTACAGCCTCCCAGCACCCTTTCCATTGCTTTTTATAGGAATAGTTTACTCTTGTCACTGCTCATCTGTAATTTCCCTCAGTGGGAATTAGAGGAAGAGCAGATAGCCATTGTGGGTATATGGCCTTAGGATTCCAAGAGCCTAGGTGGCCCATAGCCCTCTCCACCCTAGAAGAATGACAGCCATTCAGATCAAAGCCTTAAAAGCTTAAGTTAAAGGAGGAAAATACTTCGAAGTGTTACCATTCACCCATATCTCCATACTAGTCTTACTGAAGGGCTATCACATACTGAAGGACTGTCATGTGCCAAAGAAATGGCTGATAAGTTTATATGGTTGTGTCCTAAAGAGAAGGCAATGGTCCTAAAGCTCAGCATAGAGCATGAGACCTGGAAGGGAGCCTCTGGGAGGATCTTGGGATCTTGGCTGTGACTGGAGGATATTGTGCACCTGGAAGGGAAAGTGAACAACAGAAAATTCCAGAAGAGAATGTAGGAGACCAGAGCCGGTCAGGTCACCCAGCTACAGGTGAGCCCTCTTTAAGCCAATTCAATAGCAAACATTTAAAAAACAGATTCAGTTCCTGAAGCTGAAAAAGTCAGCTAATTCTCAATATTGGAAAACAATGGACATGTTTTTTCAAACATGAATTAAAAATATATGTGCTGTGAATACAAAATATGGTAAATGTTTAAATAAAAATTTTAAGATTTATTACAAGAAAAGACATATGGCCAGGCTGGGTGTGGTGGCACACGCCTATAATCCCAGCACTCAGGAGGCTGAGGCAGGAGGATCATTGGGAGTTTGAGACCAGCGTGGGCTACAAAATGAGCTCAAGGCCAACCTGAACTGCATAGCGAGACCTTGTCTCAGAAAGACAAAAAAAAGACATATTGCCAATAAACACCCTCCACATACTCTACTCCACCTCACTTCAACCATACTTATCCCATCATTCTTGGCACTTTTCAAATCAGCTCCAGAAGTCCTCCTTCATGAAGTATCTTCATGGCTGACTCAGTGTGCAAATTCTGTCAACATTATAATGTGTCTTAATCTCCTTTATTCATAGGACCTCACACTGTGTGACTTCCACAAAATCAAAATGACCATGAAAGGTAAACATTTTGAATCAGCTCAGGACACTGAGGCAGCCACAACAGCACAACTAAAGACATTCATGAAAGAAGACTTCCAGAATTGCTTCAGAAAGTACAATGATATATATCCATAAACAGATGAATGGATAAAGAACATGAGGTACAAGTAGAGTACTACTCAGCCATCAAGAAGAATAAATTTGAGTTATTTACAGAAAAATGGATGCACCTTGAAATCATAATGCTAAATGAAATAAATCAGGCACACAATCTTAAATACCACATTGTTCCTTTTATATGAGAAACACAAAATGTAAATAATTTAAAGAGCAAAGCAAAAGGTAGATAACAGGAAACAGGGAGATAAATCATTTGCAAATGGGAGGTGGATCTAGAAATGGAGGGCAAAGGGAAGGAGTGGGGAGGAAAAGTAAAAACAATTAAAATGTGTTATGTACCTGTGCCAACTTCCTACCGTCAATATAATCCTTATGTAAAGTAAATGTGTACTAATTTACAAAAATTAAAAATAAAGAAAGTGGCAAGAATAACAGGACAAGTATATGAAGCAAGGGGGAATACTTTGATGGGGGTTAATAGCAATGTGTCTTTTACTGTAATAATTTTTTAAATTTAAAAATTCACTGCAGTTTATAATCATAGATAATAATTATGTAGTAGATTTTAGAGCTGAAGAGAACCTTAAAGACATTACAACATGTTTTTTCATTTTACACGGTTCAAAATCAAACCCAGGGCCTCTCACATACTAGGCAAGTGCTATACCACTGAGCTACACTTCCAGACTCAATCTCACACTTTTAAAGGCAGAGAAGTCCAACATTCCAAGGAAGTGGGCCCCAGCCAGGGTTATGAAATAGGTGATGGGGCAGCCAAGGAGCCAAGTATTTCACCTCATCATGTTCCAGGTATGAGAAACTTAATTAGATGCAAGAATTTAAGGTAAGAACAAAAAAGGTTCAAGTAGGAATGTATGGCAACAAGTTCAAGTAGGAAATTAGCAGTCATTTATTTGGAAAATGTTACATTGTTTCTTAACTAAAAACGAAGATGAACTTCAAGTGCTAGTTAAATATTTACATCCTTATCTATTTGGATACTATGAAGCTCAGTGTATTTTGCAATAATTTTTTATTGACCCCATGAAGGCTAACTCTGAATGCTGAAGCTTAAGTCAAAAGTAGTTCATAAGCATTCTCCCATTGAGCTACATTCCCAGTCCTTTATTAAATTTTTGAGACAGTGTCTCTGAACTGCAATTCTCCTGTGTTAGCCCCCTGAGTACCTGGGATTATAGGAGTGTGCCACCACACCCAGCTCTTTAATTTTTTTAAAGAACTTTAATTCTGACTCTTTTTAGTTAGGACTATAATAAAAATAAATTTTAAGGCCCATGACTTACTAAATGAAAATAACTCAGACTTTCCCCCTCACATTGTTGGCTTGAATAAACACAATTTTAAGATTTTTTTTTTAATTTCAAAGTTAAATGTTATGTTTATTTTGTGGCAATGCCAGAGATTGAACTCAGGGCCTTGGGCAGCTAAACAAGTGCTCTACCACTGAGCTAGAGCTCCACTCCCTCAAAGTTAAATGTTATTAAATAAATATAATATGGCATTATAAATCATTTTATCCTTGCTAAAGACATTTACAACTTTTTGCTGAGAACTTTGCTAAGAGTTATGCAACATTTTGGAATATCAGGCCATGAAGAGCAATGCAAGTCCTAATATTTGGAACACCAATAAATTCTGCATTTACGGCTGTCAAATTTTTAATAGTGGTATATGATCTTCCTCTTTTCTTTTTATCTGGATTCTTTCCAAAAGGATTTTCATGAAGATGAATTAAATTCTTAAATCAGAGATGAGAAATTAAATTCTACCATCACCTCATTAGATTTATACCACTGGTTTAATAAATTACTCATTTTCTGACTTTTGTACTAATGTAAGCATAGATTATATCACCAGAGGATCTCAAGTACATTGGTCTCCCCATTTTTAATTCAGTTTTGAGCTACTCATGCCCCACTGCCTGGTTCACAAAACTCTGAGCAGAACTCCCAGAAGGATCAAGGGACTAAGGTACAGCTCCAGCCTTCTGAGTTGTGAATGTTGTGTTCAGCATTTCAGGAAAAGTGTTAGCTGGACACAAGAGCACTGAGAATCTGTGCTGTACAGTGGCTAAGGCTTTAGAGTCGGATGATCCAGAATTCAAACCCCAACTCCACCTCGTTAGCTGAGTAACCTGAAACCCTTATTTCATCCTCTATAGTGGGAGTTTTTTTGAGGATCACTGATAATCTGCCACTTCTAAAGTATCCAGCCACTTGTACGTCATCCAGTGTTTCAGCCCAGGGTATTGTTATTAATTCAATTTGCATGACAAGTAAAGTTTCCCTTCCAAGTCCTCCTGAACATCATCCAGTTTTAAATTTTTATTCTTCCACAGAGATTCCTATTCAATTCTAAGTAAGTCACATATCATATGCAGAAAGCTCAAAGGGTGATCATTTATAAGGCAACAACATCTTATTCCTGGGGTCAGCTTGAGTAATTTTAACTAGAAAGACAATCTTTTTCTTTCTGGAGATGTCACAGGTAGCTCAGAAACCTGCTCCCATAGTGAAGATAGTGGTGCACACTTGTATTCCCAGTCAGAAAGATTGTGAATTCAAGGCTAGGCTGGGCAAGTTAGTGAGACTCTGTCTCAAAAAAAAGCAGAGAAGCGCGCGCGCGCGCACACACACACACACACACACACACACACACACACACACACACACACCTGCTAGGGATGCAGCTTGTGGTAGAGTGCCCTTGTGTTCAATCCCAGTACTGCAACAACAAAAAAATGGGAAGTACACGTTACAGACTCAGCTCTGAGCTGGCCTTCTTCTGGGCACTCACCAGGCTTAGTAACAGCTGCCCCTGTGTTACTTTTCCAGAGGAAGCTTGAGGTGCATCCCAGGTTGTAGCCCAGGGCCTCATGGGGCAGATCATCAAAAGATTATTTCACTTCTCTTCTAAAGTTTTAAAAAAATGATGTTAGGAGTGCTATGGCAAGCAGAAACACCAAAACAACACCCTGGATTTGAAGGCAGATTTATTTTATGTCAATGGGCACTGATTGGGATCATTCCCAAAATATCAGGCCCTGATCTCTGGTGGTCTAGGGCTTATATGGGATAAGCAAGCAGGAAGTACACAGGCAGAATGGTTTGTCACTTGGGGGTTGGTTTTTACAATGTACCTCAGCGATGCATCACGTGACCAGCTGTTTCTAAGAAACAAAAGTAACTGGAATTGGAACAGGAACTACTACATGGGCCCCTAACAGACTGAAGTATACTGGCTGAGGGGGGCATCTTCTACTATAGGAGCAACTTTGGAAACCTTCAAATCCTGGAAGCTAAACTATCTAACTCTTTTGTTTTGTTTTATTTTGTTTTTTCATCACCATGGAACTACTCTCCTCTTTGACACTTTCTCCTCCCTGCATCAACTTCCCTGTGTTTTGTGAATACTTTAATACATTTGCTTTCCTCACAAATCAAGGCAAAGTAGGAAGCACACCTGAGAAGTTTCTTTCTCACTTCATCCCTATTCAACCCTCTCCCCTGGGTGATCCTGCATATCACTTTCTTGTACATCCTTCCATTGATTGTTTATGAAAATAGAACAAATACATATCATAATTTTCTTCATTTGTTAACACTGGAGATAAATTATATGCATTCTTCATAACTTGCCTTACATAATTTTTTTTTCTTTTCTTTTCATGCAGTCCTGAGGATTGAAACCAGGGCTTTGCACATGCTAAGCTTGAGTGCTACCACTGAGCTACATTCCCAGCTCTTGTACTTTGCTTTTCAGTGTGCTCTAGGCTGGTGAAGAGATATCTCTCTCACTCTTTTGTTTACAGTTAGATTAATAGCCCCAGATTGCTGGATACTTCAATAGATTTCAATGTTGCTATGACAAGCAGTATCATAATAGATAACTGACATTTTCTTCAGATATGTCTGTCACATAAAGTCATAAAAGTAGGAGTGCTAGGTCCATGGATTGGTCTACAAACCCAGTTTCAAGGGCTGGGAAGGGAGTAAAGCTCAATACGTGCTCTGTGGACAGTGCCAGCCTCTAAAGGAGATACTGATAGCCATTAGAAAATTTAATGCTGTCTATCTTGTGATGATCATTTTTCTAAGCAATTCATTTTTACTGATTTTAGTCTGCTTAGTAAGGGGGTACAGCAAAAGGATGAAATAAGCAACAGAGACAAATTTAGTAGCACATGACAGGGAGGCTGGGAGGTCAGTGCCTCAGAATGGGCAAAAACAAGACATTCCAAGATAGCCACTATTTATTGGGTGTATACAATTATTGAGGGATTATTGGATGACTCAGAGAGTGGCCAGTGACCTTATGCTGAGAAGACCTTATGCTGATGAGGATCTTTATGTTGATGAGGATGGTAGGGCAAACAGGTTGTAGAGTTTGTCCTTTCCCCAAGATGAATCTCTATTTTTATTACTACTAGGTTCTCAAGGAACCAGGATGTCTTCGATGGATGTGATCTTGCCCTGGGGCATCAAAGCATCATGGGACCATGGAGGCCTCAACTCTTATCAGAGGCACACGGAATTATATTCCCACATAACATAGCCAGTCTACACAGCAAGGCACTAGGACTCAAACAAGCTTTAATCACGATTTAATTATGAAATGATTAAAAAATTTTAGAAACAAATGATTTTTTTTCACAACAATTATATAGAATGGTCCTCAATAGAGTTCTTATTCTAATATAATAATTTTATCTTCTAGAGTTGGAAAAGAAATACTAAGTCATCTGGAGATCAAAATACATAGGTTTGTAATACACAAACACATAAGGACTTTACTACTGGGAAGATGGATTTCTTTAAACACTAAAGATGGTTCCATTTGAACTTATTCCAGGAAATCACAATGGAAACTAATTGCAAGAGGGAAATGACTCATCAGAAAAAACAGGTAACTCTTCAAATTGGTAACATCAGGAACTTCTTCACCAGTAATGTTTTGTTGTGCTCTGGGAGAATTAAATGCCTAGAATGATCTCTCTGAACATAAACCAAATCCATACAGGACAAGCCTGGCAAAGGTGGAATTAGTAGGATATTTATTTTCTGCCAGAATTCCAAGTGACATCAGTGCTAAGGACACTGTTTCTTTGTACAGAAATAACTAACAAGAAAGCCAAGACAGGGGGCTGGGGATTTAGCTCAGTGGCACAGCACCTGCCTGGCAAGCACAAGGTTGTGAGTTCGGTTCCCAGTACTGGAGAAAAACCAAAAAAAAAAAAAAAAAAGAAAGCCAAGACATTTCCTACATGCTATGGCACCAGCTGCACACCCACCTGTGAACTTCTCTCACCTAATCCCTCCTTGATTCCAAGAAAGAATCTTTCCATTGTGTTTCAGAGCTTAGGGTAGCACCTGGCACACAGTTAGCACCCTGTAAAAGTTTATGCAAAGAAATAGAAAAGGAGGCTGTAATAGCTAACTGTTGGGTCAACTTGAGTAAGAAACACCCAACTAATTGTGTTAGCATTGACTAATACAGAGGCCTTTCAACAATGTATTTATTTCAATGCATAAAAGAAATAGAAGGGAATACAGGTATTTGGAATATATAAAATAACTCTAAAAACTCTACACATAGCTAAGTGTGGTGGTGTGCACCTATAATCCCAGCACTCGGGAGGCTGAGGTAGGAGGATCACTGTGAGTTCAAGTCCAGCCTGAACTACACAGTGAGACGTCTCAAAAGAATAAAAAAAAAAATACAAATTTTTAAAAGTCCACACAAAAAGACAGACTACTCGGGGCTGGGGATTTAGCTCAGCTGCAAAAGCGCTTGCCTGGCAAGCACAAGGTCGTGAGTTCGGTTCCTGGTACCGGAGAAAAACCAAAAAAAAAAAAAAAAAAAAGACAAACTACTCAATTTAAAAAGAGCCAAAGGTCTTCAATGCACATTTCTTCAAAGAAGATTGACCAAGAAGTACATAAAAGGATTTCAAAGTCATCAGTCATTAGGTATAGTGGTCAGTTTTCTGCTACTGTAGCAAATATAGTACCAGAGACAATAAACTTAATAAGGAAAAGGTTTCTTTTGTCTCACCATTTCAGAGGTTTCTGTCCATAGTCAGTGGACTCTGTGGCTCTCGGTCTGCTCTGAGGTGCAAACGTCATGGTGGAGTATGTGGCAGAGGAAGACTGTTTATCTCATGGCAACCAGAGGGACAAAATAATAGGGAGCAGAGCCGGGTCCCAATTTTCCCTTCAAGAGCACATGCCCAAAGACCAAATTCCTTCCACTAGGCCCTACCACCTAAAGGTTCCACCACTTTCCAGTAGCACCACAGACTAGCAACAAAGTCAACCATGGTTTTCCAGAATGGGCCTTTAAGGGGACATTCAAAATCCAAACTATGACATTAGGGGAATACAAATCAAAACCACAGGGTGCCACTTTCCATCTACAAGGATAGCTTCTGTTTATTTGTTTGTTTTTCACTTCTGCTCCTGGAGCTCAAACCCAGAAACACTCTACCACCAAGTTACAGTCCCAGTGCTTTTTTTTTAATGAGGGAGAGACTGTCACTTAAATTCAAGGCTTCAGGGTAGTCTTAAAGTAGCAATCCTTCTGCCACAGCCCCCCAAGTGCCTCCCACATGCCTGGGATCATAGGCACATACCACTGCGCCTGTGTAAGAAAACTTTTAATCAAATATTTTGTAAGATTGGTGGCACCATGCATAATTTAAATCACCAGGAGTCACTAGGCCCAGAGTTCAGGCTCTACTTTTTTTCTTAGTAGCTGTGTGCCTTTGGGCAAGTCACATCCTCTTAAAGACTCCTTTTGTTTTACCAACAAATGAGAGAGTTAGCCAGTGGGTAACGGGTTTGACCAAAACTGATACCCACGTAGCCAGGAAGCATTGGAGATATAGTCAACATCAGTTCTAATCAAGAAATTAAAACCACATGTGATACTATTACCCTCCAGAAGCATCGAGGAAAAGAGGAAATCTATGAGGGATGAAGAAGAAAGGGAAAAAAATCAAGATGTGTTCTATACATGTACAAATTCCCCACAATGAATGTAATCATTATATACTGCAAATATGTACAAATAAGAAAAGATAGGCAATTCAGTGTTAGGAAGAGGTGGAAAACACGGATTACTCATCCACTGCAAATGGGAATGAAAATTGCTAGAACCATACTGGGAAACTGCTGATATCTACCAAAGCTAAACAATTATATACATAGTAATCCCACCCCTAGATATATAAGTAATATGAAGATACATTGACCAAAAGACAGGTACAAGACTGTTTAGTCCTTATAACTTCAAACTGGAAAGTATGCAATTATTCATCAACAACAGAATATATAAATAACTTGTGGCATTCAAACTGTGGAAACACATCAACAGTAATAGGAATGAAGAATCTACAATGATACAAAACAATACGCAGGCAAATAATAATGTTCCACCCAAAAAAAGCCAGCCAGACACACAAGCACAAACACATACATGCATGCACACACACAGAATACATCCTTAGTAGTCAGCTTTCCCATTCTTAGACAAAATACCTGATATCTACAATTTAACAAGAGGTTTGTTTTTGTTTTGTTTCGTTTCGTTATACTGGGAATCAAACTCAGGGCCTCAACTTGTCAGGCAGGGGCTGTACTTCTGAGCTACATACCCAGCCAAGAAGAAGTTTATGATTTCAGAGAGGTCAATCCATGTTTAGCTCACTCTAAAGCAGAAATGGCAAATTTTGCTTTTAGCTCCTGATTCTCACTGCAGATCTGGGCAAAAGCAGCCAGCAATATCATGCCACCATCTGAACCTTGGGCTGCATTGAAATGTCCTGCACCAGAATAATCACCTAATGGTTTATCCCAAGCACCACTCAGGCAGTACATTTGTTCACGTACTATCCTGAGCATCACTCAGGCAGGTATCATTTCAATAAGTCAATTTTTGTATTGAATAAATTTTATAAAGTTGTCATTTTTATATTTCCTGTTATATTGTCTTTTAAAAATTAACAAAAAATGCAATTTTTTGTATCCTGTATTTAAATAATTGGATGGGTAAGTGGTTAATTAGTCTACCACCTTCAAATTCAGCCTCAGTCTTAGGACATGACCAAAAGGTAGGCAAACTCTTTTCCATAATGTAACATGCATGGCCTCTAGTCCAATTTCCAATAGAGTCCTTATTCCCATATGAAACCTCATGAGCCTGCATTTACTGTCCACATTCTTATCAGCATTCTGAATTTTCTGAGCTCTGACCAGAATTTCCAATTAAGCTTGGCTTACACCATCCTATATCTCCAAACCTTTCAAACTCTTCCTGTAAACAACTTCCAAAAGCTTCTAATCTGCATGATCAACAATAGTCACACTTCTCTGGTACCAATTTTCTGTAATAGTCACTTTCCTGTCTCTGAGACAAAATACCTGACACCAACAACTTTAGGAAGAGAAGTTTATTTTGGTTTATTGTTTCAGAGTGTTCAGTCCTTGGTTAGCTGGTTCCAAGGCAGAAGTGGATTGGTGGAAGTGTATGGCAAAAGAAAACTGCACAACACATGGCAGCTAGAAAGCAGGGAGCAAAGGAAAGAGTCAGAGCCAGACAAATACCCTCCAAATGCATTCCCCCAGCTTCCCGCCTTCTCCAACTGGGCCTCATCTTCTAACAGCACATTCAACTAAAGACTCATCAATGGACGAATCCACTGATAAGCATAGTGCCCCCATGACTCAATCACCTTCTAAAAGCCCCACTTCTGAGCACATGAGACCTTTGGAGGACATTTTAGATCTAAACCATAACAATATTGCAGGATTCTGATTTTATAACTAAAGAACAAAGACACAACTGATTGATGCAATTAGAAGTAAAGAGAGTAGCTACCCTCAGCAGAATAATTATACCAGGGGAAAGGATATAGGGTGTTTTGAGGTACTGGTGATGTGTTCTTTGTAGACTTGGATGCTGGCTGCATAGGTGTGATCAGTTTGTGAAAATTACACCATGCCATAGGCATCTAATGTATTCAGTTTTCTAAACATTTATTATATTGCCTCAAAAAATTTAAACAAGGTGGTTGGGCTAGGTACAGCATCTTTAACATCTTTGCCAGCTTCAGCTGGAATGACAATCACCATAATTCTAACAAGCACTAAGCTCAGTGCTCTCCACATAACCTTTCATGTCTTCTCTATCACCCCTGATGCTGGCCTTCTGGTGAGGAAACTGAGATAAAAAGACATCAGTAACTTACCAAGGTCACAGATTCACTAAGGAGCAGATTGGCTTTGACCTGGCCCGTGTGATGGCAAGACCATGTTTTGAGCCCTACGTACACTAGACCGTCGCCTAAAGAAATCAAGAAGCGTTGAGTGTAGTGCTCAGAAGGAACCTACATGAACATCTCCCTGATCCTCTCTCCATCACCTTCAGAGTTTTCCTCCTGCTCTGAGGCACTTTCTGTTTTTCTTTCCCTGGATCTGTTGCAGATGTGACATAATCATGTTTTTAAATGTATTTAGATTTGTTGGAGAACTTATTATTTTCCATACTCATTTTAAAACTTAATTAAATCAGCTCTCAGGAGTTACTTCTAAAATAACAAGCACACTGAATTAATTAATTAATTCTGTGCCCACAGAATGGAATGAGCTTCTCTCAATGGAAGAAATGTCCTCCACTCACTCCCATAAATAAGACAAGCTGGTTACATGGCTTCGGGGGGAACAAAAATTGTTACCTCTAACTGGACTTGGTGGCTAACACCTATGTCTTAGTTACTTTTCTCTCATTGCAAAGACAAAATACCCAACACCAAAGCTAAGGGGGGAAAGATTTATTTAGCTCACAATTCATAGAGGTTTCAGTCCATAAATGGCTGGATCCAAACAGGTGGCATGGCAGACAGACATCACAGAGGAGAAACAGTTCATGGTGGGCAGAATGTAGCAAAGCAAGCAAGAGACCTTGACAGCATCTTTCTGCACCTCTTATTTATATACAGGCTACAAGGATTAAGGTGGTGCCAAGCCAAACAGTGAACTGATTTAGTAATCACACACCCTTAATCCCAGCATCATATACTCTAGATACAGCCACTTCTGAAAAAGCCCCACCTAGAGACTTTGGGGGGACATCTAGACACAAGTCACAACATTCTCTTTAAACAAAAGACATTTAGTCCATCTCCAAGAGTTGCCACATCCTAACAGTTTCAGAATTGCTGAAAAGTCCAAGTCCAAAGTCTCCTCTGAGATTTAAGGCAAACTCTTAGCTGTGAGCCCCTGTACAAATGAAAAGAAAGTTAAACACTTCCAACATAGAATGGCACAAGATGAACATTACCATTCCAACAGGTACAGATAGGGGGATACAAAGGAATGGGACAAATCAAGTGTAAAATCCAGCAGGACAAATATTAAATCTTGTAGTGTGATGTGCAGCATCTGAGACAATCTGTAAATTTCAAAGGACTTTGGTGGCTCTGCTCTTACAGCACTGCTAGTGGTTGTAGCTCCCATGGCTTCTCCCTTTGCCTGGTTCTGCTCCCAACTTGCAGCTTAGCTCAGATGATCCACATTCCAGACTTGTGCAAACTTCTGGGGTCTCTACTGCACCTTCAGTTTCACATACTGCCCTCTCAGAGGCATGCTGCCAGACCTCCCAGACCTTCTTCTGAAATCTGGATGAAAGCCTTCCTGACCCCACAACTCTTATATTCTGCACACACCTAAAACCAGCATCATGTGGATGATGCCAAGGTCTGTGGCCAGCTGCAGCAATAGCTAGTCTTCCTTCTCTCTTGGCTTTAGGGGTAGACCACCTTTGAACCAAATCCTGAGGAACAACTTCTCTAAGCTGCCATCATTCTGAAAAATGGTGCTCTGTGGCTTTCTTCTCAAAACAAAGTATTTCACTTTTGCAATTTTGAGACTGCAAAGGCTAGAGTCCTGCTGGTTCTTCTGATGTTCTCAGGCCATCTTTTCTGTTGTCTTCTTCTGAAATACTTGGTTTTTGCTTGCTAGTCTTTTCAGTGACACATTTCTCCTCTATTCTATCTTTGCAGCTCACAACTTTACTGGAGCTTCTTTTCTGGCCAAACTCAAAATGTTTTGAATCATTCTGCTGGGGTCTTTGTTCTTGATTCTTTCTGGCTAAAAGCCCCCAATAAGGGGTAGCCATGCCACCATCTCAACATTAGACTGCCTTGAAATTACTTCTGCAAGATTAATCAGTCTGCTACCCTTAATCTTAGTCTCAGGCAAAGTCTCTAGACATAAGCAAAATGCAGACAAACTTTCTGCCAAGCCATAACACATGTGATCTGGGTCCAACAACCAATGCAGTCCTTCTTCCCAGAAGAAACCCCCTGAGCCTAGTCTTTACCAGCCTCATTTCTGTCAGTATTCTGGTCTTCTGAGCTCTGACTAGAATCTCCCATCGAGTACAGCCTAAAGCATTCCAGCTCTATTTTTTTCAGCCAGCATCTCCAAACCTTTCCTAACTCTTCCCCTTCCCATAAGCCAGCTCCAAAGGCTCCTAAACCACATGATCAGGTACTGTCATAGCAATGACCCCCACTTCTCTGGTACCAAATTCTGTCTTAGTTACTTTTCTCTCATTGCTGAGACAAAATGCCTGACACCCAGAGTTACAGAGAGAAAGGCTTATTTAGCTCATAGTTTGCAGAGATTTCAGTCCATAATTGGCTGTTTCCAAGGCAGGGTGGCATGGCAGATAGGCATCACAGAGGAGAAACAGTTCATGGTGGACGGAAGGTAGCAAGGCAAACAAGGGACCTTGACAGGGGCATCTTTCTGCCCTTTTCATATTTTATCTAGGCTATGAGGACTAGGGTGCTATGAGACTTTGGAGGGACATCTAGATACGAGCCATAACAACCCATAATCCCAGCACTCTGACAGGCAGAGGCAGAGGATCACAAGTTCAAGTCCAGCCTGGGCAGTATAGTGACTTAGCAAGATCCTGTCTCAAAATAAAAAAGCACTGGGAACATAGCACAGTGCAAATGTCCTGGATCAATCCCCAGCATCACTCACACCTCAAAACAATTGTTACTTCTCAAGTCAGAAAGATATGATCAGTAGGTCGTTCAATTCTGAAAAGTTATCTGTCCACCAGTCTCTTATTAGGGTATTAAGAATTTATAAAGTAAAGCTAGGGCATTAGCATTTGACAAATCTGATAGGTGGATACTGATTTAATTAATAACTACTAATTAAAATTCTGTGAGGTTATTTATTTATTTTTGCTACAGAAAATAACCCTAAATGTGTACCTGTATAAGCTGCCCTCAAATATAACTACTCCATTCATCTAACATGAGTCACAGATAAAAAAATAGCATTAGGGTAAAAATAGAATCAGCTGGTAGGGGAAGGGAAATACAAAAATATGTGTTTGATGATTTTAAAATTAAAAGATTTGCTAATAAAGAGCAAGGAATGATTAAACAAGAAATCATTACAAAAGAAATTTATTAGGCCAACACATCAATAAAATGAGTCTAAGATTTTGGTTAGAAAGCCACTGGGCCTTTTAAAGCAGCAGAAGTCCAAAGTCACACACTTCAAGCATCACTCTGGGACAATTTATGTGAGGAAGAAGGGCCAGGAATTATAGCACCTGGCTAGTTCACACAGAGATAAGCTCCTACCTTCCTCTCTCTGCCCTCTTTTCCACCCAAGTTGGTGAGTCTGATACCTGAGAGGACTGGAATGAAATGTCTCCCACTTACTACAGAACTTTGACCTTTTCTTCACAGATCTGGCCTTTGTGCACTTAAATTTCCTGTTCATACACGTGGAATGTTGCTTGTGAAAAATCAACACATAGTTATTGGAGTTTTTTACCAACAAGTAATGTGAATAATATTATATTCTCCATTATAATAATTGCGTTTTTAATCTCATCTGGCACCAGCTATCTTTTAGAAAGTTATAATGCATTGTTTGGGACTATTCTTTGGATAGAAAAGTCTAATTAGCAAATAATATATAATTCAATAATACATATTTTCAAGCCTTATGAGTCACATGAATATGTCTTTAAGTTGGGAGAAAGGAGATATTTTCTAACACTCCTGATAATTATACAACTAGGTATTTCAAGATTATAATAATATAACATGTTCAAAGTTTACTTTTACTTTGAAAACATAACCCCTTGTTAAGTTTACTGATTATGATCTGGGCTACCGAGAAATAGTAAGGAATACAGATATTAGCTGGCCTGAAATAATCAGATAAAAATAAGAATGAAACACACATGACATGGAGTTGAAGTCACCCATGTTTCTGGCCATATTACACAGAAAACTAATGGGAGGATATTGTAGAGAAAACTGTCAAGAATTTTATAAAACTAATTTTTAGGGGAGACAGTAAAAGTAACAAGTAGATGCTTGTATTAAGTCTCTCAGGTGAATCTATATAAACAAGGTTTTGGCCTCTACAGTAGCTCTTTACTCTCAGTATTTCTTTCCTAGCCTTTTATAAACATTTGCTTGTTCACTGTCGTGGAGAATCTGGAACAAGAATTGCTCTCAACTCAGAATCTCAGATGAAGACGCAGACATGTTTAGTTTGTGCTTTTTAAAGAGTCCCAGGGCGTGAGTGCAGGCAGTGTGTCATGGTAGAGCTCATTTGCCCCCAGAGTCCAGAACGTGCTGGGACAGACAAACTAGCCAGGACTGAAGTTGGTATCAAGTACTGTGCATCAAAACCAGCAGCCTCCTGCATAGACTTCATGGCATTCAATGGGCATCACTTCCTTCCTTATCATTTTTATGCATTTTGGGGCCACCACTGACTGGGGTTTGTCCAAGTTGGTCTGAAAACCCGCAGCACAACATAGCTGTTTTTTTTTTCACCAGGTAACTCAAGCCACAACTCTGAGTGAGATCCTTCCTAGCACAAATCTATGGCCTGCTCAGAAAAATAAGGTGCCACTCTATCAAGATAACCTGTGCAGTCTGTAAACCGCAATCATGCACTCACGTTCAAATTTTAAATGAAGATGTAGAGATGTTGAGTTTAGTGCACTTTAAAAATAGTGTTTCACAGCGACAACGTGCACTGTGTGCCCAACTCTCTCCAGCCTTCTTCAGAATTTGGGAGCACCCGCTGGGTTTGAGCCACTAATCAAGTACCAAAGGGAAAACAGCTCCGAGAAGGGGAAGCTCCTCACCTCTGAGTAGATTGGAATCCTTGATGATTCCATTCTAGGAGGCGCTCTCTCTGTGTGTCTCTATCCTGACACTTGTTAGCTCGGCCTGGAATGCCCTGACCCTTAAAAAAAAAAAAAAGAGCCCTTGAACTGAATTGAACTTGACGGAAAGTGAAAAGCCAGGTCTGAAAATGGAAAGATTTTAGAACAGCCTCCGTCTCCGGACATTTCCTAGTTCCCCTTGCCGTCCGCGTGGACTCTGCAGGTCCGCGCGGCGGGAAAGGGCGCGGCCGGAGCCGGCAGGCGGCTTCTGCCCGCCCTCTGGTGGCTTCTCCCAGAGGCTGAAAGGGAAGGGGCACGCAGACTCCCGCGCACCGGGCGGGGGCGGTCAGTGCGCGTCTGGCCGATCTGTGAAGGAAGGGGCCTATGCGAAGCCAATCACTCGTGAATCCCGAGGCAGCAGGGTCCTGGAGGACCCCAGGTTCATAGGTGCGGCGTGTAAAAGGGGGTCAAGTAGGAGGGCCCGAGGAAGGGCCCGAAGGGGCTCCCGGCGGCGGCCGTTAGCGAGAAGGGTGCGGCGGCCGGGAAGAGGACGTTGGCCGCGGAGTAGGAGGGAAAAGTCTGGAAGGGCAGAGCTCCGGGGCCCGGCGGGCCGGGGCTGCCCCCCGTGCCACCGCCGCAGGTTCCCGCCGCCGCGCCGGCTGTCCCGGGCTGTGGCGCGCCGCCTCCCGCTTGCGCTGCACCGTCGGCTCCCGGGTTCTGCTTCTTCCACTTGGTCCTGCGGTTCTGAAACCAGATTTTCACCTGCGTCTCGGTGAGGCTGAGCGACAGCGCTAGGTTCAGGCGCTCGCACACCGATAGGTAGCGGGTGGCCCGGAACTTGTTCTCCAAGGCCACCAGCTGCTCGTAGGTGAAGGCAGTGCGCGCGCGACGGGGCTTGGCGCAACTGGGCTCAGCCCGCCGGCGCCGGGGCCGCGGAGAGCCGGGCGAGCTTGGGGAGCCCATGAGGCCGCCCTCGCCCTCCGCGCGGCACTCGGCAGCCCCCAGTGTGGCGGCCCGCGTCTCGGGGGAGCGCGCCAGACCAGTCTGCGAGTGCGCAGCCGCCTCGCGCCTCCGCGCCTCCTCCGCGTCCTCCCCGTCCTCTTCATCCTCTTCGGCCTCGGAGCCCTCCAGGGGGGACGCCGGGCTGGCGCCTGGGCCCGCAGTTTCTAGGGGAGAAAGGCCCGGTGATCAGAAGCCCGGAAAAATCCAAGTCTACAAATCTCCCCTTCGTCCTCCGCAGAGAACATAGTTCTCACTGCAAGCCCTCCCCCCATTTAGTCTGTCCCCACGTTGTGTTCCTTCCACCACTGGCCTCCACAACCTCACAAGAAGAAGAGTTAGGAATATGGCATCCTCTTGCAGTTTATAAAGCTGCCACCTAGTAGGCGTTTAAGAAGAGTATGTTAAATGAGGGAATGGGTACCTCGCATCAAGAGAGAAGAGTGACCTCATTGGGGGGGAGGGGTTCGTTGTACATTAAGACATTCAGACGTCAAGTGCATTTAGTGGTGTGCCTCCCTAGTCGCTAGAAGCGTATTTTGGTCTGGGACTCCTAGCAATTAAAAAAGAAGTTATTAAGCCCCCTCCCCTTAAAGTGAAATTCCCCCCTTTCCCATCTTCTCTCTCCTGCCCTGTTAATAGAGTTTCAGATTTGTGCGGGACCGGATCGATAGATGTCATCTATTAAAGGTAAGTTTTAATCGAACAATATTAGGATCAGACAGGGAAAGGGGGTTTGAAGCCAGTACCTGCAAGCTGCGGGCAGGAGATATGCAGGCGCCAGTAATAGAATATCGATCATGGGGGGTGAGAGAGAGGAGGGAGGCCCCTCTGAGAGCAGATCTGAACAATTACTAGGCCCGCGGCAGGGGCCCAAGCACGGCCTCCAGAGGCACCCCAGCTGGGCCCGGACAATCACCTCCAAACTTGGGGAGAAGCAGAGGCTGCGCGGCATCCTTCCTCACTCAGGTCCTAAGGTCCTGACCCTCATCCCTCCAGGCAGTCTCTGCCCATGTCCCACCCAGTACGAATCCTGCTGTCTTTCATCTTTCTTCCTGCTATAAACTTTCCTGGAACCTTCCTTAGTCGCCCTCCAGCAGTAAGGGTAAGTTAAAACATGTTTTAAGGAGAAAATACCAATAGTGTCACATCATGCCAGCCCAGTTCCTAGCCTCAGTCCAGGCTTGGGTCTGGGCAGGAAGGTCCAAGGTGCAGCAAAGTCAACCAGGAGTCTCCAAGCAGGTGGAAATAGGCACCTGACCTGAGCACTCACCAAGATTCCAGGTGTAGACCTTGACCTCAGCTCACTCATCCATAATGTAGGAGTGGTGTTAACGCTGCTATCTACTTTCAAGGTTTCACGTTTTCATTACTTTTACCTCACCTCAGAGCCCGGTTCTAGTATGCCATTGGTGCCCGTGGGTGCATTAAATGCCTGTTAATGAGTGTGCCTCCAAAGTGGGCGCTGGGTGCTGGTTTTCACTGCTAAGGTTTCCACTGTGGTGGTCACCCGCTTGGGGTGTGTGCAGGAAAAAGGCCTCTGTGACAAATGCCAGCCCCAGATTGCTGGGAGCCTCTTATCTACCTCAATCCTATTCCAAGGAGAGGGCTACCCTTTACACCTGCTCCAATGCGCCTTCCCTCTTTGCAAAGATGTCGCTAAGGGCCATTCACCAGGCCCTAGCTCTGTGTCACCTGGGTTGGGGCCGGCTCTCATTCTTACCAGGGGTCTCCAGTTGGACCGGCTCTCCAGGGCTAGCTTCCTTCCCTTCTTCGACCTCTGCCAAACTTTTCTTGGCTTCCCGATGAGCAAAGCGCACGGCCGGGAGTGCAGCGCGGGTGAATTTTTGTGGATCCAGGATGTCCAGGACCGAGAAGGATATCTTGTGGTGGGAGGGAGCCGCCTTGGCCCCGCTGTCCTGCCATGCCAACATGCCCGCAGTCCGCGCACCCGAGGCCGGTGGCGAGGAGTCCGGGGTCCGGGATGGCGGCGCTCGGACTCGTCTTCAGCCGTGGCTTGGCCGCAGGTCTCTCCGCAAACCGGTTCGCGCTGCCAAGTGAAGGTGAGGAGGGGGCGGAGAGGCGGGGCGTGCAGAGAGCCGCGGGGAGGGGGGCTGCGCGCGGATTGGCACTTGCCGGGCTCAGGCCCCCGCCACGTGCAAGGCGCGCTCGCCGCATCCTCAGGACTATCCCGCGCGGCGCGGGGCCGCTGGCCTGGGCTAGGGGAGCACCCACGCTCTAGTGCGCGCGCCAGGACCGCGGGGACAGCACAGTCGGCTCCTCCAGCCTCCGCGCAACCCTCAGAAACTAAAGAAGTGCGCATGGAAGTCTTCCATCCTGTGAATCCCCACTAACCACCTCCCATTTGAGTTTGCACTCCCTCCTTGGTGCACCTGCCTTTGACTTGGGATGCTGTTGAAACCAGGACAGATCGCTTCAAAGCAATGCTCAGCACATCTCCTGCTCCACCTGTAAAGAACAGGAAGAGCTGCAGACCCATTTTCTTCGGATTTAAAAGCTCTCCTGTTCTCACAGTTTACAGTTTACAAAGCCCTTGGGCTTTCCCAATCTTTTGAGTCCGTGAAGATCATTGGGAGGTGAGCCTGGCCTGGCCCAGACCCTCATGACCGTTTTAAAGACGAGGAAATTAAGGTTCAAAGATGATCTGCCCAGGGTCACTGTTAGTTGGTGGCAATCTGGGCCAGACCAATTTTCTTTTTCTTTTCTGTTTTCTTTTTTCTTTTCCTTTCCTTCTTTTTTCTTTCTTTCTTTCTTTCTTTCTTTCTTTCTTTCTTTCTTTCTTTCTTTCTTTTCTTTTCTTTCTTTTCTTTCTTTTCTTTCTTTTCTTTCTTTTCTTTCTTTCTTTCTTTCTCTTTCTCTCCCCAGTACATCCTGCCGTCTTGGAACAAGAGAGGAAAATCCTTCACCATATGTCTTTTCCTTCTACCCTGGAGCCCAGCAGGGCTAAAGTGTAGGACCGGCTTTGAAGAGGTGACTGCACCCAACAGGCTGGCTGTGGGCTCAAGCCCAGGAGAGACGGCTAAGGGTTTGCTGTGACCCTAAACAGAACCATCGTGGCGATCAGGCCTTCACAGTCACAAATTTGGTCATCTGCATCAGCAATTGGGTGTCTGGAAATAGACTGCTTCTCTGAACACAGCTCCCCCCTCATCCTCTCCCAGCCCCAAGAAGCAAAAAGTTAAAAGCTGCCCATCTGGTTTTAGCTAAGATCAGAGAAGAGTGACAGTTGCAACAGCCCCCACCTGCTCCCCAGTTCCTCTGGATGGCAGCAAGCATTGGCAATTGGAGAGGCTTTCACCGGCCACACCCATACAAACATCCCTTCTATTGTCTCTTGGACTCTGTGAGCACTAAGCATTTATTTCAGCGGCAAATTCTGAGGCTTCCCCTAGCCTCTCTGTCCAGCACCACCGATAACTCTGATGCCCCTTTCTTCCCTGCCCCATGTGGTTTCCAAACAATGACTTGGCAATTAATATTGTCTGAGCAGGTAAAAAGTAGGAAGAGGAGGAGAACCCTTCTCATTAAAGTGCTGGGAGCTGCTAATCCCATCTGTTATTGAAGAAGTAGCCTTAGAGGGCAGCTCCTTGTAGCTTTTCTTATTCAAACCTTTGGGCCCCTCCCAGAGGTGGCCACCAAATTCCCTGCAGACTTTAAAGCCCTGCCGAAATTCAAACTAGCTCTAGACCTACAGTGAAGACGGATTGTGCTTTTAAAGCTCGGGAAAGGAAGTGCCCTGCTCAAGCCCACCAGACCACCTCCTGCCAAAGGGAATGCACACCCCGTGAAACCCAGAGAAAATACAGCCCTAGGACTACAGGGCAGCACCAAGAAATGGGGATTGCAAATCGCAGAACTTTCTTGAATACAGATAGGGAGTTTGTTTTCTGTTTGGACAGCTCTTTCTCACATAGTTCTTACTTGATTTTTTTTTGGAAAATCTTTTTTCTTTCTTTCTTTCCCATCCCCCTACTGACCTAGCCTCTGCGTTTTTCCTCCTGTGTTTGTGTTTTATTGTTTTTGGTTTTTTGTTTTACTTATATTCTTGAGAGTAGCCAGGAATAGATCTCTGTAAGGTCACTCAGGAATGGAAATACTATCCTAGGGTCTTTTGTCTGGAAGAAACATTGAGACCATTTCACAGGATTGGTGGGGCTGGCTTTCCAGAGGGCACCCATACCCCAAATTAGAGGGACAGAAAAGGCCTCTCCGAAAATGAAGAACAGCCCATACTGAGATATTTTATCATAGTTTACAAATTGCCTCAAAATTTGTATTTAAATTATATGATGTTTTCCTTTGGTATGAATCACCCTTGCTTTGAAGTTCACAGGCATTAAATACACAAAACGAGCCAAAAAAGGAAAAGCAACACATTGTCATGAACACAGAGAGGCTGTATTCTTTAATCCTGCAAATCTTTAAGAATGCCTTCTAATGATTTTTAAGTTTTTCTTGCCTTTATTTTTCCAGCATTTCTCATGTGTGCTCAGTATAGTGAAAGGCTATATAAACCCTTAGATTTAGAACTTGGCCTGTGACAAGAAGTGACATATACACACACAAAATACCTGTGTTGCTAATTAATGTTAGAGAACCAGAAATGCTCTTTCTTATTCTCCCAGTTTAGAAACCCCACCTGAAGAACAGGATGCATTCTTCAGATTAGGGGACAGTGGAGACTTAGAGCCTGAAGGAATCTTTTTGGCCCAGGAAGCAGTGAGGCCAACCTTTAGAACAATCTGGAGACACATTTGACTAACTCTTTTCATATATATTTATAGCCAGGGTATTCCTATGTAATACATATATCCACACCTGGGAAGCCACATTCCCTCTGTGTCTCAAGTTGATTTTTTTCCTTTCAGCATGGACATTAAAATTCCGCCTGAGTGCTGTCTTTAAATTGCTTTGATGCTAGGTGGGTTCCAACCCTGACCTGTCCTGATGGCAAGTGATCGCTGTAACAAGCTCGGGATCAATATTCATAGCGGGTGTCCTGGGCTGATAACACTATCCAAGACAATGTTTGCTATCAGTGTGGACAGCTGAGATATTGCGCCATTAGGGATGTTGTGTTAAATAACCTGATCCATTTCTGGGGCCATTTAATGAATTTCACAGTTTAGATAGTATCTTTAAGGAGAAGGCAAAGGCTATTCCAGAGGCACTGATGCAAATCAATGGTGCCAAGCTTCCCAAGCTATCACACAAACAAAATGGCCTATAATTCCAGCACAGCCCTGAGGAGCTGCTGCCTGAGCCATGAACAGCAGTAACAATGGAAAGAATGTACAGTTTATGCAGAGGGAGGAAAGGCAATATTATGAGCTGTGTTATAGCATCTTAGATAACATTTTATGTCCTGAAATAAAACACAATCGGAATTCTCTAGGTAAAACCCCTCTGTTTGAGCTGGCCCATGGGGTCGGACTTATGAGCCAAATAGACAGCTTCATAACACAGAGCTTGGTGATAAAGCTCGGTACTGTGAGAACAGCCTTGTGGACATCGCCCTTACTCTGGGCCTCAGCTACCTTTGCTCAAAATGTGCTTTTTTCGGGGGGATGGGTACTGGGAATTGAACTCAGGACCTTATGCTTACCAGGCAGGCGCTGTGCCGCTGTGCTATATCCCCAGCCCAAGATGTGCTTTTCAACTCAAAAAAGTCTAGGGATTAGGAGAGGGGAAGCACTGGATTTTAAAAGGAAACTGCTAGTGAAATCAGTTGCTTGTTTATTTGACTCTAGGTCCTCACTGCTGGAGCTTTCATTTACAATTAAAGGCTAGCATTTCCATTTCCCACCAGAGCTTTGAACTCTGGCTGCTGAACAGAGCAAGTATTCCTTAAAAAAAAAAAAAAAAAAAAGTTGACACTTTGATTTGTGAAAGCCAACTTCAAAGTGTAGACTTCCCACCTGACCCCAAACTGTGAACACACACACACACACACACACACACACTTTTAAAATTTTTGCTTCCCGATCAATCCAGGGAGCACTGATCTACATCACCAGCTCTTTGTTTTTTGTTGTTGTTGCTGTTTTGGGTTCTTGAGACAGAGTCTTGCTCTGTAATTCAATCTGGGCTTCAATTCACTATGCAGCCCATGTTGTCCTCAAACTCATGGCAATCCTCCTGCTTCACTTAGGCTCCCTAGTGCTGGGATTACAAGCATGTACCACCATGCCTGGCTCATCACACCTGGACTTGTTTTGGAAAAGTATTTATTTATTTATTTATTTATTTATTTATTTATTTAAATTAGGAGATATCTTGCTACATTGCTCAGTCTGGCCTTGAACTTGCAAACCTCTAGCCTCAGCCTCACTAGTAGCTAAGATTATAGGCATGCACCAGTACACTAACCTAACTTTATTCAACATATTTCACTTTTCAAAAAATCAGTGGGTATTCTTGACATTCTTCAGGTTAAAAAAAAACTTTAAGCTGGGCATGGTGGCATAGCACTCTGGGAGACTGAGGCAGGAGGATCACATGTTCAAGTCCAACCTGTGCAACTTAGCAAGATCCGGCCTCAAAATAAAAAAGAACTAGGGATGTAGCTTAATATAAAGACCCTGGGTTCAATTCCAGTACTACCCTCCAAAAATCAACTTTATCTTAAAAATATAGAGAGAACATCAAAGAAGATGATGAAGTAATAAGTGTTATATGGGTGAACAGAACACATGTTCAGTCATCTTGATAGTTTTTTTTGTTGTTGTTGTTTTTCTTCCAGTACCAGGAATCAGACTCCTAGTTCGATAGTATTAACAAAAATAGCTGCTCTTTCTTGGGCACTTGCTCTGGGCCAGACATTGGGCTTTTTGTATACATTATTTTATGAACCACCCACTTCCCTCAAAACAGGATCAGGGAGAGTTGAAGAGAGATTCTAATTAGCCATACCTGAAACTATCACTTGCTAGATTATCTGATGGTGTGAGCCAATAGATTCCCTTTAAATTTAAATCACTTGGAACCTGGTTTCCATTTCAGTTTCTGGCAACAAAAGTCCTAATTAATACAAGTAAATCTGAAAGCATACTATGCACTTCTGTTATAGCAATTGAGAACTGATGAATTTATATTTGAACTGAAATTTAGGCATGATTTTGGTAGATCTGTCATTGGAAAATTAATATGCCCAAAGCTCCGTTGGTAGAGTGTATGGCCCTACACACTGTACTGTAAATGTGTCACTGCATGAGTTTTGGACCAAAAGATGCAAAGATGAGCCCATCAGATCAGGATGCTGGGGAAGTTTTGTTTTTTCTTCCACCTTGAACCCAGGGCCTTTGTACTGATGTACTGGCCTTTCTTTCTTTTTTCTTTTCCCTCCCCTCCCTCCTCTTTTTCTTGTCTTTTTCTTTTGTACTAGGGATTGAGCCCAGGACCTTTGTACTGACGTACACCCCTGCCCCTTTTTTGAGACAGGGTCTCACTAAGTTGCTAAGTTGCTCAGGCTTGGCTCAAACTTGTGATGGTGTTACCTCAGCCCTTCAGAGTCTGTGGAAGCTTTTGTTTTCCTCAACTTCCTCTTCCCTGAAATGCAAAAGAAGGTACCTCAGGTACCTTAAGAGGATGAGGGTCATGTGGAGGGTTGTAGGGCAGAAAGGAGGAAGGAGACTATTCCCTACTGATCCTGGGAGCTGCTGTACCCACTCAGGGTTTCCTTTTCCTTGGCTTTATAACATAGGAGGGAAAGTAACACTATTTTGTTGAGGAACAATTTTTTCTTTGTTATATGCAGCCAAATGTGACCCTAACTTAGACATCTCTGCCCATTACATCCAAAGATTTTGGATCAGATCTCAGTTTGTCACTGGACCACACTTAAGAATCAACAGGTAGAGCTGGATGTGATGGCACACGCCTGAAATTACAGCACTTGGAAGGCTGAGGCAGGACGATTGCTGGGAATTTGAGTCCAGCCTGAGGTATAAAGTGAGTCTAGGCCATCCTGAATTACATAGTAAGATTGTCTTAAAAAAAAAAAAAGTCAACATGTAATTTTTCAGGTGAGGGACCTGGGTCCCTGTGTTTCATTCCTATCACTGCTATAATAAATATGGTACCACAAATTTAGCAGCTCCAAATGCCAATTTATTATTTTACAGTTCTGGAGCTCAGAAGTCTGAAAACCAAGGTCTGAAGGGCTGTATTCTAGAAGCTCTGGAGAATAAGCTATTGCTCCACCTTTTCCAACTTCTGCAGGCTGCCCACTTTTTTTGGCTCTTGGCCCCTTTTATTCAACGATGAGTACAGCACTTTCAAATTCTCTCTCTCACCCTCCCTCCCTCCTCCTTCCCACTGTCCTCTGCTACTATTCCTTCATCTCCTTCTCTAATTTGCCCATATCTCTTACTTTCCCTAAGGTTTCTTGGGATTACTTTGGGCCAACTTAGAACATCCCAGACAATCACTCCAGAAGATCTTAGGCTTAGCTGTATATTCAAAGTCCCTTTTATTTATTTTTTGTTTTGTTTTGTTTTTCTTCCGGTACCAGGAATCAAACTCATGACCTTGCGCTTGCCAGGCAGGCGCTTTGCCACTGAGCTAAATCCCCAGCCCAGAAATTTTTTGTTTGTTTGTTTTTCAAAGTTCCTTTTTAAAAAAAAGTCCTTTTTTTGTCATATAAGATAACATATTTATAGGAGAATTAGGATGTGACTATCTCAAGGAGACATTATTCTGTCTACCACAGTCTTACAGATGAAAAATGACTTGCCCAAGGTCATATGGAGAGATGGTTGAAAAGGAGGCTCACATAGTGGCAGAGGCACCCTTTGTCCTCTTTGGCATGAAGCTAGAGCCCAAACATTCTTTCAAGACCCATTTCAGGCTGTCCATCTGCTAAGAAGCCATTGGTACTTTCTATGGCTCACAGAGAGTATCCCTCTTGGCTCTTTCTCAGTCACACTGACATTTGATGCCTAGTGGATCAGTAATCTTGAAGGTATATACCTTGTCCTCTGCCCAGTCTTGACCTTTGAAGGCAGAGATCATACAGCCCACTGCACAGAGTAGAAGCTCAATACGTTTCATGATGTTTCTGGCAGATTATGCAGACTGACTCTCTCACCTTATATATTACAGTCTGGAAGGCTAAAAACTACATTTCCCAGATTTCCATTCAGGTTGGAATAGATTCTACCAAGTCAGACATGGAGAACATGAGATGCTGGTCACAGGAGAAAGGACACTTCTGAGGGGATAGGATTGGAAATGTATGGCTCTTTTGCTGCAGCTGGGCTGTAGGCTGTACTGTTAGGTCTCTGGCATCATGGCAGCCAAGTGATGGAGCACTACTCCCAATATAGCGGTGAAAACAGGCTTTTCTTATCGATGCATGGCTCCTACCTGTGTAGTATTTGAGCTTGGTTCTCTAGCTCTCCTGCAGATCTGTAAGTTCCTTCATGCCCTGTGTAAACAAAACCATCTAGCTAGTGTGGATTCCACATCTGCAACTAAGAACCCTTATATACAGTATAATACTCTTCCCTAGCATGGAAAAACCCATAAAGGGAGAACCACATTTTTCTCTTGTAAGCAGCTCTCCTAGTAAGTTTATCAACAGAATATGCATGATTCATTAAACTCAGTTAAAACTAACATTCTGATGAATTCATCCTTTCTGTGAAAGAGCCTGAAAAAAATAACGGTCCTCCTCCCTTGAAATCTCAAGGCCAAATCATAACAGAAGTCAAATTTTCCTGTTTCAATTTACTTAATCAGTTCAGAGGGGCTGTGAAGGAAATTTAATTTTTTATTGCGAAAAAATGTAATACTAAATGCAATTTTATAATTCATCTAAAACAACCTCTGTGATGTAATATATTGTAATAGTCCCATTTTCTTTCAAGCCCTGTTCTTATATATCCTCATTTTTGCAGAGCCGCTATCTGCATTTTATTTATTTAGTAGTACTGGGGATTAAACCTAGCGCCTTCGCATCGAGCTATGTCTCAGCCCTTATTATTAATAATTATTATTATTATTATTTTAAATTTTGATACGGATTCCGGTTAATTTTCCCAGGCTGGGCTCAGATTTTCGATCCTTCTGCCTGAGTCTCTCAGAGGGCTAACATTATTGGTGTGCACCACCACGCCTAGCCTGTATTTTGCTCTTTCATATAATGCTAGAATATGAACGTTTTCTAAACGTTACCTAGTCTCATTTTTTAAAAGTCACATTGTATTTCTTTCAGTACCCATGTTACGCTTTCTTGAACAATTCCCATCCTTGCACATTTAATTTTGTTCCAGCTTGTTTTACCGTTACACCTTACACTGCGATAATCGTTTCTGGACTCATTTCCTTAGCGTCGCTTCCCAGGCGCGGGACTGTCCATCAAGGCTTCGACCATTCTGTTGCGAAGCGCTGATACAGCCTGTTCTCTTCCATTCTTGTTCTTTTTACAGATAACTTATTGTCTCATTTTGCCTTTGCCCTGGTTTTTAGGCAGGAAAACTCTTCTGAGAGCCGTTACCTACTCCTCGGACCTTCTGAGAAAAACCTCATTATTTGCCGAACTACTTCTTCCTGGACAGAGCGCACCGTTTCGGGCAGTTCCGGTTTGCGCCCCGCTCATCCCGCCCTCAGGACTACAGCTCCCAGGTGGCCCTGCGCGGCGGACGCGAGCGCGGTCTCCCGCGCTTGTTGGAACGCTGGGTCCAAGGTACATTCGTGGGGCGCAATGGCCGTGTGGAGCGAGCGGCTGGCTGGCGTGCGCGGGGTGTTGCTCGACATCTCGGGCGTGCTGTTAGACTGCGGTGCGGGCGGCGGCGTGCCCATCCCCGGTTCGGTGGAGGCGGTGGCGAGGTGAGTGAGCGATCAACGGGTGGGTGAGCGCTCGGCTCTGCCACCGACTGTTGGCGGCCCGTGCCGAGGGGCGGGGCTTCCTCTTTGGCCCGCCCCGCACGCTTGTCCCCGAAGGACCTGGCTGTGGCGGAGGCGCCCGCTAGAGATTGGCAATCCAACCGAACAGCCGCTTTGGTACCGGTGGCTGCCGAGCGCTTGAACTGAGATGTGCTGTGTGTATAACGTACAGTGCACACCAGTTTTACAAGTTCAGTGAGAAAAGTGTAAAATAACTCATTAAACCTGTTGATTGCTGCTGAATATTTTTTCCACCTTACTCGAGCCTGAACCGAGATCCTTTGCTCATCTCATCCCTTTTTTATTTTTATGTTTTATTTTAAGACAAGGTCTCACCAAATCGCTAAATTGCCCAGGCTGGGCTGAAACTTTCAATCCTCTGGCCTCAGCCTGCCAGTGTGCTGGGATCCCAGGCGTGCACCACCATGATGCCCTGCTGAAATTATATATATTATATTGCATTTGTAGTACACCGTGCTTACATTCCTTTGTGGAGTTGGGACATGTGCATAACACATCGTAATTCCTTTTTTCATTCCCTTTCCCTCTGAAATATTTTTACTATAGTAGGTTAAATAAAATGTTCAATTCCACCTGTAGCTTTTGACTTTTTTACTGGAAACTTTAAATGACATAGGTGGGCACATGATAAAGTCTGTTGGGCTGGACTGGTTCCATGGGAGGAGGAGGGTGTCTGACCCAGGATGCTTTGCCCATGCAGGACACTTTCAGGACCATGGTTGGCACCACTGGGCCTAGGCTTTGTAGTTGCCATTAGTGTTGTGGCCAGCACTGCTGTGATGTTCATTGGGCTTAGGGGCCTAACTTCACCGGGACTGTTTACTGACTTGTAGAAGGCAGTTAAGCGGGCCTTTTGGTCCTTCTCGAAGACCACACCCTACCCATCATCTGCATGTGTGGGTGCTGCTGAAACTGCAGAGACCCAAACTGTACTGCACAGTGAAATGGGAGGGCTTTGGGAGGCTGGGTACTCCTAGCCTCCCAGGAGTGCATGGTAAGGGCAGCCCAGGCTTTGGAGCTACTTCTGGGGATCAGTGGAAGGTTATAGTCCCTCCAGGATCCTCCACTAACGTCAGAGCTTTAGACTGGCTCAGTCACAAGTGAGACGCTGTCAGGGTTGGCACGTGTGTAAATGGAGTAGAGGGGACGGGGTTGTGTTTGGAGATGAAGTGGCTTCATGGGGAGGAAGAAGCCAGAGCCTGTATACTGTAAATGAGGTGCTCCGGGCCTCCTGAAGGTCATATCTGGAGAGGAGATGGACAGTGTTCTGCAGACGAGTAGACCAAGTCACCACAGATTGGCATAAGTAATGTGAAAACAGGGCACTAAGGAGGAAAACAGGAAACACTTCCACTAAGGAGGGAGGGTGGCCTGGGCTACAGAGGGAGGATGGGGATGGCTCTGAGAAGAGGGCTTTGAATGAAGAGCTGGGGGAAGTGCCTCTGGGCAGAAGGAAAAAGCAACTTCAAAGCCTAATGCAGGGAGCTTGCAGTACTCCTAGAGCTGAAGAGTCCTGTGCCAGTCCTCTGTGATAGTGATGCTGGGATGGTCACAGCAGGCAGGGACTTGGGGCTAGGGAGGGTGTTTGCCATATCTTGAATGGAAGGCAAGCCATGAAGATTTTAGGCAGGCTTGTCACATCGTCCGTTTATGTTGGAAAGAACTTTAAATGTAAGAAGTGAAAACATAAGTACAATGAAAACAGGGAGATTTCCTTTGTAAACTTGGAGTTTGTTTTTGTTTTGAGACAAGCTATCACTATTTAGTTCAAGCAGGCCTGGAACTCACTGCAATCCTCCTGCCTCAGCCTCTTGAGTACTGGGATTACAGGTGTGCACCCCATCGTGCCAGACTTTGTAATCTTGAAGTAAGAGAAGGCCTTTGTATCTATGCCGTAAAATCTAGAAATCAGCAACCAAAATTCAGCAGCTCAGTGGAAATATAGACAGTGGACATATGCATTTCACAAGAAAGGAAACATGAATGACCTGAAAGGTGTGTGAAAGATGCTTGGCCTGACTCAAGTAAGACAAATGCAAATTAAAACTATACCGAGATGTCACTTTCCATCAGTTTGACAAAATTGACATAAATCTAAGAGTTTAAGTTCCCTTGGTGAGAATTTAAGGAAACAGACACTGTCATCTATTGCTCGTGGAAGATACATTTGGCATTATCTAGCAGCAGCTCCACTTTTGGGAATTTGTCCTGCCTCATACAGGAGAAATGACATAAGCACAAGGTCATTCGTGGAAGTGGCTTTTGAAATAACAACGGACTGTAGGGGAACATTACTGTGCCTGTGTTTACCAGGAATGTCCAATCTGTGGCCTGTGGGTTGCACACTCCTGTGTTATGATAGAAATATTTTTAAAAGAAAGCTTTTGTTACTTACATACATTCTATATTTTATATGCAGCCCAAGACTGTTCTTCACTCAATGTAGCCCAAGCAAGCCATGCATGTCCAGCGTTGAAAAGTTGGTCACACCTGCGTGAGTGGACTACCATGTAGTGTAAGAAGTGAGCACTCCTCCCTGTAGATGTATTGCGGGTAAAGATAGCAAGCATGCACCAGGCACCATCTTTTGGGTAGAAAAGGCAGAAATGCAAGCATGTGTTTCGACTGCCATGTTTGCAGGAAGACCCTGGAGGGGCAGATGTTATTTTGGAGTCTGAATGAAGAATTAGGGGACAAGCCATCCCCTCAGCCTTCCTCAGTGCTAGGGTTACAGTGCATCACCATGCCCACCTAAAAATAACTTTATTAGAATCAGTTATACCTAGAGAAAGTGCTCATATTGTGCTGCAACTATCAATGATTTTTCACCAGCTGATATCTCTTGTGTAGCCCATGCTTGACAAACTTTTTTCCCAGAGTGACTCGTGTCCTAACATCTGTACCATAGATTAATTTTTGCATGTTATTGACTGCATATAATTGAAATCGTGTTTTGTTCCCTTTTGTGTTTTATTTCTTTCACTTTATATTGTGTCTGGGAGATTTGCTCATGTTTGTGGCATGTGGTGGTAGATTGTTCGTTGTCATTATTGTGTAGCATTCCACTGAGTGATGACTGCCACAATTTATCCACTGTCCTGTTGGTGGAGTGTAGTGTCCAGTTTGGGTTATTATGAGCAGTGCTGCTGTGTATCCTAGAGCATTATAGAGCTCATCCTTTGGTGAGTGCATGGATGCATTTCTGAGGTTATGCCTCCTTGGAGCATGCTGATCTAGCAGGGACTGTCTGAGGCATAAGCGAGGCAAGTGTTCAGCTTTAGTGGTTGCTTCCCCTCGTCCCCCAAGTGGAGCCAGTTCTTATTTCACACTGACAATGAATGAGAGCCCCAGTGTGTCATGGTTTACCAGTCATTTTCATTCTAACAGGGTCTTTTTCCCTCTAAAAGCCCTGAGTCAACTCAGGAGCGTGAGGCAGGAAGATCCTAAGTTTTGAGGCCAGCCTGGGCAACTTAGTGAGACCCTGTCTCAAAATTTAAAAAGGATGGGGACATAGCTTCATGGTGGAGAACTTCCCGAGAATGCTTGAGGCCCTGGGTTCAACTCCCTGTACCACAAAACAAAATAAGAAACCTTGAAAAGTAAAGTCAGGTCAAGGTACAGTCAGTGCCTCAGTCCCTCCCTCTCTGTCCAGGAGCATAGTAGGTTTCAGTGGGAGCCTTTGCTTTCTGGGCAGTAGTGTGGCTCTGGGGAACATGTGTCCCAGGCAGGTAAAGGCTCCAGATTTCTCCAAGCAACAGCAAGGTGGCTGCTCTCAGAGAGCACTTACTATCCATCAGATGTTAATGCTTTCCTCCTGTTGTCTTAGGTAGCCGCACAGCAATCCAAGGAGGGGTGCTGTTATCCTTCTTTACCACCAGCAGGACCTGGCTCAGAGAGGGGTATGAGTACTGCTGTCTGAGCTGGGGTGACAGGGGCCCTTTTGAACCCTATTCTGCCTGAGGGCAGAGAAGGGGGCACTTAAGCAGGGCCAGGGTTTCCGTCTTACGGTTCCCTCTGAGCAGATGCTTCCAACTTGGTGCAGGACTGTCCAGCAAACACCTGCAGAGAGTGGATGTGCCACTAGATGTGGAGCTGGAAGGGGTTCTGTTAACCTCTGTGGGTGCTGCAACCTTTTATTTAGACTTATCTAGCCAGGGTGTCTCATAACTGCTACACTATATAAATCATGCAGCTCAAGAATAACAGTCTGAAAATACACCAAAGCCAGTTGTTATGTAGCTGACAGAGGTGAAAAGCTCCCTTTCAAGAGAGTCAGACAAACTATTTCTGGCCAAGGGGACCTTGTACCGGTTTTATCGTAACACCACAGAGAGCCCCAGAGAACCAAGTCCATCTACTTCATCTGGTCCACCTGGGCTTTCTCAAGTGACCTTTGGGGCCCCTCCCACTAGCCAGCTGCCAGTCACACAGACTCAGTGGTGAGGTTGTCATTGAATCATCCCTGAGCAGCGAGCACCCACACAGCCTGGCCCCCCACCACTGCCGTGCTGGGCAGTCTTTCACTTTATCTCTTCAGCTCTTCTGTCAGCTTTTCAGGACAAGGCCCCCACCCAGGCCCATCCACCAGAGGGGGGCCCTGTTGCCCCTCCCCATCTTGTGAAAGATGCCTGAAGCTTGGAAACAAGAGGTTGGAGGAATGGGACTTTCCCCTCCAGTAAAACGTGCCTACTTTGGGCATGGGGGAGGGGGAGATTTTCCTCTCTTGGAGGCTGAGTCAACAATGGGCTCTCCCAGGAGTCCTTTATGGGCCAGGCCCTGCCTGCCAGGGTACATGGCTGGTCATCCAGCTGGCTTGTGTAGCTTGGGCAGCTCTAGGAGCAGCTTCGTTCCCACCTTTTTCCTCTTGAAACGCACAGCTCCCTTTGAAGTCCTTCAGGGGCTCAAAGGAAGTTCCTGGGGTGAGACCAGCTGCTACAGAGGGGCAAGTGTGATGGGGGAGGGATGGAGTCCTAGGAGAGTATATGCCGTGGCAACTCCCCAACACTATGGTCCCAAGCACCATCTTCATTCTGTGAGCCTAGGAGAGGATGATTCACTGTCTGCTACTCTCCTTCCTGGAGTTCTGTGGTAAGGAGCATCCTCAGCTTTTCTGAAAGCTGCCCACTGAGCAGGACATAGAAATCACATGGAGAGTATAAACTCGGCTTTTGCAAATAGGATGGGCCACAGTAACTGAGGCTGTTATATATTGAGGGAGGCCTGGCATCTGCCAGGCAGGTGCTCAACCTCCCAACTCACCTTCATACCGGCCCCTGAGGTGGTATATGCGCCCCTTTCTCGAGGTGAGAGCTGAGGCTTAGATATTCTGGCACTGGCAGAAGTAGAAAAAGGGGCTGAGTCCTCATAAAAGATGCATCCAATACTCTGGTTTCTCTTCAGACCGCATAAATCTTTCACCTTTTAAAAGATGCATTCATTCATTCATCTACTCACTCACACAACAAACATTCATCGATACCTTCAGTATACCAGAAACATCTTGCAGGGCACTGGGGATTTGTGGCAGTAAAGAAGGTGGATGGACACCTGTGCCGTGGTCAAGCAGATATGGTAGTGCAGAGAGATCAACAGTAAACAGCACATGCCCAGAAAGGCTAGTATGGCAGGTGGGGAGAGCCTGAGGCAGAGGAGATGGGAGCCTCAGGGTGTAGGTGCTGTCCTTGGCCTCATAGGTCCTGCAAGGAATGAGTTGAGATCAGGAGATGCTAGGGAGCTGAGAGTTTCCCAGATAGAGGAACAAGAGGCCCAGGCTCCCTTGTCTTTTCTGGGCAGTATAGCTGTGGGTTTCCAAGCTGTTCCTTCCTGGAGCTGCCTGGTGGGGCCTACTCACTGCAGTGGGACTTGTGACCAGCATGGACATCTGTAACTGGCCTGAGTCCTCCTCACCAGGCCTTTATTGGAGCCTATTGTGGAGCAGATTGGGCTCCCCAGGAGAGCCATTCAGAGGCTGGGCTGGGCACAGCAGGAGCTGCAGCACAAAGGCACAGGCGGCTGGACCTGGATGATGGCCCTGGAGGCATCTGCATGTGAAAGGCAGTGGACATTTACTGCATCCTGTCTTGGGCCACTAAAGCACATCTGCCAGTCAGCCCAGGTTTGACTGGTCTTTTTGGAGCCGGCGGAAGGAAGCAGCCTCGACCCAGGGCAGCCTAATAAAGCAATTCCCACCCCAGACCGCCTACCCACTGCACTGCGTGCCAGGTCCACAACCCAGCACTTCTGTTGATGCCTGTCAATCCCCGGTATGACCGGAAGCCTTGGGGACCCTGTTAAAATGTAGGTCTTGGAACAGCAAGGGACCAGGGCCAGAGGAACTTTGAAGTCTGGCCAGTCCACAGCCTCTAGGACCTCATGCTCAGCTGCCCCAGCACCATCCAGCTATAGGGACAAAAGTTCCTGGGAGTAGCAACAATAATGATGAATAGAGACTGTGGGCCAGACTGGAGCATCATTTTCAGCGCCTCACCTTGGCCCACCTGCAGGACCGGCCAGCCCAGAGCTTGGCATGGTATTGCCTGGCATGGCATTGCTTCCCTGTTGGCTGAAGTTGGGACCTAGGACAAGCAGTGTTTGTGGAGAACATGCTGTCCTTGTGAGGCCCTTTATTGTCAGGTAGGGGAGGGTGTGGACCAGTATAGTGTGCTCCTCACTTCGGACACTGTGTTTTCTGTTTTGTAATTTCAACATTTGAAATTTCATAAGATAGGTGGCTTCCTTCTTATCAATGTCCCTACCAGTGCATGAATTTGGTCGTAGTTTCCCTCCTGGTCACAGCCCTAGAGTCACACAGCTGGTCCTTTTGTATTTTCTGATTATGAGCACTGTTCTGCTCAGCGATTTATGCTGGGAAGAGTCTCAGCCCTGCCTGAGTACAGGTCCCCATCTGTGAGTGGGAATGTAAAGCTACTTGTCAGATTGTTACAGGGATCCCATGTGAACATGTGGGCAAAGCCAGGCACTGGGTGCTGTCATCGTGTCCCCTATACCCCTGTGCTCCTGGGTGTCCGGGGGAACCTGTTAGGCAGGGCATCCCTCAGTACTTTGTCCCCAGATTCTCTCGTTGGATTGAACTTTGCCTTCCTTCTGCAGGTTCCCTGGGTGGTATACTCTGGACTCCTCCCACTGTCCCAGCTTCACCCAGAGCTGGCTTCTTGTCAGACTGAACCTGCCTGGAGGGCTAAGATACCCAGCACCCACAATGAGCTTGTCAGAGATGTGGTTGTCATTCTCACTGCCATAGTTATTTCTGCCATTTATTATTGTTTGCAGTGGCCAAGTGCTTCCCATGTGTCCTTTCAAAATATGGCCTTTATGATGACCCTATTCTGTAGCTGTTGTTAGCACCTTGTTGTATGGGTGAGGAACCTGAAATTGGAGAGGGTTAGGTGACAAACCAAAGGTCATAAGGAAGAGGTGTGTCTGCTTTCCAACTCCTGCTCTCACCCTGGGGTGTCTAGTTCTGGACTGGCCTGACCTGGTGCTTAGGAACAACTCACTGCCAGCTGAGTTTGCAGGGTCAAGGGGTGGGAAGTGTGCTCACAAGTGCCCACAGTGTGCCCTGAGACACCTTGTGTCCCTCCAGACCTCAGTCTCTCCCTCTGTGAAGTGAGCTGCTTAGGTTAGATGCTTTAGGTCACCCTTTGGAGAGGAGACCATGTGCTTGATTCTAAATTGTGTTCATTAATCACTATGAAATCAGTGTCCCAGCCCTAGCACGTCCCTGTGATCTGAGCTTTGTGGCAGAGGTATGTCATAGAGAATGCACAGGGTGGGTATTCTGCAGGTAGGTGAGGCAGGCACGGGCATGGGGAAAGTGTGCCACATGTTTCATAAGTGCCTTGGCTTGAAGCCTGCACATGTCTGCTTGACCTCATCACCATCCCATTGAGGTCACTGGCTGACTAGCATGGACTGAGAGACACAGCCAGGTCCAACTACTGCGTCTTTTCTGTCCTTGCCTCCGGCCAGACTTTGGACTCTTGATGACACAGGGGAGGCCCCAGGTGTGGGAGCAGCTGGCTGCCTGCCTGGTGGGCAGGAGGAGGAGGAAGGTACAGCAGGCCTAGCTGAGCTCTTCAGGGTCCAGTGTGATGCCAGTAAGAGGGGTCATGGCATCTCCTCCATATCGACCTTGGCCATATCTCATTCCTGTAGCCCTGGAGTGCCAGAATGCAAGCTACACTGCTTTCCTCTTTCAGGGCTGGCACTCAGTACCCCAGGAGCCTGGCTGTGGACATCTAGCTACCAAGGGCATGTGCAGTACCCTAACTGGGAAGTCAACCCGCAGTCCCACTGGCACAGCCTTTCTGCGGCTGCTCCCTGCACAGGCAGCTCCTTGCGCCAAGCCAGGGCCATGGGGAGCAGGCCCTCCCAAATCAGTGTGGCTGTCCCTTGGTCATGTGAGCAACTGAATTTTTCTGCTGAAAAACAACTTTGCCTTCTCTCGGGGCTTCTGTTTGACCTTCTGTTTTTAAAAATTGGCTTCTTGGAATAAATAAGCACTGTGAAGATTTCAATTCTCCAAATACGTGTTTTCAATCTCTGTTGCTGTGTAAAGAGAAAGCAATCAGACATGTCAGAACTGGATATTGGCTGGCACTGCTGAAGAAGCATATTACTAGGGCTGCAGGGAGCCAGGGGGGTGGGTGCCGTGTGCATTTGTTTCACTGCAACCCCCTGACAGGCTGCTACTGTCCTTTCCCCTCTCTGAGAAGACTGAGGCATTGAGTTTGTATCTCTCCTCTGGTGTCATTTCAGTAGTAAGAGGGAGGCTCCAGCCCACACCAAGTGAGGTCTGAGTTGTGGTACCCGAAGGCAAGAGTAGGCTGGTGGTTAGAGAGGCAGAAGTGGATGAGGGGAAAGGCCTCTCACCCTCCCTTCTTCCTGCTATGAACTTCTCTGTCAGGCAGATGGGCCAAGTTCACATCTGGAATTTGGATTACCTAAGCGCTTCTCCCAGTGAAATAGCCCCCTGCACTGGGTACTAGATACTATGACATATATACCTTGGGTGGAATCCTAGAGGTCATCCAGATAACCTCGATGCCAGTCGTTCCTTGCCAGTCTCAGACCCCTGTGAACCCTTGAGCTGCCATTTCCCAAATTTGGACTTTATTTTGTGGACCAGATAGCACATCAAACCTGCAAACTTCCACGCCAAGGTGTCTGGTGACATTGCCACTGAGGGTCCCCCATGGCCTTGCTCAGCAGCTCTTTGCAGTGCTGTATCCCCTTGAGCTCTTTGGGCTTCCATGACACTGGCTTGTGTGCTGCCTTCCCACAACCCTGTATCCCCACTCAGGTTCCCATGTTGGTAAACCAGGGATCTGGTTACTAGAGACATGGACTGGTCATGTGCCCGGATGCCCCAGAACTCCACCAGCTCAGCTACTCCTGTGACACCTGCTTTTAGGGGACCAGGCATGGTGGGCAGCTGAAGGCATAACTCTCTGGGAGCCTGGAGCTGTTGGGGAGCTCAGGGAAGGAGGTCCTGATGACTAGAGCCAGACTGGAGGAGGGTGGGCTCTGCCTGGGGTAGGGTGAGGGTCAGGCTTCCTTGGGTGAGGGGCACAGGAACCAGGCCTTGAAGAAGAGTTGGATTTGACCCAGGTGATAAGAGGGCCTCTGGGTCAGACAAAGGTGATAAATGCCAGGGCTGGAAAGGGTGGGGAGGGGAGGGGAGACAGTGGGAGGGGCCTAGGCTGCTCTTTCCCTGGCAGCCTCCTGGCCCCTCCCCAGCCCTTGGCAAGCAGGAGAGGGCAGGCTGTTGAGCCGTCCCAAGGTCGCTCAGGATGTCCAATAATTGTCCTAACACTTTACCTGCCACGGAACAATAATGCGAGGGTTTTCATTATTTTCGGGTGAGTGCTCCTGGCAGATGCCGACAGCCAGCAGATGTGTAAAGTCCGAGGTGATTTGTAAGGGACCGGCTCATCTGATGCACCGTAATTGCATCAGGCGACGTTGTCACTCAGGGGCGCATCCTGGTCTGCTGAGATGAGGTAAAGGTCAGTTCAAAGATCCAGTTTGGCCATGGGAAGTGGGGGCAAACCCCACTCCCATGGGGCTCCAGGGGGTTATTGTGCTGAGAACTCAGAAGGGCTGTCAGGACAGCCAGGGCCCTGCACAAGTCACCCTCTCTCCAGGCTTCTTTGGTGTCCCATCTCAAAGTGTAACCTGCCCTAGCTGCAGGGACTCTTGCCGCTTTTTGGAAGCTGTGCCATCTTGGGCTTCCCTGACATTCTGGAATTCTTAAGTTCTAGGTCTCCCAAGGCCAAATCTGTGACATTGACGGCAGGCCTCATGGAGAGGGTTTGGTTCCTCAGCTGTCTTAGTCTGCTCAGGCTACTATAAATGTATAGAACTCATGGTTTAAGCTTCAGATTTTTTTTTTCTTCACAGTTTTGGAGGCTGCAATGTAAGAGCAGGGTGTCAGCATGGTTGGTTTCTGGCAAGGGCCTCTTCCTAGTTTGTAGGCTGCATATTCGCATAACCTCTTTTTTGTACAGGCACAGAGGGAGACAGAAAAGGGGTGAGGGAAGGGAAAGAAGAGAAAGCCAGCACCAGTGCTTTCAGATATCTCATCTTATAAGGCCACCAGCCCCATTGTATCAGGGCTTCCATCTTTTGATTCTTTTTAACCTTAATTACCTCGTCATAGGCGCTGCTCTCCGGATACAGTCACATGGGTGGCAAGGGCTTCAACATCTGCCCACTGCGTAGACTCCTTAAAGCCTTACCATTGGCGTTTGTCCCCTGTATCGTACATCTGTCCCCAAAGTGCACACACAGGTACAGCCCATATACTCTTCTGCAGCTTTAGGACATACTAGAATAGAGCTGGGCCTGCTAGCCCTGCCCAAGGCATGATGTCATTTGAGGGTCCTGGGACTTTTGCCCAGCTGTGCAAAGGCCTGCACATACCACCACAGATTTGTCCCTACAAGCAGGGTGACCTGGGTTGAGTGTCTGTCCACAGGAGCCTCCACTTTCTCATCTCTAGAGTGAGAATGATGGTTCTCACCTCACATGCCTGATTACTCAGTCGGCTGGTGCTTAGTGAGGGCCACCTCCCAGCTGGGCATCCAGCCCTGGGGATGTGTGTGAGTGACAACAAACCACCTTCTTCTGCCGTTAGAGCATGAGGACAAGATGAGGTCCTGGACACTGATCAGGCATCATGCTGCTTCCTGAGAAGCAAGACTCCGTTTAATGCCCTATTGATACTGTACCGTTTTAGTAATTATTTTAATAGTGATTACATTCCATTTTTAGTACTTCAGGATGATGAAGAGAGCACCTCGAAGAGGCCTCTAGTGGTCAGACAGGGCAGGACCCCGAGGGAGGGCATTACCTAAGCATTTTCTACTAGATTTTCAGGGATGGGCTCCACTTCTACAACTAGTACTTGGATTTGGAAAACATATTGTTTGGATAGACTGATGTTGTATTTCAAGGGAGACTCAGGCATAAGTATCCCAAAGTGAGTTGTGTGATTTACTCCCTTCCACCCACACCTAAAGTTGTGTTTGGAGTGACAGATGTGAGGCTCTGCCATCTCACCGCGACACCGATTGTTCACTGTTCTGAGAAGGTCACATCATCATTCATTAGCAATAATTAGTCCCCCGGGACCCCCTGCACTTCTTCACTCAACTGCTCCATTAACTTGGGTGCAAATCACACATTCCAGACACCAATCAATGAAGATTTGCCCATAATGTACAAGGTGATGCTATTAGTTACAATATATTAACTGCCTAATTTAAAAATAAAAAAGCTATCTTTATGAAGGGCAATTAACCACTGAATGTAATTGATCATTCATAAACCTCTGATTAGGAAAGACAAATAATAAGAAAGGAATGAATCACCTGAGCTGCAGAAGAAGACATGTTCAGCATCTGGGTCTGTGTTCACTCTGCTATCAGTTGGTAAACAGACTTCTTCCTAAGTTGCCCCTGGCAGCTCCAGGGCTGGGAGGATCCAGAGGCTCCCTGAAGCCTGCTTATTTCTGTAGGGGGTTGGGGGGTGGGGGGACTGCAAGCTCAGGGACAGCCTAAGAGAATCAGTTGGTGAGGTCATTTAGACTTCTCCATCAGTCAGTCATTCTGCAAACACTTACTGAGGGTCTGCCATGTGCCAGGCACTGGGGATGGTGTGGAGAACTGGACAGACGCCACCCTTTGATCATCACGGTCAGGTTGTATTTGGAGTCCCCCCTTCCATTCTAGTAGCAGGTAGGTGCCTGGCTCGCCCCTGCCCTTTTAGTGGTCCTCTGCTCCAGCCTTGTGTTCTACTCCATGTTCTATTTCCCCAAGCTGCTGGTGTCTTTCTACTCTAGTAATTAGAGCCCATTTACCTGCCTGCCCAAAACAGTGGACTGCTGTTCCCTCTGTGTGGTCTGCGGAATCTTTTGGGCCTGGATCTTCTAGGAACCTCCTCAGACCTCACGTGGGATGTGAGTTCTGTCCCTCAGCAGGACAGCTCTGGGAGGCACTGACTTCTGTTCCCCATACACTTAGTTCTGAGAGCCACATGGGGTGAAGTAGCAATCAGTCACATCCCAGAGTCTCCTTAACGGAAAGAACAGAAGACCCTGGTCCTTTCTGGGACTCAGTTTTCTCACCAGAAAGTGAGAGAAATTGGTGGAGTTTTGGTGGAGCCTTATCCAGTGGAGGCTGATTCCAAGCCACAGTTCTGAGCATTTGGATTTAATCTGTATATTACTTCTAGACTCCTTTGGTTGGGGCTGCATCTGTAAAATCAAAATGTGAGCACATTCCTCTTCTATGTATGTGCTTATTAGTAAATTGTAAGTTATATATTTAAGACTTACTCATGTAGTACTTAGATTATTAAAATCCAAAGATTGAAAGCATATGTGAAAAGTCAAAAGATCCTCCTGTGCCTTTGGAGGCTAGGGAGATGGACAAGTTTAGGGACATGTTTATGACCTGGACCAGGTGACCATTAGTATTGTTGGTTAGTTGTGCTGGGTTTTCTTAAATGTGCCTTCTTGGCCTTAGGACTTGCAACCTAGACTTTCCCTTTGACTCCACACAGCATTTCTATGCAAATGCCATTTATGATTCCTGTCTTGGCAAGTCTGGGTTGTCTAGGCCCAGGTGATCTGGGCCAGGAAGTCAGGGGGCAGGTCCCAAGGGCCACGACCCCTCCTCTGGCCTGTGCAGCCTATGTGTGCAGCCTCCTCCCGCAGGGTAGGCCCTTGCTGGTAGGCACCAGGCTCTTGGTCGCCTCTTCTTGTACAGATGGGCCTTGCCCTGGCTACCTCCCAGTGTCCACTTTTCCTCTGCTTTTCCTCTACCTCCTGACTAGTGCCATTGGTTCCAAGAGTTTTAGCTCTAGGGTTGCGTCTCCAGGGAGGCCCATCCTGACCTTCAGCCTCAGCTGGCAGCCTTCTGTCTTTTCATTCTGTTTGCATCCTTCACAGAACCTCCCCTCAATTGCAAATCCCCTTTCCTTTGAGGCTTTGCTGTTTGTTGCCTGCCTCCCTTCTCATACCATGGTCTGTGGCCTGGAGAGGGGTCCTTGCCTGTGTTCACGGCTGCAGCTCTGTGTGATTGGCACTTGGTAGATGCTCAGTCATTATTTGTAGAAAGGTCGAATGGCAGCCATTTTGTAGCTTTGTCTTCTGGAAACTTGTCCCATGTAGTGCCCACCAGGAAAGGATAGCAGCGCTGCTGGCAGTTCATCCTACCTTGATGTTGGGTCTGCACGGGATTGGGTTCTGTTGTCCATCCCAGAACTGTCATGTACCAAATGACCATGTTGGTAAACCTTCCTCATTGACAGCGCAGTGAGCTGGGCCTCAGCTAGGCCCCTCAGCCTTTGCCCTTTCTGGGAAACATGGACCCATGATTGATAAGGTGTGGGTATACAGAGCTCAGGTGCAAAGTGCAATTACTAAGTAGTATGGAAAATCACGGAGCAAGCTCTGGACATTCCAAGGTGACCTCTAGCCAGTCCAAATGGGATGGTGTGGTGGAAGGTAAGTGCTGAATGGTCTTGAGGTGGGGGTAGGGTTAGCATAGGTAGAGACTTAACATGTCCTGGGTTGAGGGTGTCAGATGTGTCCAGTTAAAGGAAGAGGCACATGAGGAGAAGGGAGTTCAGATATATTAAGTCTAGTGAGGATGAGCAGGAGGCTGTGGGGCATGGTCTGTAAGAAGGGGTCTGCTCCAGTTCAGAAATCCTGAACATACCTGGGGTCAGTTAGGGCCATCTCAGGGACTCATAGCGATCTCACCTGCCCTGGGACGTGACCATTTGCCCTTAGAGAAGTGTCATTCTCTGGATCCCTTTCTTGGAGGCCACACACCATACGCTGGCAACACTGTCACCTGTCATTTCCTCACTTTAGACTGAAGCAGTCCCAGCTGAAGGTGAGATTCTGTACCAATGAGTCACAGAGGTCCCGGGGAAAGCTGGTGGGGTTGCTTCAGCAGCTGGGATTCGACATCTCCGAGGCGGAAGTGACTTCCCCAGCGCCAGCCGCCTGCCAGATCCTAAAGGAGCGAGGTCTGCGGCCACATCTGCTCATCCATGATGGTAAGTCTGCTGGGCCTTGGGCCTGTGAGGGTCCCAAGACAAGATGGAGGCAGGGAAAATGGCCTGTACTCTGATGAGGGCCAACCTCAGGGAGAGGCACTGAGGTAATACCTGGCTCCTGTCACAGCACTCATGGACCTGTGAGGTACAGACCTTGTGGGGCTCCCTGCTGGGGGTGAGTTAGGATCAGGCCCCATCCATCTCGCAGTTTCAGCCAGAGGGTTGTTAGAGGCCAGTTCCAGATGGTTCCGAGAGGAGAGCTTATGATGGCATCCCTTGACCTGCACCAGGCCAAGGAGCCAAGGAGTTGCCTATGGGACAGTGTGCTAGTCAGACAGTGACAAAACATAGCAAATACGAAAAGCTAGATTGAGGTCCTGCGTCTTTCTAAAGTCTGGCACTGTACCCTTGAGCAGTGATGTCCAGCCTTGCTTTTTGGAGGCAGCTTGACAATGGCCATAGGAACAAAGTTTGCATCCTGATTATTTAGTATAAATGCAAGACAGGAACCTCTTTGACCCTCAGTAGACAAATTTGGGGGGGCTGAAGCAGGAAGAGCAGTATTATAAGTATCCTAAATAGTTAAATAAGAAGACTTGAGCAGTACCCTGGAATTTAAGATGTTTCTCTGGCCTTCCTCTGAGTGTTTTTCCTTTTTTTCTCTGTACTTTATTTTTATTTATTTTAAAATTTTTTTATTTTAATGTAATACAAGTAGATATGAATAAAGAAAATGGAAAAACATTTCTTATATCTATGAAAAAAACCAAAATTTCATAATAAACTAATTAGAGAATATTAACAGTTAGTATACTATGTATCATGATCTTAAAAGAATGGCCAAAATGTTACTGAGAGTACAAGACATAGACAACAAAAGACCCTCTCTTACAAAGAAGAAATAAATGAAAGGACAAAACTTTCTTTTCAATGAACAAAAGAAACTAGTAGTATAAATGAAAAAAGTAGCATTTATCTTGCTTGATTTTTATTTTTATAAACCACTGGGCAGAGGCAAGCTGCTTTTCTCCTTCCCAGAGGAGGAGTGGGACTTTCAGAGGTGGAGGTTGCTTCCCAGAGGGCTCGAGGGTCAAATTCATAGCCCTGCTACTCTAAAGGCAACATGCCCAGCCTTTAGGGACCTGCTTCTCAAAGTCCTTTCTCTAGTTTAAGACCTCTGCCAGTGTCTTTAGAATGTGGTTCTCAAAGAAGAAAAGCCTTAAAACATTCTGTCTCCCTGCACTCCACAAAAGGGTTGCGAGGTATTGGAGTAGGAATGGAAGATACAGGGAGCTGAGGAAAACACAGCATTTGCCTCCAAGGCGGTGTTCATCAAAGAACTGAACAAAGAGTGGGCAGAGCTTGAGAGGGCTGGAAAGGATGTCAGATGCCCTTACAGGGCTCTCATTCTGCATCTGTGCTTTCAATAATTGGACCTGTGTTTTCAGAGTTTGAATTTTTTTCATGTATTATGATGAAGGATTTCCCCCTAATATTTCATGAAGACAATTACAAACATATAGCTAAACTCAAAGAATTTTACTTGGAATTTTTGTATATCCATCCCCTAGATTTTGGGTTTTTTTTTGTTTTTTTTTTGTTTGTTTTTGTTTTTCTTCCGGTACCAGGAATCGAACTCACGACCTTGTGCTTGCCAGGCAGGCACTTCGCCGCTGAGCTAAATTCCCAGCCCCCAGCCTCTAGACTATGTCAGTGACTCTTCTGTACATATTTATCCATCCCTCCATCCACCTATTTATTATTTTTGGATATAAATCAAATAAGTTGTAGGCATTGATGCATTTCCCGTAAGCATACCAGTATATCATTAACTAGAGTTCTGTGTTTTAGTTTTTTCTTTTGATATAAAGTTGACATACAATGAACTGGTCAAACCTCAAGTGCCCTTTTGCCAAGTTTTGACAAGTGCATTCACCTGTGTAATCCAACCTCAGATCTAGAACAGTGGTGGTGAACCTGTATCACTGAATGCTGTAAAAGGTTCGCCATCACTGGTCTAGAACATTATATCACCTGAAGTTTCCCTTGTGCCCTTTCCAGCTAGGCCCTACCATCTTTCCACTAGGGGCAATCATAATTTTGATACTTTCCACTATAATTAAGTGTACTTATTCTAGAATTTCATATAACCAGAGTCATATAGTGTCTAGTTGCGTCAACGGCCCCCCAGACAAGCCCCAGGCTTGATGATTCCCTGGAATGGTGCATAGGACCCAGGAAGGTTGTTACGCTCATGCTTATAGTGAGAGAAACACAGACTCAGCAAGGGGAGGAGACACATGGGGCAGAGGCCATGAGAAACCATGCGTGAGGTCCCTTTGCCTGGGATGTGCTTAATTGTTTCAGCAGTGACATGTGACAACACATGTGAAATGCTAGCAGGTAGGGAAGCTTGACAGACCCTCAGCATGCGTGGCTCTTGTTATGAGTCACTCATGTAAGCATGAAGTGCCCATGTGACTGGCTTTAGCTGCTTGATCTCCAGAGGGAGATTAAATGGATACAGCGCGGCCCCACATCTCAGCCATGCATGCAGTGTCCAGCGCAGCTCTCGAGCACTCCTAGGGGGAGGATTGTGAAGAAATGAAGGGGCAGTGATATAGCTCAGCGGCACAGCACCTGCCTGGTAGGCACAAGGTCCTGAGTTCGATTCCTAGTATCAAAAAAAAGTGAAGGCAAGAGTGAAAATGCAGAAAGCTTGCAGAAATCAGATAGGGCTCTCTCGGTAGAGAAAAGAACTACCCGACAACTGCAGTGTATGTATTTATACACGCGGCAAGTTGATGTCAGGTGAAACCCCTCTGTCTAACAATTAGCTCGCCTGTCACACCCCATGTTCTCGGGCAGGTTAGCCTGGCTCACCTTGGGCACTTTGTGCTCTCAGGGCTGAAACAACTTGTTCACGTGACTCCCTTCAGGTGCTCTGTGTTCTCGGGGCTGGCCTTGCTCCAGCCCTGAACATGTGATCAGTGTCCAGCTTCAGCCACTCCCTCTACACATACAGACTTCTCTTACCACCCAGGATGCCTCCTGAAGGGCCCAGAAGTTCTCTCCAGAGCTGGTGGAGGGCTGGTCCTGAGCACAGTGCAGGATTTGAGCAGGCCAGGCCTGCTCAGTTGGCCCTTTCTTTCACGCTAGTTTTTTGTATAAAGCCTTCTTTCTCCATCATGTTTTTGACACTTATTTAATTGTTTCATGTATCTGCAGTGTTTTCCTTTCTATTGGTAGAGTAGTATTCCACAGACAGTGTGTTTGTCCACTCACATGTTCATGGATACTTGAGTGTTTTCTAGCTTCAGGCTATTATGAATAAATCTGCAATGAACACATGTGAGTGTAGGAGGACACGAGGGAACCTCCAGGTGATAGTGATGTTTTGGACCTTGATGGGGATTGCATTACACATTGGGTCAATACCTAGGGGGAGAATTGCTGGGCCACAGGGGAGAGGTATGTTCAGTTTTATAAGAAATTGCCAGCCCTTTTCCCTTGTGCTGTTTTATACCTCATCAGAGGTATAAAAAGAGAACTTCTGCTGTACCTGCTCCATGTCCTCATCAGCACTTGGCATTATCAGTCTTTTTAATTCTTACTGTCTAGGTAGGTAGTGGACTCATTGTGGCTAGTTTTTTTGTAGTGCCAGAGACTGAACCCAGGGCCTTTACACTGACCTATATTTTGAGACACTGTCTCACTAAGTTCTCAGGCTGGGCTCAAACTTGTGATCCTCCTGTCTCAGCCACCCAGAGTGCTGGAATTACAGGCATGTACAGTCACACTCATTTCTACTTCCATGTTTGTTTGTTTGTTTTAATCCTGAAGGTCAGCATTTAATACCAAGAGAGCTGTTTCTCCTAGGAACTTAAGACATAAAGGCAATGACTCTATTCTTGCAACTTTCCCTACATTAATGAAAAATGGAGGAGAGCAAAGGAGGAGGGGAAGGAAAAGACCTTCTCAAGGGGGCTGGTGAGCAGCTGGGTGGGGTGAGATTCTGCTCCTTCTCAGAATGTATATGTCCGTGGCTTATAGTTTGGGGCCAGCCATATCAACCCTCCAGGTCATGAGCAACCTTGTTTCATCCTGCTGCCAGCAATCTATGTCCTCCAACAGATTTTCCCTCTAAGTTGCAAAGCTGTGGACTTTATTTCTCAGTATTGAGCTAAGGAGCTCCTGGGGCTAATGCTGGTGTTGGGGATTCTTGGGAATGAGTCCAGTGTTCTTCTAACAAGCTCTATAACTATGGAGGCCAAGGGGTTCCTTACCTGTCCGATGGGAGTAACACCTCTTCCTTGTCCACCTCCCATTGTAACTGTGAAGATCAGAAAGGAGTGGTTAGTGCTTCTTAAAAATATAATTAAGTTAGTAAAAAGAGAAACAAGCTTCATGCCTCGGAGAAAGGACAGATGTAACAGAAAGTGTCCCTGGCAGGAGCTGGAAGTAAATCAAGTCATCTTGAGGCTTGATTGTGCTCTCTTTCTCTCTCTTTAGAAATCCACTCAGAATTTGATAAGATTGACACATCCAACCCAAACTGTGTCGTGATTGCAGATGCTGCTGATGCCTTTTCTTATAAAAACATGAATAAAGCCTTCCAGGTGCTCATGGAACTGGAAAATCCTGTGCTCATATCACTGGGAAAAGGGTAAGTCAGCTCCAAGGGGGGTTGTTTCCAGTTGCTTTGGATGATGCTTTGTGGTTCTCTGAGACAGAATCGAGCAGGGAAGGATGTGGCCAGGTGGTGTAGAATGAGAACAGGGTAACCTTCTCCCTCTCCTTCCTTTCTTGCTTTTCCTCTTCATTTCATCCTTCTTTCAGTGATTTTTTTTTTTTTTTTTTTTTTTTTTTTTTTTTTTAGGAAAGCAGAATACTCTTTCTTCAGGAACTGGTGGTCAGGCTTCTGTGTGGACCTTCAGCTGGGAGAGGGTAGAAGGAGGCAAGGGGCACCATTGCAGATGGAGATCACAGGGGCCAGGTGTGGACTGTCCCAAGTTTGGAGTACAGGAGAAGGTGGATTGGCCAGGATATAGCATAAAGTGTTAAAGAATGGTCCCAGGGGACACCTCAGCAGTGACAAATAGGCTTAAGAGCCTGGGGGGTTCTCTGATTTGGGCTCTAAGTGTCTCTGATTATAGAACACTGTCTCTGTAAAGTTCTGATTTTGTGGCCACCACTTTGTGTGATCATCTAGCACATGCCTCATGACCTGCGTTAGTCAGCTTTCCATTCTGATGACAGATACCTGAGATAAGTCAACCTAAAGGCAGAAAGGCTTGTTTTGACTCAAGAGTTTTAGGAGTTTTAGTCTGTGGTCACTTGGCTCCATTGCTTTTAGCCTGTAGTGAGACAGTACATCACAGTGGCAGGATGTGGTGGAAGAAACCTGTTCATCTCATGGTTGCTGGGAAGCAGAGAGAGAAAGAACAAGGGGCAGTCCCAATGTCTTCTTCAAGGGCACACTCCCAGTGCCCTAACTTCTTTTCAGTAGGCCCTGCCTTCAAAAGTTTGCTGCCTCCCATAGAACCATCAGCTGGAGACTAAACCTTGGACACATTAGCCTTTGGGAGACATGCAAAATCCAAACCATTAATACCATTTCTTTTTTTAAAAACAAAATAAAACAGCATTTGGTTATTTTTCTTAACATCTTTTCTTACCACTAAGATAGCAGCTGTTCTTTGAAGACAAACTGGAAAATGCAGGTGAGTAAAAGGAGAAAACAGAAGGTATTTTCATTCCCCCTGCACAAGGAAAACAATGTCAACATTTTGGTTTATGTCCTTTCAAATGGCTGCTTACAGATGGATGTAGTCACAGCACTAGCATCAAACTTGACCTTGTTTCATCACCTGTTTTTAATTGTGCACCAAACATTGTTTTGTGAATGACTTTGCACATGATAACAAATATCTCTGTGACACAGTTATCCATTCTGTGACTGTTCTATAGTTGTTTAACAAATCCCTGTTGGTGGACATTAAGGTTGTTTCTGATTTTCTATTATAGTGAAGCTGTGCAGTGCAGCTTTGTACATTTAGGTGATGTCTTCAAGGGCAGTTACATTGTCTTTTTGTTTTGTTTTTGTTTTTTTCCATTACTGGAAATCAAACTCACGACCTCGCGCTTGCCAGGCAGGCACTGTCCCACTGAGCTAAATCCCCAGCCCCTTAAGGGGCAGTTACAGAGTGAACATTTTTGAAGTTCTCGATGTATGTTACCCAGTTGCTGTCCAGAAAGCTGTGCTGATTTACCCAGTGATCAGTAGAAATGGCACTAAAATTTTAGACTCCTGGGCTAAAGCTTGGAGCCCCTATCCAAGCTTTTCAGTGTGGAAATTCTCAGGCTTTCTCTTACGAAGTGTTTCCATCCTTAGTGCTTCTGGTGGCTGGGCACTCACAGCTTCTGCCTGCTGACTAGCTGTTTGAGTGGACAGGGAGGGGCCTCTGGTCTGGCCACTGGCCATGGTGATTCAGTTGATGTACTCCATTTTGTTTGGTTCTGTCTACAGCCCTGGGAGCTGTAGGCAGGTGGGGTGTGGGAGAGATAAAGTAAGAAGCCTTGGTTCCCCAGGTGAGCTGGTACCAACAGGAGCACCACCTGGTCTGGCCAACCTCAAGGCCTCTGCTTGTCACCTCTACATTACATTCTAGAGCGGATATTTGATATGTAAAGATCTTAAAATAATTTTGAATCCATCTTTAAAAATTGGGAGGCTTTATATAATATATCCAGATTTCTGAATTCTTTTGAACAATCAGAAGGTCTGACAGTATTAAACCCCACATTCGTGGATGCACTGCTGCTTATCTGGAGCCAGTATTTCCATTAATTCCAGTTTACCGGAGACCCCACCACTCCCTATTTTCTCTGTCTCAAATCTTCAATGTCAGGGTGGTGGATTGACAACTGGTGGTCAACTTGTAACACCTACCTGAACTTAATAAGCATGGTGCTGGGTGTGGGAAGCCCACCTGAGGGTTGTTGCCAGCAGCATAAGAGGAAGAACTGGAAAAGAAGAGGAAGGCTGTTGGGAGCCTATTGGAAGCAGAGAGAAGCTGTAAGGGGTTGTTAGTTTTCTTGGAGGACCTTATCATGCTGGCTTTCCTGATGAACTCGGCTATTCCCATTGTCCAAGGAGCTCGGGACCTTGTTGTCACTGAGAATGGCTCCGGTTCACTTTGGGGGAGCTCTGGTTCTCACTTTCAGCATCACTTCCTGACTCCAGAGAAGATGGTGCACAAGCTTCTTCCTGGAGAAGCTTGTCACATTGGCTTTCCTGATGGAAACTCAGCTTTCCCCATCATTGGAGGAGCTCAGGACCTCCCTGTTGGTGAGGATGGCTGTGGTATTTTTTGAGGGAGCTCTGATTCTTATTTTGAGCTTCGCTTCCTGGCTCCAATGCAGATCCCCTCAGCCTGCTAGCACAGATCCTTCATCCCACTAGCATAGACTTTCTAGCTTCCACCTCTGACCTTTGGGCCTTCCCAGTGCAGATCCATGAAACAGGCCTGCATGAGCTCTAGGTCTTCAGCTGGACTCATGCAGGACATTATCGTGGGATCCAGGCCCTCAGCTGGATTCTTCGGTTTTTAGTGCGTGGACAGATTTCCTGCACTCTTTTTGTATATGATTCTTTGGGTGACTTAGAAATAAACTTATAAAATAAACAATGTATTATATTGTTCACCTTGCAGTATCCCCCAGACAGTCAATTACCATTTATCGTCAGCTGTCTGTTGTTTTTCTCACAGTCGAGAAATAGCATGTTTCTTCATGCTATGTCTCTATCAAAAATAGGCAAATGAAAGCTATTTCAAGAAAGCAAAGGTAGGATATAGATTCTTAGAAACTAAAAAGTTGTAGGTGTCATGTAAATAAAAGAGGTTCTGTATACTAATCAGGGTTCTCTGGAGAAAGAGGAACCAATGGCATGTGGACACACTCACAGAGTGATTGATTCATTGTGGAGGTGTGGTGTGTTAGCTTTGAGTTGCTAGGACAGAATACTTGAGGATAACAAAAGGAGGAAAGGTTTATTCATGGTTTCAGGGGTTTTAGTTCATGGTTGTCTGGGTCTAACGCAGAAACGTCATGGTGAAAGGGCATAGCGAAAGAAAGTTACTTACCTGTGCAGCTGGGAAGCTGAGAAACGGGTAGATAGGCGGAAAAGAAGAGGCCAGGTACAGATTATAGTCAAACTTTTTTTTTTTTTTTTTCTAAATGGCAAACCTTTTAGAGTTTTCAGTGATAACAAACAGCCCACCGTGCACATATGTCATAGGTCTGTCACCACTGGCATATACCCTTCAAGGACACATCCCAGTGACCTAATTCCTCCAACTGTACCCCGCCTCCTAACAGCCCATTCAGCTATGCACTCATCACTGGATAAACCCATCCACATGCACAGTGCCCTCACGCAGTGAGCTCTCTAGGCCCCACCTCTGAACATTGCTGCACTGGGGATCCAGCCCTCAAAACATCAGTCTTTGTGGACGATACTTCATATCTAAACCATAACAGGTGTAATCCAAAGTCTGCTACAAGATAGAGACTTGGGCACGTGCTGTACTTGAGTCCCAGTGCTGTGTCTTGGCAGGATTCCTTCTTGTTCAGAGGAGACTAGTCTGCTCTATTAAATTCTCCATCCAATTGGATTTGACCACCCACAGAACACAGAACGGAGAGTGACCTGTTTTCTTCAAAGTTCACCAATTTAAGTGTTGATCTCTTCCAAAAAAGATCTTCACAGAAATATCTAGACTCATGTTTGACCACCTGTCGGGTCAACTATGGCCCAGCCACATTGAAATATAAAATTAAACATCATGGTTCCTTACAATCTTTAGCCATTTCAGTTACTAATATGAGACCAATGGCGGCCCCTGGCTGGCTTGCCTCACTCTGTGTGGGGCCCATTGGTGTGGAGTTTTTAATCCCACACCAAGAAACAAGCAGAATGGAGAAGCTCTATGATGACTTATTTTTGTTAAAACTTTTTTCTTTAAAGTTGTCTCTTAATTATGAAGTTTTTATTCCAGATTATGAGTAATAGACAAAATCGGTGTATTATTGAAGAGAAAACAGGAATCAGTTGCTCTTGGCTGTGTAATACTGCAACAGATGCTGCAGTAGGCCCGGGTTTAGTGAGAGACGAGCAGGGTCTCTAGCAGGTAGATTTTGACATGGGTCATGGAGGGATGTTTACAACTAGAAAAAGGATTTGGCAGTGTTAGTGAGATCACAGCTTCTCCACACCGTCACAGGCTGGAGGATCACCGGTGAGGGTATGCGGGCTGCGGAGGAGGAGTCAGGAGTGGCAGTGGGGCTGCGGCAGGATGTCTTTCTGGAAATGGAGTGATTTACATTTGGCATCTGTTTGGACCTGAGAGTGGGAATTGGCTTTGTAATTTCTTCTGTCATGCCGCTGTCAGAAAATTAAGCTGTTTACGCGACAGACTATGGAAGGTTAATGACTCTTCTGGGAAAGGTCAAGTGGTCATTTTGGAGGGAGGCTGTGCTGAATAATCGGAATCGGCAGGAGAATAAAGCATAAAATCAGATCTGACTGCTCCTCCTGCCTTGTCCTGTTCTTTGCAGGGTCCACAGTTTCCCCTTTGCAGCTGCAACTTGAGGGGCCTGTCCAAGGCTGCTGTGCACTGTTATGTCAGAGGCAAAGGAGAAATATATCGATTCTCTAGAGTATGGGAAAGTTAAGTACTTTTATTTACCGTACTTCTAAAAATGTTTTTGACCAAGAGTTGACTTCAAGATGGCCTTTTATTTTCCTGAATGAATAAAAATGAGTTTTCTTTTTTTTTTTTTTTTTTTTTTAAAAATGAGTTTTCTAAAAATCAGCCCTGACTCCGTTAAAAAAAAAGAAACAGTAAAGGTCTTAATTTTGATTTTCCAGAATCCGTGCTCTCTTTGGACTGTAAAGATTGGCATAACAAAGACAGGGTTTTGTTTGTATATTCTGAGTTGCACATTCATTTTTTTCCCATCCGGGGCTAAATTTAAATGCAAGAAAGTCCAGGCGTCTTTCTTGTTAGAGGAAGACTCAGGGGAATCTGAGACCATTAGAGTTGCTCCCTGGGCATCTCCTGAGGGGGTTTTTGCAGATGAGAAGGGTGTGCTTCAGTCTGTGTAGCTTCCCATCTCCTTCCAGGTCTGGGCTCAGAAACACCTGGAGTCCTCAGCTCCAAGCAGCTGCCCTGGTCACAATGGATGGTTTTGTTTTAGGCAGTTTCTCCTTGCTGCTGAGTAGGTGTCTCCAGTGTTTCATGTGGTCTTTCCTCACCACTGGCCTCCACCCCTGACTCACACTGACATGTCATTTCCTCAGGGAAGCCCTCCCTGTCCCCCTTGGTTCTTTTCTGTGGCCACCTACAAATCCCCCTTCTGTGAGGTCATGGGGGCAAGGAAGGCAGGGGAACAAAGGTCATGGCCTCTGAGCCTGTTGCAGACACTTGCCCAGGGCAGTGTGGTGCACCATGGATCTCAGCAGAATGCTCTGTGTGATTCCAGGATGCACCCAGGGCCCAGATGCTCCTCTCCTGCTTAGCTGGGTAACCTCCCCCTTCAGAGCTCAGCTTCAGCATTTCTTCTGTGGGACGCCTCTCTGTCTCCCTGCCCCTTCCCTATCTAGTGCTGGCTCAGGCAAGGTGCCATGGCAGCATGATACCTTTATTATTGCCCATGTCCTTCCCTTTTAATTTGTCTGTGGACCTGTCTCTGTCCCTATGTCAGTGGGAGTTCTTGTGGTAGGAGGGCCTACCCAGGTCTGGAAGTATTTCTGAGACCCACAGAGGACCTGTGGGGTAGCTGTGTCTGTCATGGCTGCAGGGGATTGAGTAAGGTAGACCACCTCTGGCCCAGCCAGCCTCCTTCCCAGCCAATTCTGTTTCGTCATTCAGTGTCTCTTTAAAACTATTATACAGGAAACCCAAAATGTAAATACAGAGCAAAATAAAAGATAGATATAGGAAATAAGGAGCTAGATCTTTTGCAAGTAGAAAGGGGACCAAAAAGAGGACCTCCAAAAGATGGAAGGAAGGGGAAGAGAAGGGAAAAGAAAGAGGATGAAAAAAGAATTAAGATGTGTTACGTACGAATTCCTCACAAGGGATGTAATCATTATGTACTACAAACATGGACTAATGGAAAATAAAAATTAGCCAGGTACAGTGGTGCACACCTGTAATTTCAGCACTCAGGAGGCTGAAGCAGGAGGATCGTAGTGAGTTAGAGGCCAGCCTGGGCTACATAGTGAGCTCCAGGCCAGCTGAACTACATAGCAAGACCTTGTCTCAAAAAAACAAACAAAAAAATTGAAAAGAAAAAAATTATTTAAAAACCTCCCCAAATTCTAGACCTGGTTAAGGAAATTGTGATAATAAAGTAGTCTACTTCGTTTTTTTGTCCCGACTTCACAGTAATACATGAGGTAGGTTGTTTGTTCTGACCATTTTATACATTAGGAGACTGAGGCCTACAGGTGAAAATAGCCAGAAGTCACTACTGGGAAGCAAAGAGAGGATGTGGATGCTGAAATCAACCTGCTTCATGTGTCTCTCACATGCCATCTCCTTAATGTCCCTAACTATGAAGGGCAGGGAGTAGGAGAAGAGAAACATGTTGTGGGTGGCAGAACACTAATAATTCTAAAATCAGACCCTTCTCCTTCTTGAATTTCATCGAGCCCATGTTTAGAGCAGCACAGGTCAAGCCACCTTCTCCCCTCCTTACCGTCCAGAGGCGTACCTTAGAGAGCCTGAGATTGGTCTGCCATGTAACCGGGACCATGTCTGCCCTGAGGCTCAGACCTGACATGGGGTGGACTGGCCAGGCTCCGGGAAGCACCACAGCGCTCACAGGAGCGATGCAACCATCTGAAGAGATGCTCCTGTGAGCTGAGCCCACCTCGGCCTCCACACATGGGGCAGGATGTTCTTGTCTTCGCACGGAAGCATCTGGTGCCCACAAAACCTGGCACCTTGCTTGACCTCGGCTAACAGGCGGCAGGGTGCTGTGGAACGAATGGAGTTTTCTTCTTGGGGCAGCAATTAGGGGTTAATTATTTGCAGTTAGGGGTTTACCACATCCCATGGGCCTGCTGTCGCTTCCCAGAACACAGGTCACTTATCTTTCTCTGTGTTAACAGCTGGATCCATCTCTCCCCAGGGGTGCCTAGTTAATCATTGTGTGGGTCCCTTCGAGGCTGGCAGCAGGGGCCACTCTGGATGACCTGTGGATCCCCAGAGCTTCTGGCCCTGGGCTCCCTGTGCTGACCTCCGCTGGTCACTCTGTGTGCCTCACCTGTACCCATGGCTCAGTGCACTTTGTCCCCTCTGCTGTCTTCTAGACGCTACTACAAGGAGACCTCAGGCTTGATGCTGGACGTCGGAGCCTACGTGAAAGCACTCGAGGTATTTGCCCTTCTTCTTTCCCAGGCCTCTTCATGGCCAGATGATGACACTATTTCAGGTCTTTGGAGAAGAGGGTATGTCTTATGTTCAAGCAGCCCTGCTGGTTTCAAAGCAGGCCCTCCTGTTTGGGCTTCTCACTACTCATTCCTTCTCTTCTGAGGTCTGGCCTCGTGGCTGCCTCCATATTACTCTGCCCTCCTCTGTCCCTCTTGTCTGTCCCCTTCCCCATCTGTCCCCTCCCGGCGCACTCTGCCACTTTCCTCTTTAACCAATGGCTTTCCTGTCTGTGCTGACCACCCCAACCTCCTTCCTTCCTTCCTTTATTTATTTTGGTACTGGGGAATTGAACTCAGGACCTTATGCTTGCCAGGCAGGCACTGTGCTGCTGAGCCATATCCCGGGCCAAAACATGTTTGTTTGTTTGTTTTATACTGGGAATCAAACTCCTTAGGACCTTGCGCTTGCCAGGCAGGCACTGTGCCACTAAGCTATATCCCTGGCCCCAAGCCTCCTTCCTGACCCTGGTCATGTGTAGTACCTCACACTTGCTGACCTCCTTCCCAACCCTTCCCTCCAGTCACAAGGCCATCAAGCCTCTGCCTCCACTCTGACCCCTGTCTTTTCAGCTGTCCCCTCCTGGGGCTCTTGTCCCAGGTCAGCTCAGGTCACACCCCATCCCCACACTGCAGCAGCTCCTGCCTGCCTGCACTCAGTGGGGCGAGATGGGCAGATAGGTGGGTGGGTGGGGCTGTGGACCTCTCCTAGGTGAGTCTGTGATGGAGCTGGCAGTGGGGTTTGGGGGTGAGGCAGACAATGAGTAAATTTGCAGCTGAGTAAGCAGATAAGAACCTTGGTCTGCTGGTTCTCGGGCCTTGTGGCTCTGTTACCCGTGGGATACTTCCCACTGTGGAGGGGCCTTGGAGTGGGTGCCAGCACTGGTGGTGGATGCCCTGGGCATCCCAGGCAGCCCACTGTGGACTCATGATGTTCACATGGTGTCCCATCGTGTCAAGGCCCAACCCTTGGGGACACATCAAGATGGTCTTTCCATGGTTGGACACCTACCTGTTCTGGATCCCAAACCCATGCTGTACCCTTCTCTCTCTCTCAGTACGCCTGTGGCATCGAAGCCGAGGTGGTAGGAAAACCTTCCCCAGAGTTTTTCAAGAGCGCCCTGGAAGTGATGGGTGTGGAAGCCCACCAGGTAGGAATGGGCAGAACTTTTTTATTGTTAAGAAATTTCAGCATATACAGAAGTGGAGAGACTAAGAGTGCCCGCTGTGTGTTCATCAACCAGATTCATTTTTGACCTGGTTTACACATATTCCCTTCTTTTAGCCCTTTTCTTTCTCTTAAAGAACTTACCTTTTTGCTATCATGTTTTAAAGCAAATCTCAGACTTATTATATCCTTTCTTATTGTAGTATGCATTTTAAAACCAGTGGCATTTTGCATTTAACTACAAAGCATTAGAACCTCTAGCAGTGGTCAAGAAACACATGGTTTTTTTGTTGTTGTTTTTTGTTTTTTTTTTGGTTTTTCTCCGGTACCGGGAACCGAACTCACGACCTTACGCTTGCCAGGCAGGCGCTTTGCCGCTGAGCTAAATCCCCAGCCCCAAGAAACCCATGTGAAGATGCTTGGTATCATTGCTTACTAGGGAAATGCAAATCAAAACCCAAGTAGTATCATTTCACATCCTCTAAGATGGCTATTGAAAAAAAGAAATAGAAAATAACAGAAATGGCAGTAATATTGAAACCCTCATAGATTGGTGGTAGGAGTGTCAGAGAGAGTACCAGTGCCCCAGAAGAGTATTTGGTGGTTCCTAAAGAACATAGAATTTAGCATATGATGCAGCAGTTCCACTGCTAAGTATATATTCAGAAGAAGTGAAACCTGTTCAAACAAAAACTTGTGCATGAATGTTTATGGTACCTGTATTTATAACATCTAAAAGAAATAATGCAAATGCCTGCCTATCACCTGATTAATGGTTAAACCAAATGTGCCCGATTCACACAATGAAATACTGTTCAGCTATGAAAAGGAACAAAGCACTGGCACATATTATAATATGGTTGAAGCTTGGAAACATTGTGCTCAATAAAAGAAGAAAGTCAGTCACAAAAGGACACGCAGTGTGCGATTCCATTTATATGGCATATCAAGAATGGGTCAGTCTATAGCAAGAGAAGGCAGATTAGTAGCCACCAGCGTGTGGGGAAAGTGGAGAATGTGGAGAACTGCGTCCTGGGTGTCAGGCCACTGTTGGGGTGATAAAAAATATCCTGGCACCAGATAGTTGTGATGGTTGCACAGCATTATGAACGGATGTAATGTCTGCAGATTGAATACTTTAAACTGTCACAGTGATGAATGTTATGTAATGTGTATTTTTACCTCTTTAAAAACTGCCTTTAAAAATCAAGAATAATTCCTTATTATCTAATGCCAATTCATATTTAAATTTCCCTGTTTGTCTCAGAAATGGGTTTGTGTGTGTGTGTGTGTTTTGCTTTTTTTGCATGGCTGGGGATGGAGCTCACACATACTAAGCAAGCACTCTACCACTGAGCCACACTCCCAGTCCAGAAGTGCTCCTTCACAGGTGACTTGTTGGGATCCAGTCTAAATTAAATCACCTTGCATGTGATTGTTACATTTCCAAAACATCTGTAACACTCACACTGGGACATTTGAAGTATCTGCATAGGCAGGGCAACACAGCAAGGTACACATCCCTGAGTTTCAATAATTAAAAACCAATATCCACTTTAAAAATTGTTTTGAGGTTGGTGATATAACTCAGTGGTAAAGAGCTTACCTAGCTAGCATTTACAAGGCACCACAAAAAAAAAAAGAAGGACAAGGACAAGGACAAGGACAAGGACAAGGAGAAAGAAAAGGAAAAAGTTGTTTTAAACTTTCCTCCTTTTCATTTTGTTGAGACAGAGTCTTGCTATGTAGCCCAGGCTGGCCTTGAGCTCATGGCAATACTCCTGCCTCAGCCTCCTGAGTGCTGAGATTACAGCCGTGCGATGCCCAGCTTTTAACTTTTCATTTTGAAGTAATCTCATACTTACAGAAAAGTTGCAAAAATGGTACAGTGAATTCCCATGTGCCCTTCACCAAACTGCCTCAAATTTTGATATGTATACCATATTATAGAACGATCAATCCAAGAGATTCACTTTGATACAAGACAGCTGATTCAGAAACCTTATTCAGATGTCATGAGCCATACACAGATTGCTTTGGGGGCATGTTGCATTTAGCATTTATGTCCCCTGGTGACCTTTACTCTGAGGCAGTCTGTTTTTATCTTTGCTGGCTGTGACATTTTTGCTGTGTGATGGCCAGTTATCCTATAAGATATCCCTCCATTTGGTTTCCCTGGTATTTCTCCATGCTTGGATTTAGGTTATGCAGTTTTGGCAGGGATCACATAGAAATGGTGCCATGCCCCTCCTTACATCATTTTATTCCATCATTAGTGATGGTAACCTTGATCACTGCAGACAGAGGCATCTGCTAGGGCTCCTCCTTGTGAAGTTACTGTTTGTCCCTTTTAGTAAATGTCTTGAAGGAAAATACTTTGATTCTGTGTGGATATCCTCTTTTTAATCATTTTTCCCTCCTAATTTGAGCATCCATCAGTAATTCTTATCTGAACCTATCATTACTCTGGTGCTTCCCAAGTGGCATTTTGTTATTTCCATCATTCTTTACTGTAAGGGAGAACCTTCCCTTCTCTTTCATTTGTGTACTTGCTTGTATCAGCGTAGATCAAGGACACTTGTTTTTCTTATATCTTTCTTATATCTTTGAAGAAGCCAGGTCCTTTGATTATATTGTATGAATTACAATTTATTTTTATCATTATTTTATTGCTCAGATTGTCCTGTATTTGGCTATTGGGACATCCTTTAAGTTTATTTTTTTTGTTTGTTTTTTTTTCTGGTACCGGGGAATCGAACTCATGACCTTGCACTTGCCAGGCAGGCGCTGTGCCACTGAGCTAAATCCCCAGCCCCTACATCCTTTAAGTTTAATAGCCACTTGGTTATTAATCTGTTCTCCTGCCTACTCCTCTCCCCTGGATTATTTTGACTCAAAACCTAAAAACCATCATTTCACCTATAAATATTTCTGTATATCTCTAAGAGGTAGTGGTTATTTTTAAAACATAGGTAATACCATTATCATATATAAATACAATGAACAATAAGTTTTTATTATCAAATATCCGGTCATTGTTCATATTTTTTAGTCTTATAAATGGTTTTTATCATTTATGGTTTCTTTGGATCAGGGTTCAAATAAAATCCTTGCACTGTGACTAGGTGTTACAGTTCTTAAGTGTATTAATCCCTCCTTTTGTTTTTCTTTTTTTTTTTTTGGTTTTTGGTTTTTCTCCGGTACCGGGAACCGAACTCACGACCTTGCGCTTGCCAGGCAGGCGCTTTGCCGCTGAGCTAAATCCCCAGCCCCTGTTTTTCTTATATCTTTGAAGAAGAAGCCAGGTCCCTTGTCCTATACAGTTTGCTTGGCTCTAGGTTTTGTCCCTTGCAGCCCAGTGGTGTCCTGTAACATTCTGTCTGCACTCTCTATTGTCTGTGTTTTGGTAGATTCCAAAGCTTGGTAGGAGTCAAGTTCAGTTTTTGTGAAGAGATTCTTTCCTGCATGATAGTGTGAGCCCCCATGAGGAGGCACAGGACAGCCAGTTGTGTGCTTGTGTAGTGTACAGTGCTGTTAATGAGCAGGGGTAACTCTACCAGTGCATTGAGGGTCACAGAATGATGATGTTTGAATCCTATCATTTCTTTTTCATTTTTCCTCTGGGTTACTTATGTGCAGGAAGACTTCTCATCAACTACTTGTTACCTTGAGGCTCATGTAAAAAACACCGGGTAAATGCCTGTTTCTCTCCCTTTATTAGTTTTCAAAATAATGAGTTGCTTCTCTAGCATTCTCCCAGGGTGACAGATGAGATTTTAAAACACACATATCATTACAGACTGATAGATTCACACATACTGGTGCGTTTCAGTGCATTGCAGTTATTATCTTATTGATGTTCCAGTTCTTTCAGCTCGGACCCATGGGACCCTGCTCAGGTTGGCCTACGGGTCCTTCTGACCTGACCCCGTGGTCCCTGGGAGGTTCTTCACTGCCTGTTGTGACAGAGTGCTCAGACCTGCCTGGTGCATTTTCTGCATTTGGTCTGGATCCACTATCCTTCCAAGGAGCTGCACTTAGTTGTACTTTCAGTAGAAAATAGTACTGAAAAATCATAATTGGGATATAAGCAGATCTCATTGCTACAGGGCTGATCTCATAATTTTGAAGCCTTTTTAGTCAACAAGGCTTAGAAAAATATATATATTTAAATACAAAACACATCCTGAGTTCATCCTGAAGCTTCCAGTTGAGATTCAGGCTAGTGGGTTTATGTGAAATCTCCTCTGTCTTCTATCTGTAGTTCCCCTTTCCTTGAGAGAAACTTTAGTTCCCAAGAATATAATATAATCTTTTGCTTTGCTTCAGCCTGTCACACATATGAATCTTGAATCCCAAAAGCATGCTGAGTAAAAGAAGCCAGAGCCCACCAATCCTGTCACCACAGCCAGGGCCAGCGCAATATGGTGACTGCCACTTCACCACCACCGTGCACTGTGCATGCACTTCATCCTGGGTGAAGTAACAGTAATACCAGCATGTGTGAAACGCTGGCACAGCGAAGAGTTCTTGTTGTGCAGGTTCTTTTCCCCCCTATAGCAAATTCCCATTAGAGATTTATGACCAAAACAATTGTATTTTAAAACTGCAAGGAATAATGCCTTTCTGCATGGTATTCTCTCAATAGGATCCTCTTTGAACTCACTTTATTTTTAATTCTTAGGGAATTGTTTTATCAGCACTTACATTTGCCTCATAATTATATAAAATGCTATGTGGTTCCCCAGTCAAACCCATAAGACAGGACATATTCAAAGCAGTGTGACTTCTGTATTCTTCCTTCTGTTCTGCTTCTACCCATCTCTCATAGGGAGCTACTGAGCTATTTTTACAAATCTGGTGGCTTAGATTTCCTGTTTTTTTGAGATAGGTTCTTATGATGTAGTTAAGCTGTCCTTGAACTCTGTGTAGCCTAGGCTGTCCTCGAACTTGTGGCAGTTCTCCTGCCTCAGACTCCTGAATGCTGGGATTATTAAGCATGCACTACCATGCCTTGTTTTCCATTTTTAAAATATAAACAACTCTGTGTATACTTACATCCCACTGGTAGGGTGAAATTAGACTAGTGTAAGTTCTTTGTTTATTTTTATTTTATTTTATTTTTTGTTTTGTTTTTCTCTGGTACCGGGAACCGAACTCACGACCTTGCGCTTGCCAGGCAGGCGCTTTTGCCGCTGAGCTAAATCCCCAGCCCCGTCTTTGTTTATTTTTTGAGGTAGAGTTTCACTATGTAGCCCAGACTGGCCTTGAAGTCATAGCAGTTCTCTTGCCTCAGCCTCTGGAGTGCTGGGATTACGTGCACCACCACCACTGGAAAAGCAAAATAAATTTCTTAGATAATTTGTAAGAGAGTGGGAGAAAGGTTAATGTAATCTGAGTGTAAAAACAAGTATTCAGAGACTTGGGCTATAACTCAGTGGTAGAGCCTGTACTTAGTGTACGTCAGGCAGGTCCTGAGTGCAGTCCCTAGCACAAAACAGAGAAACCCTGGTATTTGAAAATCTTCAGTAGTATGATCACAAGCATCTTAGCACCTGCCTCCCCAGACAACACCAGCACACAAAACCGTGCTGCTGCCGAGAAAATAAAATCAGAGGGAGCCGAACATCCAGGCAGTATGTTTGGTTTTGTTTGCATAATCCATCTTGGGTGACTCTCCACTCCTTTTTCTTCTCCTTGGCATTTTTTTCAGTTCTGTTTACAGTCAGTGTCTTTCACATTCTGGAAGACAAACTGCCCTCATGGGGTCTGAGCAACCCAGGTTGCTTGTTTGTGGATACTGAGGTCGTGGGGTTTGGGGCAAGAGCTGGGTGGTTAGGTCTCTGGGCCCCTGGCAATCACTGTGGTTGTTTGGGTTTGGTCTCCACAGCTGCCTGGGGCATCCTTGCGCATCTGTGGCCCTGGGCAGCTAAGGAGTTGTTTTTCCAGGGGCTCCAGCACACATATCAAAGCTGTACCATGTTGACCTCCCACACTATGGTCCCTCTTCCACTCTCAAGTGACAGTTCTGCTTTCCCCTTGACAGATGGTTAAGTAGCAATGGTGCTTTCTTAACTCCCCCAGCCTGCTGTTTGATGAAATGCGCATTAGTATTATTTGCGTCTCAGGATGTGCAGGCATCTTTAAGCAGCATTTCAAAAAAGGCCATTACAGATGAACTGTGTCTTATCTGCAAGCTTGTTATTATTCTCTGCTCCTGCATCCTTATTTTTAATGAAAAATACCCATGATGAGCTGTCTAGCTGCCTGAGTGCCAGGCTGTGGCGAACCTTGAATTTTTCAAGCTACTTTAATCAATAAAGTTATCACCCGTCTTTCCCTTGACAGTGGCTTCTTCCTGAGACCCACATTGCATCCTGCTACTGAGGAGCTTTCAGCCCACACTCAAATGGACGTAGCTCCCAAATCCAATTTTCATTCTAACCTTTCCTCAGCAGCCTAGAAATAATAAGAATGCCAGAATCACCCTAATAGATTGGAAACTTAAACTGCTTGGAAGTAACCAGACCCTTCCCAGGGTCCAGGAATCAGGAAGGAATGGCACACCTTCAAGAGTCCTTTGAGAAACATCCAATTCTCATGGTTGAGGCTTCTGATTCAGTGTGTGGTTGTGTAGCTTTATTGAAAGCCCAAGTAGTGAGGCAGTTTGGACAGTTTTCCATGATTGTCAGTTCTGTTGGTTGCAGATAGTACAATCTTAACATGGAGTCTGTTCAAGCCAGGCATGTGGAGGGGCCACTTTCGCAGATATGAGCCTGAAGCTTAGAGAGGAAGGACCTGGAGTGCACTGAATGACTTGGGTGCCATGCATACCTGGGTACTGTCACCATTCATATAATGACATCCTTATTCCAGTCCCCTGAGTGGTACTTTGATTCCCAGCTGAAGGTTAAGACAGGCTTTCTTGAGCATGGTACTGTTGGCATTTTGGGGCCTGATCATTTTGTGGTGGGGGCTCTCTTGTGCTTTGGAGGATGTGCAGCTGCATCCCTGGCTTTCACCCACTGGGTGTAGCAGTATCACCTTCATTCCTAAGCTATGAGACTGAAAGGGCCTCCCCTGGGAAGAACCACAGCATTAAAGGAGTAGTCACAGAAAAGTTCAGCATTGAACCCAAGATCGTTTATCCTCCAGTCCTGCTACCAGCTCTCCCCGCCACTCTCTAATTCTGTAGAAGGGGCTAGGTGTGTCAGAATTTCTTAGCTTTCATAAATAAAGTTTGAAAAGGCATGTTTAGTAGCACAACATCATTTTTCTACTTGGAAAAATATTAAAATGTATGTTGTTAGCAGAATGCAAAGTATAGGAAAAAAAGTCACCCAAGATCTTAGATGATGAGGGTAAGCAGATGTGATTTTTGTGGGCTCTTGATATCAGGATGATCTATCAAAATGTAGGGCAGAATGCTGGGCCTGGTGCCATGCCCCTGTAATTCCAGAACTCTGGGAGGCTAAGGCAGGAGGATTGAAAGTTCAAGCCCATCCTGGTTAATTTAGCAACTTACCAAGATCCTGTCTCAAAATAAAAAATAAAAAGGGGGTAGAGATATAGCACAAAGACCCTGGATTTAATCCACAGTACAGGAAAAAAAAATAGCAGATATCAGGCATAGTAGTGCATGCCTCTAATCCCAACTATATTTGGGAGGCAGGAGATCATGAGTTCCAGACTAGCCTGGGAAATTTAGCCGGATCTTGTTTCGAAAAAAAAAACTCAATGTAGCTCAGTGATAGAGCACTTGCCTAGTATGCCTGAGAACCTGAGTTCAGTCTCCAGCAATGTCAGAAAAACTAATTTTAAAAATTAAAAAGAAAATGACCTTTTGGCTTCATTTTCCTTGTGTTGTCTTTTGAAGTTTCAAACTTTTAGGTTTTATACCTAGTTCTTTGATCCACTTTGAATTGATTTTTGTTAGGGTGAGAGATAAAACTGTAGTTTAAATCTGCTGTAAGTTTTGCCAGCACCATTTGTTAAAGAGGCTGTCTTTTCTCCAATGTATATTTTTGGTTCCTTTATTCAGAAGCATATGGTTGTAGTTGTATGGTTTTGTGTCTGTATCCTCTCTTCTATTCCATTGGTCTTTGAGTCTGTTTTTGTGCCAGTACCTGCTGGGTACTGGTTTTCATTACTGTTGCTTTGTCGAATAATTTAAAGTCAGGTATTGTGCTTCCTCCAGCATTGCTCTTTTGGCCTTAAATTGGTTTGGCTATTCTGGATCTTTTGTATGAATTTTAGGATTGTTTTTTCTAGTTCTATGCAGGATATCATTGGTATTTTGATGGGGATTACATTGAATCTGTAGATCACTTGTGTTAGTGTGACATTTTGACAATATTTATTCTGGCAATCCATGAACATGGGAGACCCCTCCATCTTCTTGTGTCGTCTTCAATTTCTTTCTTCAGTTTTCTGAAATTTTCATTGTAGAGGTCTTCCACAGTACCTCCTTGGGTAGATTGATCCCTGTGTATTTTATTTTGTTTAAGCGATTGTGAGTGAAATTGTTTCTTGATTTCTTTCTCAGCTAATCCAATATTAATGTATTGAGACATTGATTTTTTTAAGTCTTCTTGAGTAAGACTCCAATACACAAGAAATAATAGCAAGAATCAAAAATGGAACAATATTAAATTAAGAAGTTTTTGTGTAGCAAGGGAAACAGCTAAGAGTGAAGAGACAGTCTACAGAATGGGAGAAAATTTTTATCAGCTACTTTTCTGACAGAGAATTAATATCTAGAATATGTAAAGAACTCAGAAAAATTAACACCAACACATCAAATAGCCCATCCAAACAGCCCAGCGGGCAAATGAATTGAACATACATTTCTCAACTGTACAAATGACCTATTAGTACATATATGAAAAAATGTTCAACATCTTTAGCCCTTAAATTTTGTCTCACCCCAGTCAGAATACAAAAACAAACAAAAAAATCAGTGAATGCTAGCAAGGCTGCTGAGAAAAAATAACATTTCTACACTGCTGGTAGGAATGTAAGTTAGTATAACCACTATGGAAAGCAGGGAGGTTCCTCAAAGAATTAAAAGTAGAGCTGCCATGTGACCCAGTCATACCACTCCTTGCTATGTACTGGAACCAAGTCAGCATACTATGGGGACCCCTACCTACCTGTGCTTATTGACGCACAGTTCACAATAGCCACGATGGGGAACCAGCCTAGATACCCATCAGCAGATGACTGGATAAAGGAAATGTGGCATATATACACAACGGAGTATTAATCAGCTACAGGAAGAAAGAAATTCTATCATTTGCAAGAAAATGGGTAGATCTGGAGACCACCATGGTAAGTGAGATAAGGCAGACTTAGACAAATATCATGTGTTCTCCCTCATATGTGGAATCTTAAAAAAAAGACAAGACTGTAGAAGGGAAACTATATTGGGCATGAGGAAGGGAAAGCGAGGGAGGGGAGGGGTGTGGCTGTGGGTAATAGTGGGGTGGACATGAAAAAAATACATTTATTGAAACCTCTCCACCAAAAATGTGAAACTGGGGGTGTTGGGGCAAGGAAGCATGATGAGGGTATCAGAGTTACATGCAAAGATGAATGAAATCTGTATAACCAATAAAAAAAGAGTGAAAAAAGAAAATAAGGGCAAAGTCTGTAGTTATCCACAGAGGATTGGGCATAATAAATGTACTTAATTCCTGATTGTCGTGGTATTAGTCCTAATTATGGGGTGTTGGGGACAGCCTGTGCCTTTGATGAGGACCACTTGGTATTTCTCCTCTGTCGCCTCCTCCCTCTGGTATTTCTGGCTATGGCTGCCCTCTCTTGTTGCCCAGCACTGCCCCCAGCTGCATTCTCTTTGGGTGTCAGCATGAGGGTGACCCTGCTTGGCTCCTGACTGAGGCTTGCTAAGTCTGTGTGCATTTCCAGCCCAAGGAGAGTCAGGGCCAGGAGTAGATACTGTGTTCCTGCAGCCTTGGCTAAAACCAGATGTCCTGGCCCCAGCCACCAAGCCCCCAGCACCACCACAGTGGGACTGAGACCAGGGGAAGATTTAGGGAGTACCTGTGTAGAGCTGCCTTTGTGATATGTCTCAGTCATAAGGTGCCTATAAAACCTCTTGGCACTTTTTCTTAAAATATTTTCTCCTTGAGAGCCTTGTTTAGTAGATTTCATTTTCTTCTCAAAACACAGGTGGTTTTTTTTTTTTTTTTTTAATCTAATTGTAGAGTAACTCGTGTTTACTAAAGGAGATAGAAAAAAATCAGAGAAGTACAAGAAAAAAGTTATCATTCTACTACACTAGAATAACACAGATCATGCTTAATCTTTACAACCTTTTTATGTCTGCATATACATTTTAGCACAGACTTGAAGTAATCCTGTATCTGCATCTGACACTTGATTTTTTACTCTTAATATTTTATTAAAACTAATTTCCTCTGTGCTTATTAAACATTTTCACAAGGCAGTTTTTGTGGCTGTGCAGTATCCTATCATATGGACCACCACAGCATTTACTCTTATTGTTGGACACGGGCTGCTTCTAAATTTCTTGTTATACTTAACCCTGATGAATACCCTGTGTGTACATCTTTTTGTACATTTCTAAGTATTTGTCAGGCATTCTAGTGAGGTACTGTGGGTCTGTGATGCACATTGCTTTTTTCTACTTCAGGAGAGTTATGTCAGTTCACTTTCCTGACCCTTGTGTGTAAGGGTGCTTGTTTTCCCACATCCTTACCTGCACCAATACTGTTGTTTCTTGCTTTGTGGAAAACAGGAATCTTTGAGATGTTCTTTCTCTTCCTCTCCCTTCCCCTCTCCCTTTCTGCCCACCAGCCCCATCCCTATCCCTGCAACACTGGAGACTGAACCTAAGATCTTGCACATGCTAGACAAGCTCTACTTCTACCCTGCACCCCAAGCCTCCAGGTTTCTAAGGTACTCCGAAGGTGAAGGTCTAAATGTCATCTCCAGGCCTTTCTTTGTGGGGTGTATGCTCCTAGGGCAGCCATTCCCACCCCTCCCTGGTGTTTCCTGGCCTGTGATAAGGAGAAATACCTCACTCTGGAGAGTACTGGGATAGCTAAACAGTCCATGAAAGGTAGGCTTTCTTGGGGAGCACTTTGGCCCTGGAAGTCTATCCTTTAAAACATTGCCACTCATGAAAGGAGGGTCTTCTCCTAGCACCTAGCATGGCAAAAAGGAGACCCAGCAGGCAGACAGTATTTGAGGATGAATGAATCTGCCTTTTGAACTCAAACCAAGAAACCTGCCACAGGGACTATTGCGCCTCCCTTCAGGACTCTGGATTTTCAGGTTCTGTGGGAGTCCGACCTTTCGGTTTGTGTCTCTTTCTTCTCTACCATATCGCAGTCAAGAAGGAAGTGAAATCCAGGCCTGACAGGTAGAGTTTTTTTTATTTCCCCTGAGAGCACACCTCTTGACCTCCATCTTCTTGCCAATGATTTTTTAAATCCTAAATGATTTGGCAATAATTGCTCCTCCTGGTGTGATTATTGCCCTTCACCGATAGTAAATCTGTGAATTCCCCAGGGTCCTGAGCGCATTTTGGTATGCGGAGCCCACAAGCTGGCCAAGACAGGCATCACTGCTCTGTGTAGCCGCACACCCCCGGCTCCCCATCTCCTTGCTCCTGCTCTGCCACCCTCACAGGGAGCTGGGGATTTGCCTTGATGCAGACATTGGTTTTTCAGGCTGAATCACAGTGCTGTTCCCTGGATAACAGCTCTTCCTTCCAGGGACCAGTTTTTTCTGGTTCCATCTCCCTGGGCCACATCCACAAATGCCCAGCCCAGGAAGTCCTGAGTTTCCCTTCTGGAAAGGGAGAATTTAACTGTGTGCATGTGCGCATACACATTTTATTTTTACCAGAGCATGACATACAGTATGTGAAAGACTCATACCATTTCCAGGGAACCCACTAGCATACTGGTCCCTGAGCTCCGGGCAGTGGAGCACACAGTCCTGAGTTGGAGCACCTTGGGTGTTCAAGGGCTGACCTGACGATTTCAGGAAAAGTCCTTGGAAAGGGTGAGAGTACACCCGAAGCTGGACCACAAGTTGCCCAGCAGTCCCAGTTTCACAGGAGCTCAGGAATCACCTGTGTGTGGCACCCTCCAGTGCCATCCCACTTCAGGGAGCAGGTGCCACTGACCAGTTCTTCCTTGGTGATTTGATGATTTCCATATAGCTATGCAGAAGTTTCATAGAAAAAATCCCACTCGTGTGCTTGGCAGTGTTGTCCCAGTAGCGGTCATCCTAGAAGAAAATTCCAACTTTTACTATGTCAAGGTACTTGCCACTGGCTCTGTTAGTTACTTAAAGTTTCTTTAAGCTGACTTTTTTTTAAACTTTAAATAAATGTATTTTCAAAGGAACTTTTGATCATTATTGTAAATGAAAGGTCAGAATTTCTCACCGTAATTGATCTAAAAATAAATAGCACATAATCACATTATTTATGGCCTTGTTCTACCTGGAATTAAACAGTCTGCCACTGGAACACATAACACCCTTTGAGAAACACGGGTATTAGGGGGAGGACAGGTCAGAGAAAATTAGTGAGATGTATAAAGTACAGAGTAGTCACTGGGAAGAAATGCAACTTACTACAAGTGTCTCGCCTGTCTCACAGTGGCAGTGGCTACTAGCAGTTGGCAGAATTCTCAGCATCAGCAGACACCAGTTTTCTCCCAGTGCCACCACCTCCCTCCCTGGCTTCTCTGGTAGGGGCCCTTCAGCCTCTGTTTGTGGGTGATTAGTTGAAGAGCCTAGGCTGATTATAAGAAAAGTTCTCATTTAGCCTGACAGCCTCCCTGGCTGTGGGGCAGCACCAGCTCTGCCTTTCCCCTTCCCCACAGTTTCTAGGATTCCTCTAGTTGTGTTTGCAAGGACAGTGGCTTCAGACTTGTCTACCTGTAGTTTTTGGAGCTCCGTGCGTGGCCTACCTTGGGGAGTGGTGAGTGAGTAGGTAGTTGGCACACATACGGTATCCCCTGTGAACGCTCCCACCCCTCCTCTGTGCCTCACCAGCCTAGCTGACCACTCTTTCCCTTCAAATCAAAGCTCAAAACATTTCCCCTGGAATGCCTTCCCTGACCGCCACCAAGCCCCATAGGTTCTCACAACCTCCTGTGCTTTATCATAGGCCTCATTATGTCTATGAAATTATCTGATTAATAGCTGTTTTCAGTACTAGACTGTGAGCTCCACAAGGATGGGGACTGTGTCTCTCTGACCCACACTTTGTCCCCACTGCCTGGCCCTACACCATGGCCCACACAGGGCTCCATACCAAGAAGCCGAGGGGCTGGGGATTTAGCTTAGCGGCACAGCGCCTGCCTGGCAAGTGCAAGGTCATGAGTTCGATTCCCGGTATCAGAAAAAAACAACAATATACCAAGAAGCCAAGTACCTGAGGCAAAGAGTATCTGTATTGAAGTGTGTGGACAATCTCCAGCATTATCAAATTAGAATTTTCTCAATAGAACATTTCCTAATATTTTTCCTGTTAATGTGTTTAGGTAACTTATTACCCAGACACTGTGGCAGATGCTTAACATGTATGATTTTGTTTAAGCACCATACCTGTTACACACATTTTACAGATTGAAGTAGAGGCTTGCCCTAGATCACATAGCTAGCAGAGCTGGGATTCTGTCCTCTCTGCCTCGGCCAGTCTTGAGCCTAGAACTCCATTTGTCCATTCTGCTTTCATTTCCATGGTCCCCCACCCCCACAGGTGGAAAGTAAATTCCATTTGAATCCTGTCCTCATAGGTCAAGCTGAAATGGATGGGCCCACAATAAGTTAAAATTTCCATCTTGTGAATACTTTATGATCTTTATTTGTTTTCTTGATGTTGGTTGATGTGTTTACTCATGGGTTAACCCTGCCTGGCATCTGCATTCAGAGAGGAAGCTTGTGGAGCAGCTGTCGTTTTAAACTAGTATTGGGCACTCACTCCGGTTTCTCAGTCTGGCTGGACCGAGGACATTCCTGATTGGTCTTGAGAGCAGCTCTGCAACATAATTGATACGTAAAGTGCTAGCCAACCTATCACCAGCAGAATCTTCTGAAAGCATTTTGAAGCTTTTAATTAAATGTTTATGATAGGGAGATGAGAGTAGCTGTTTTTTTCTTCAAAAGTACATGGATTTATATAGAATGATGAATAAATTTAATCAATAATTTTTTTTTTTTTGGTTTTTCTCCGGTACCAGGAACCGAACTCAGGACCTTGCGCTTGCCAGGCAGGCGCTTTTGCCACTGAGCTAAATCCCCAGCACCTTAATCAATAATATTGATACAGGTGTCTTGGGTACTTTTCTCTCATTGCTGAGACAAAATACCTGACACCCAAAATTAAGGAAGGGAAGGTTTATTTAGCTCACAGTTTGTAGAGCTTTCAGTCCATACTCAGCTAGCTCCAAGGCAGAGTGGCACATGGCAGAGGGTAACTGTTCATGGTGGCAGAAAACAGGAAAAGCAAAAAGAGCAAAAGGGAAGAGCAGTGGCAAGCAGCCTTTTCCCCTCCTTTACGTTGTATGCAAACTACCCACCCCAGGGCAGGTATAGCACTCACATCCGTAATCCCAACATTGGACCATGAATCAGTCATAAACTCTAGAAGCCCACCTCATGACTAAATGAGGCTTTGGGGAGACATCCAGACCAAACCATAACAACAGGTGACTAGGGTAAAATAAGACCCATATGATTAAAGCCTTGGCAACACTGAAGTAGATTATTCTAGTCCCCCACTCTTAATTGGTCATGCTATACGTGGTCTTCAGACTCTGACAGTGAACCTTGATTTAGAATGTGATCCACTCAGTTGATCACCAAGTCATTGCCAGTCATCAGCCTACATTCCCTGCTCTGACAGGGCTCATGCATTTCTGGAAGAGGGAGATAAGTGGAGTCTGTTGTAATAGATATATTTCCCCCCACAAGAACTGGGGTTTGAACCCAGAACCTCACACATTGCTAGGCAAGTCCTAGCCCCTTTATTTTATTTTAAATTTTTTATTTTATTGTGATTACATATGTGTGACACGTAATGAATACACTCATCATGGAGAGTTGGTACGTATACATATTGCATCTTACTCCTTTTTACTTCCCATACTTCTCTGCTCGATCCCTTTTATTTTTTCATTTTGAGCCAGGGCCTTGCCAAGTTGTGCAGGTGAGATAGAACTCTCAGTCCTCCTGCTTTAGACGCCAAGTAGCGGGTTATAGGCGTGCGTCCCTGTGCTGGGCTCATCATCCATTTTGAGCAGTTTGTCGTGTGCCTTGATGAGGTTTTTTTTTCATGTTTCTTGTGCTTGGTGTTCATTAGGATTTTGAATCTGTGGGTTTATAATTTTTGGTGAGTTTTGAAATTTTTCAGCTATTCTACAAATACCTTTGTCTCCTCTCTCATCTCGCTTTCAGGGACTCCAGTTATATACCAGGTCCCTTGAAGTCGTGTCATAGTTCAGTGATGCTCTAGTCATTTTTAGAATTGTTTCCTTTTCTCCCTGTTTCATTTTGGAATGTTTCTGTTGCTGTATTTTCAATTTTATTAGTCTTTTCCTCTGCAGTGTCTGCTCTGGCATTCACTTCACCTAATGTATTTTTTAATCCTGGAAGGATTTAGTTCTAGAAATGAATTCAGTTTTCATTTCTAGAAGGTTTGGATCTTTTTCTTCTGTCTTCCATTTCTCTATTCAGTGTTTGGAACATACGGAGTACAACTCTAAGAACCATAATGTTCCTATCTGCTAATTCTCAGATCTGTGTCAGTTCAGGGTTAGTTTTGATTTCTCTCCTTTGTTCTGATTATATTCTTTTGTTGCATGTCTGATAATTATTTATTGAATGTGATTGTAACTTGTACCTTTTCAGGTGTTAGATATTTTTATATGACCAGAAATATGTTTGAGTTTTGTTTTGAAATACCGCTAAATTACTTGAAAACAGTTTGACCCTCCTAGATCTTGCTTTTTAAGACTTCAGAGGGAACACTAGAACAGGGTTTAGTCTAGGATTAATTATTCCCATCAGTGAAGCAGGATGCTTCTAAGAATGCCACCCAATGCTCTGTGAATTATAAGATTTTTCAGCCGGGCATGGTGGCACATTCCTGTAATCTCAGCACTCAGGAGGCTGAGACAGGAGGATTACCATGACTTCAAGGCCAGCCTGAACTAATAGTGAGAAAAACCAAAAAACAAAAATTTTCCTGTTCAACCCTGTACGAAGTCTAGGGCTTGATTTTTTTCATTGCTTCTTTGTGCTTCTTTCCCAGGCCTTGGGCATTTCATTACTCAAGTGTGTCGATCAGTAGCTTATTGGACACTTGAGGGAACCTTCTTTGTACCCCTACAGTTCTCTCTGTGCACTTTTATCTGATTCTTTGCCCTGTGGAATTGTGCTACTTTAGTCTCCACAGAATCTTGGCTTCGTCTCCTCAATTTGGGGGGCATTATAGTTTAGATATGAAGTATCCCCCAAAGACTTATGTGAGGCAGTCCTGCTATGCTTGATCCCCAGTACAGCAGTGTTCAGAGATGGGACCTCAAGAGGTGACTGGGCTATGAGGGTACTAGCTTTGTCAGTGGATTAAGCCACTGATGGGTTCAGAGCTGAGCGGATTATTTAGGAGCCAGTCTCCAGTTGGAGGAAACGGGTCACTGGGGCTGTGCTTTTGCAAGCTCTTGGCATCATCTTCAATTTGGAGGGCATGGTGGTGTAGCTATGAACTATTCCCCCAAAGACTTGTGTATTGAGCTTTTGATCCCCGGTGCAGCAGTGTTCAGAGGTGTCTCTGACCCTGGCTCCAGCTCTGGCTCTTTCTCTGTCTTTCTGCTTCCTGGCCGGCATGAGGTGAGCAGCTTTCCTCTGCCATAATGTGTCTCCCTTGAACCCAATCAAGCATGGCCTGAAACCTCTGAAACCGTGAGCCAGAGACCTGCTGCTAAGGTATACAAGGTATTTTGTCCCAGCAGTGAGAAGCTCACTAGCGTTACAGAGTGTCTGCTGGGTTCCACTCAGGGTTTCCCTCTCGTTAGTCAGCTCAGGACACTAAGAAAATAGACAGGTTAAGGTAAACAGCAGAAATTTACATTCTCATAGTTCTGGGGCTACAATTCTGAGATCAAGGTGAAGAAGCTATATAGGCTGCAGATTTGGAGACTGACAGTCCAAGATTTGACAGCCCCCCTGTGTTCAGCCTCTGATGCAGGCACCCTCACTGCATCACAATACAGTGGAGAAGCAGAAAGGGAAGCAGCTGTGTATGGAAGGGGCCAAGCCTTTTGGAGTAGTCTTGCTGTGTAACTACCAGCGCTCTCTCCCTAACTTACCCTATGAAACCAGCATTAATCCCTTCCAAGGGTGGAACCCCCATAACCCATCCAGCTCTCCCTGCCTCTTACAGATTCTGCCACTTTAACAACACCGTGCAGGGGACTGTGCTTCCAGCACCTGAGCCCTTTGGGGAATAAACTGTATCCAGACTGTAGTGGCCGCCTCCTTGCTTGTGGCCTTTCCTCTGTGCTTGTGTGAAGAGAGCAGTGGCATCTCCCCTTCCTCTCATAAGGACCCTACTCTCATTGGGCCAGGGCCCCACTCTTGTGACCTCTTTGCAATCTTAATTACCTCCTTACAGGCCCATTCTCCAAATACAGTCACGTTGGAGACTAGGGCTTCAGCGTATGACTTCAGGGGTATGTCTCAGGGTATAGCCTCCTCCTTTATCTGAGGTCTGGAAACTCTGAAGGCAGTAAGCCAGACCAACCCTAGGGCTCCCCTCTCGCGTGTCTCAGAAATCACTATCTACCCTTGCTTGATGTTTTAAAAACTGTTGGCTCGTAAGAGTTTGTCTAGTTTCTGGCTGCTTCCACTGGGGAGTCTGTCTTGAGGCTGCTTGTGAAATGGTATCCAGACTATGAGCATTTCCTGTGTGTATATTTTGCTGTTGTGTATTGTTTGGTTTTGACACATAACATCTTCACTATTGAAAGCAACACCTTTTAAACTGTAGATTACAAAGATTTGCCAGGGATTTAATCAGCTTTCACGGAACCAGGGGCTTGCAGCATCACCGGGCTACAGAGTATTTAGCATTAGGTAAAGTGCAGCCTCTGTTCAGATACAGGCAGGGTGCATTGGCATCCCCACTTGTCCTTGCTACACCAAATCGTTTTGATGCCTACTGATTGATTTTCAAGTGTGCAAATATATACCGTTTAGAGCCACAGCCCAAGGAGGCAGCTAGGAGATAATTCAAGGCGGGTTGACTTTTAATCAATACAATGACAGTATTATCTTGTTTAATTCGTGTGATGGTGGTTTTAAACATCAAATCAAGCAGTTTATTATGTCAAAAAAGATGAAGGAACACAGGAATAAAATTCTCCTGACTCACTTCTGTGCATATTTCCCTGCCCTGACAGGCCATCATGATCGGGGATGATATCGTGGGTGATGTCGGCGGTGCCCAGAGGTGTGGAATGAGAGCCCTGCTGGTGCGCACCGGCAAGTTCAGGTCAGTGCCGGTGGCCGGGTCATTTGTCTGCTCTTCTCCATAGAGGCCTAGGGAGGCCATGTTCTTGGTTTTTTGCTTTCAAAACAAAAAAGGCTTTTCTTTCAAAATACCTGAGCAGTGTCTTAATCCCTTTCCCATTACTGGGACAAAATACTCAACACCCACAACCTGGAAAGAGAGGGTTTCTTCATTTTTGTAGATTGATTTGTTCGATTGTATGACCAGCATTCCAAGGAAGAGCTGACTTTATGCATAGGCAGAAAAGCAGCTCCTAGAGATGAGAGGTTTATTTTAGCTCACAGTTTCAGTCCATGGGTGGCTGGCTGCAAGGCAGAGGAGCATGGAGGAAGGGCCTGGAGGAGGAAGTCTGCTCACTGCATAGTGATCCGGAAGCCTCGAATACAACCTTCCAGGCCATGCCCCCAGTAACCCTGCCTCTTCCAGCTAGGGCCCTTCTCCTAACGGCACATTCAGCTGTGAACCCACCAGTGGATGCATCTCCCGATGAGTACAGCACCTGCAGAATCCAGTCACCCCCTAAACACGTGAGCCATTTGGGAGACATTGTAGCTCTAAACTTTAATGTGCAGTTCTGTGGACACTCACTGCCTTGCCTGTAACTGACTTCTAAGGAAGGGCTGACTGACCTTGCTAGCAGAAATCACATTTCTTCCTGGCTTGATGTCCAGTGGTAAGGCAGAGTCTTGATACAAGGTCTGGGACTTGGAACATGAATACATGTAAAGTGCAAAGATAATAAGGCAATGTATTCAGAGCCTTCACTGTGGTGGTCACCAGTGGTGACCCTCAGCTCTACTAGCCATCCTCTTTCTTCTTTTTCTCTGCCTTCTCTGGCCCATGAGGGGCAGAAAACCTGGAGACCACAGACCAGTATGTCAGGGATGCTCAAGAACAGGACCTCCATCTGACCCGCTGAGGGTCAGCAGTTGTGGATACGTGAAGCTGCCCAGGCTTTGGTTCACATGGCCTTTGAGAATGTCTTAGGCGTCAGAGCGTTGCCTTGTCTATGCTAGATGGATCTGATTGTACCCTTCAGGGAAAGTACAGATTTGCAGGTTTTTGGTTAAAACATGGTCACCCAACAACTGGGATCTCATCTTATTAAAAAGCTTTTGCACAGCAAAAGAAATCACCAACAGAGGGGGTTGGGGATTTAGCTCAGTGGCACAGTGCCTGCCTGGCAAGCACAAGGTCGTGAGTTCGATTCCCGGTACCAAAAAAAACAAAAAAAAAAAAAAAAAAAAAAAAAAGAAATCACCAACAGAGTAAAAAAAACCCAGTGGGAAAATATCTTAACCAGTTGCTCCTTAGACAAAGGAGTAATATCTAGAACATATAAAAAACTGAAAAAAAATCAGATCCCCTAATTTCAAAGACCCAATCCAAAAATGGGCATCTGAGATGACTCAGATGAAAGAAAATGAAATACAAATGACAAATAAATGCATGAAAAATGTTCAGCATCACTAGTCATTCGAGAGATGCAAATTAAAACAGCACTGAAATTACATCTCATGTAAGAATGGCTATTATCAAAAAAATCAACCAGTAACAAATGCTGGTGGTGCTATGGGGAAAAGGGAACCCTTCTCCACTGTTGATGGGACTGTAGACTGGTGCAACCACTGTAGAAATCAGTGTGGAGATTCCTCAAAAAACTAGAACTAGCCAGGTGTGATGGCACACATCTATAATCCCAGCACTCGGGAGGCTGAGGCAGGAGGATCATTGTGAGTTTGAGACCGACCTGGGCTACAGAGGGAGCTGAAGGCCAGCCTGAACTGCACGTGAGACCCTGTCTCAAAAAAAAAAAAAAAAAAAAAAGAACTAGGACTAGAGGTCCCATTTGACCCACCCCCTATTCCCCTTCTTGGTATCTTCCCAAAAGAATTAAAAGCATCATACCACCGCAATATATGTGCACCTGTGGTTATAGTGGCACAGTTTGTGACAGATAAATCTTGGAAACAACCCAGATATCCATCAACCAATGAACAGATAAAAAAGATGTGGGTTTTTATATTTAATGGAGTACTACTCTACCATAAAGAAGGATAAACTTGAGACATTTATTGCTAGATGGATGGACCTTGTGACCATACTTTAAATGTAATAAATAGGACACACATGTAAATATTGCATTGTCTCTCTGGTGTGTGAAACTGAAAGTGTAAATAAGAACTAAGTTGTACAATAGATATTGAGAAAGAAGAATTTGTTCAGAAGGAAAGGGGACCTAGGGAGGGGGGAGGGGGAAAGGAAGGAAGGGAAAAGAAAAAATGAGACAAGAAGGATAAAATGGAAACAAAGCTTCAGAAATAAGGAAGGGAAGAGGGATTGAAGGGAGGGGAATGGAAGGGGAAAAAGGACAAATCAAGATCTATCATGTGCAGGTACAGATTCCCTGTGAAGCATGTGATCATTGTAGACACCTAAATTGTACCAATAAATTTAATTAAATTTTTTTAAAAAATGGTCACCCAGGGGACGTGGGTTTGGGCGTGGGAAGGAGGTCAGTCACATTTTAACTGAGTGATCTGCTTGGGCAAGGTCAGAATTAATTAGAAGCCTGACTCCTTCTCTGGGATCTCTCCTAGATGAGGCACCCGAGGGCCCTGCGGGTTTGGAGTCATAGGTGAACAGCCAGGATCTGAGGTCAAGAAACCCAGTCCCTTCTGGTCACGCGCACCCTCTCAGAGTGCGGCCCCCTTTGAAGCTTCAGCACTCCTGAGATGCGGGCCTCCTTTCTTTCCCAGGCCCTGAAGTGGGTAGTCTGGCTCCCCTAGTTGTGTCTGGCCTATAGGAATGAGGAAGACCCCATTCTCAAGCCACAGAAGCATTCTCTCTGAGAGGCCAGCCCAGGGCCCTGTCTTTGTCTGTGCTGCTATAACAGTACCTAAACTAGGTAACTCTCACCATTCTGGAAGCTGGGAAGTCTACACCAAGGCGCCAACAGGTTCTTTTTCTGGTTCCAAGATAGCACCTACTAGCCGGGCGTGGTGGCACACACTTGTAATCCCAGCACTCCAAAGGCTGAGGCAGGAGAATCACAGCAAGTTTCAGGCCAGTCTGGGTTACATAATGAGTTCAAGGCCACCCTGCACTATAAAGTGAGATTCTGTCTCAAAAAAAAAAAAAAAAAAGAAAAAAGCAAGATAACACCTAGTTACTGTGTCTTCCAGAGAGGGGAGAATATTGTGTCCTCTCGTGGCAGAAGAGAGAAGCCCTTCTAATAACGCTGTTAATCCTATGACCAGACACCTTCTAAAAGGCCCACTTTCCCACACTTAGCATTGGGAGCTAAGTTTTCAAGAACTTAATTTTGGGGGACCTGTTCAGACTATAGCAAGGCCTCGAAGCCCCTAGTCTCACCTTCGCCTCAGAGTTTCAGAGCCTGACCTGGCTGTTGCTCCCAGGCAAGGAGCTCCTGGCTGAGATGGAACTTGGCACCCCGCGAGTGCGTGGCACCTGTCACTCTTGCACAGTACTGCCCCGTGGAGGCCCTGCGTGAGCTTAGTGTGCATCTGACTTCTGGTGTGGTGTGCCTGAGCAGAAGATGAAACGTAGGACCTGTGAATCTTGTGCACAGGGCTTCTTCTGGTTTGTTGTAGGAAAATATATTATCTTTCTTGATTAAATGTCTTCGTTTGGAATCTTCTTGACCTGCACAAGACAGGTGCCCCTATTCACTGAGAAAGCACTGGCCTTGTGCTTTGCCCACGCGTGCCGCTAGATGGCAGGGTCTGAAGAAAGTCCCACCCACAGTAGGGAGCTTGACAGACAAGCAAGTGAGCATGCGGAGGCTGTGCCTCGCCCACACGGCCAGGAGTTAACCCTTTTCAGAGTCCAGTTACCTGCGTCACATTTAAAGGAGAGTGCAGGAAGGTCGCCGAATGTGGCTTGACTAGTATGCACAAAGCCCTGGGTTCCATCCCCAGCACTGCATACACGTACACACACACACACACACACACAAAGTAAATGTTGTCTACCTAAAGGAGTTTTCTCCTGGAGAGAGAAATTCCATGCACAGTTTGCCAAATCCTTCGAGGCGTGCATAGTGCTGGTGTTTGGGTTTTTTCATTTTATGAAAATGGGATTATACTGTTTTGCAACCTGCAGGTTGTTTTTCTCTTCTTGAACATGTTTTACGGCATCTTTCCTGGTCAGTCTTCTTCTCTGTAAACACCTGACAGCATGCTACCTGTAAGTACTCACTCCAGTGCTTCGTGCACACAGCAGCCTTTGTTTTTGGCCAGCAGTGATGCTGGTGCTGCTGTCGGGTGAGTGATTTCCGTCTGGCCCCCAGGTACAGTTGCATTGCCCTGGTTGGAGAGAATGGGACTTGCCTGACTTTTGCTTGTATGTCAGGATGCAGATCTGCCTTAGTTGTCCTGCAGGATGGAGGGACAAGAGTCTTGGTTCGGGTAAGGTAGGGACTGAGTCACCCATCAGGAGGCGAAGGGGCAGAAAAGGAAGGCAGGTCCTGTGTGTGTGAGCACATGTACAAGGGACAAATCCCCCAGCAAGTGCTGACTCTCTCGGGCCTCGCTGTCCAATACAGTGGCCACAAGCTTCAGGTGGCAACCAAGTGCTTGAAATGCAGCTGATCCAAATGGGATACGCCGAAAGGGTGAACTTCATGCCAGGTTTCAGAGACCACGTAGGAAATAGAGTGTGACCGAGCTCATCAGTAATTTCTGTATTAATGTTTTCTATATCATTGTTGGTTGAAATGTCAACACTGTACGTTCATTTCACCCGTTTCTGTACTTTTTATTAGTGTGGTTCTGTGGCTGGAGTTGGCCTCCTCCAGGGGAAGGTGCCTCGTCCTTGCACTACCCCTTTCTCCCTCCAGATGGCACTGTAGGCGCATGGACGCACCCTCATGAGGCCTGCTGCACTGCATGGCTTGGACAGCAGGCTACAGGGCCAGCTGTGTGCTCCCTAGCGGTGATAGGACTCACTTATTTGGGGACAGGGTCTCCAGAGTCCCTTGTGGCATCCTATGTGGTGTCCTCTGCCATGGGCAGCCTAGATCCTGGGCCAGAGCCCCTTCACTGTGCAGAAATGCTACTGCCTGGCCTTCTGCCAGTACCCGCCTCGCCCTTCCCAGGGCTGACCCTCCCAACCCAAGCTCCTTGCCCCTCTCAGAATCTCTGGGCAGGCAGCACTGGGTGTGGAGGTCACCATGGTCTCTGCCTCTGCCAGATAAGAGTCCCACATGCAGGGACCATGTCTTGTCGGTGACCAAGGGAAGTCCTTACCCTTGTACTGGGCCTCTGCTCTAGCCCTGAGTGTCCTTGCAGGACCCACAGGCCCCTGGATGAGTGGGCTGGGTATCGGAAGGCCTCCTGCGCCTTGACTTCTGTTGGCCAATTGGCAGAGTGAAGGGCTGGGGAGGGTGGCCTTGCCGTGGGCACAGGTGGCAGGTAGCCATGTGCTGAGTGACTTGGCATTCACACCGGTGTGAACTTGAGGCAGGATGGGGACACTGAGCTCTCGGGGCCACCGAGCAGGGCTGGCGTAAGAACGGGAGGGGCCTGTCTCAGAGCCCTGCTGCAGGATGGCCCTTCGGCCACTGTCCTCAAGCTTTGCACACAGGAGCTGCTGGGGAGTGTGGGGTTTGGGCTCCTTCCTGAGCCGAGAGATCTGCTCGTGTGCCCATGGCCCTGTCTTGCTGCTGTTCCCACAGCGTGACTAAAGTTAAGACTGAAGCTCTAACTTAGGCCTCATCATAGGGTGGCTTGGCTTGGGAAGTGAGTTTTGCAGGGCCTGCCACGCAGAAGGCTCAGTCCCTGAGCAGGAGAGTCCTAGAGCTTTGTCAAGGGGCGGAGGTCGTTCCCCATCTGAGCTAGGAAGGTTTTGGACTGATGGTATGTACAGCTCTCCCTACTCAGCAGGGCTGCCCTGGAGCTGGGCACAAACACAAAGAGTTCTCCTCATGCCTGCTCTGTGTGGAAGTCCAGCCCAGCTAGGGTGCGGCCACACCTGGCTGACAGGTAAGGGCTTGAGCCGTTCCTCATCTGCCCTGCTCCTCGGGCATCTGGCACTTTGGGCATGCCAGCAGATGGAGCCCAGGGCAGATGGTGATTCCTCTGGACTCCTGGAGGTCCCCCCAACCATGGGGCGTCCCTGCTGCCCAGCCCAGAACCATGTGCTTACTCCATAGTGCCTGTGCCCACCGGTGCAGTTCCTTGTGGTCTCGGTGAGTCCTGCAGACCCATGGGCGCCGGCTTCCCCCTGGGATGGGCCTTTCAGTGAAACAGCTGAGCCTTCCCCAGGGCCACCAGGCCAGGGCTCCAGGGACTAGTCTAGAGCCCTGCCTCTCCTCCATGGCAGGTGCTCTGGCCACTGCATCCTGCTCTGTGGTCAGATCTGTGGCAGAGCCGTAGCCACTGCTTTCCTGGGCCTTGCCTCAGGGTCAGGCAAAGCTCTGGGCCTGAGTGGCCAGGACTTGTCTGGGAGGACTGCTGCCCACCACTGCCAGGCGCTGCTGCCCCTTCCCTTCCTCCCAGGGGCAGGCTGCATCTTCCCTGGGCACCGGGGCTGGACCCAGGGTCCTCCCATCCTGGCAGATACGTGGAAGGGACAGTCTGCCCATTCTGAAGAGCCCTGTCTGCCCCCAGCGGGGGAGAAGTAGCCTTCAGCAAGTCAGTCTTCCTACCTCTTTATATCCTCACTGACCCACCTCCTGGGGACCAGCTGGAAACTGGGAAATGCTTCCCAGTTTCCTTTCACTCCAGTACCCAGTCCAGGCAGCACTGTGTTTCTTAAGCACAAATGGAAGGTGCCAGTGCTTGAATCCTCTGTTAACTGTGTAAATAAACCAGCTACACAAAGCTCACAGCGAATCTTCCCTTACTGTGTTCTCAAGGTTGGAAGATGTTTTGAGCCCAGAATGGTCTTTGCCCTCTGGACTCCAGAGGAAACGTTTTCTGACCAGGATTCCAGTAGTTTGAGCTTCACCGAGGCTCAGATGCTCCTTTTCTCCTGAACTGGGCTGGGACCGGGTGCTGTGGGGGCCTTTCCACCCAGAGCCACCCAGCTTTCCCTCCGCCCTGCACAGGCCACCCAGCGAGGCGGAGTAGGCAGGAGGGAGGGTGCTGCAGAACGTGGCCACATGTGCAGACAGCTGCCACCCAGCACGCCTTTGACTGGGTCCTCATGACTACAGCGACTGACTTCGCTTTTTCTTATAGGAAGAGGCTCTGGGTTCCCTTTGGAATGACAGATTTTTCTTCAGTTGCCGTGTAGGGTTTGAGGGAGGTACGCACACAGGGGTGCTGTTTTTCAGCCATCACCTGTGTAACAGCAAGCAGCTGTCCAGTGCAGGCCAGGTGTGGAAGGCAGCACTGGTCAGCAGGTCCGGGAGTCAAGGTCTCTCTGTCCCTGGTCCTCTGTGCCTGCAGATGAGAGACTTGCTACTGTCAGGCTGAGCAGGACTTCTGTCCTCCTGTGAAAAGCCCCAAGTCCAGAGCCACTGGAAGATGAGCCCGGCCCAGGGGAAGCCGGAACCAGCTGCACCCATGCATTGGAGCAGGGACTAACACTGCACTGGGTCTCCCCCATCCGTCAGGCCACATTCCCCACTGCCGGTGCAGACAAGGTCAGTGGGACAGAGCTTGGGAGACTCTGCTTGTGGAGCGATTCAGTGTCCCCAGCAACTCTTCAGACCCCTCCCGTCCTGTGGCTACAGGGATGTGTTTGAGCACTTGTGGAGTCAGAGAGGAGCTTCAGTTCAACTGAGGTCCCACAGGGAGACAGGACACACCCAAATTCAAGCCTGTATGCTGTCTTCCTTTTGTTGCTTTTTGAAACAACTTGATGAGCGATAATCTGCACAGTGTACAGCTCAGGCTTTTCATGCATTCATGGTTGCGCAGCCTTCCCCACAATCGTTTTTACAACATTTCATCATTCCAGGAGGAAATCCCGAGCCTTTGAGTCATCAGTACGGAAGCCCCGGTCTCCCAGCCCTAGGCAAACGCTAACCTACTTTTTGACACACTTTCATTAAAAAATACTTTTGAGGTTCTAGGGATTGAGCTCAGGGGCACTCTGCCGCTGAGCTACATCCCCAGTCCAGTTTATTTGTTATTTTTAGGAGTCTTGCCCATGCTGGGCTTGAACTTGCAGACTTCCTGCTCAGCCTCACAGAGCACTCAGATTCCAGGTGCATGCCACTGTCCCTGCCTTCATTAAAATTAAAAAAAAAAATTTTCGTATGAAGCTAGGCATGTGGATGCATGCCTACAATCTCAGAACTTTAAGAGACTGACTGAGGCAGGAGATCATAATTTCAAGCCCAACCTGGGTAACTTAGTGACTTAGCAAGATCCTATCTTTAAAATAAAAAGGGTCGGGGATATTGCTCAGTACGAAGGCTGTGAGTTCAGTGCCCAGTACTGGAAAAAAAAGTGTGATATGAATAAACTCTGACTGTGAAGCTTAATGACTAACAAAGCAAACATGTTTGTCAAGAACCAGGACACTGCCAGCTCCCCAGCAGACCCTAGTCCCTGGCCATCCCATGCCCCTGGTCCCCTGAGTGACCACCACCCCCACTTTGGTCACACTCATTTCTGGGTGTGGTTTGTATCCCTCAGCAGTAGAGCTGGGGCTGGCCTATTCCAACTTTCAACTGAATGGAAGACCACGTGGATCGTTTGCCATCGTTGGTTCCTCCTGGTGGCCGTGTGTTCTCTGTGGTAGGAACTCGCCTCTCTGCCCGTCCCTCAGAGGGGATGAGGAGATGGTTGGGTATGGCCTAGCTAGGCCATTCTGCACAGGCTGGCAGGAACATTCTGGCCTGCCTCCTGGGGACACCAACATGGGTCCTTCTAGGGCAGGCCTGCCAACAGATGGCATTGCTGGGTCATGTGTCATATGTTTAGCTTGCCAGATGGCATCAGACGGGCCCCTCACCATAGCAGACCAAGTCCCTCTTGCACTATATCCTGGCCACCAGTTAGCGGTCTGAGAGGGAGCCCCTGTTCTCCCATTTTATAGTCCTAAAGGGTCTCGGGCATGATCAGCACCTGACAGTCCAGTTCCCTCAGACCCTGGGCCTAATGAGAGACTGGGGAGGGAACCCCAAGAGGCCCTGGGGAGGGTAGAATGGGCCGCCAGCAGAGGGCTTTGGCAGACAGAGGTGGGCATGTGTAACGAGGTGAGTATACCCTACCTGGTGCTGCAGGCAAGGAAGGAGGATCCGGGGTGGACACTGCCCCCTCCAGCTTTCTCTGTGGAGGCGGGAGGCAGATTCCTTGAATCTGTACAGTGTCGCTGCTCTCTGACTGGCCCGTGGGTGGAGACACACAAGTATGGTACTTTCTGGTACCTGTCCTCAACCTGACCTCATTATGCTTGATCCCTGACCAAGACCACTTTGTGTCCCGGGCAGGATGGGAAAGGTATTCAAATCTGTCAGCGGCCGGGCTGTGCTCTGTGTTCCCAAGGAGATCCGGTGGGGCATGGCTAGTAGAGGCTGGGGGTGGCCACAGAGGGAGGCCGGGAGGCCAGGGGCCAGCCAGGAGGGAGAACACACATAACATCCTCCCAGCCCCGGGAACTTGCCTCTGGGGAGCCTGCAGGTAACTCAGGTCCTGGAAGGCCCCAGAGCGGTGGGACAGGAATTAAGGAAGGGTCAGCTGGGCCTTCCAGTTCCACCAGGTCCACGGGGCACATCAATCCAGGAGTCACTCAGCAAACATCCCAGGTATGTGGTCTGGGCCTGCTGCTCATGTTTGCTCTTCTCACCCTTTTGATTTCCCCAGAGGAGGACACTCAGCAGCAAGCTCGCAAGGAGGCTACTGGGTGGGTGCCTCCCAAAGGGACACACACTCAGGCCTGTGTAGGCGCCCTCCCCTTAACCTCAGCTCAGATAAATCACCTGACCCTGAAGGCTGCCTCTCATCTTTCCCAGCTTATAGATGTGGAAGCAGCAGCAAAAAGAGGTGGAATAACTTACCTAAGGCCACACAGCCTGCCAGGCAGGATTCAAACCCAAGTCTCTGACTCGGTGCCTCTGAACACTCATAGCACCCTGTAATTAGCTAGGTCTCATGGAATTCTGGGCAAAGGCCAGTCCTGCCAAACAAGAATGGCTGCTCACATCCCTCCCTCTCCCTGCTTTATCACCCTAAACACACACACACACACACACACAGCCTGGCTTCGGGGGCTTCTGACCCAGGGCAGATCATGAAGTGGGTCATTTGACCCCATGCACCCTCCTGAGGGCCTGGTGGTGTGAGGTGACAGTTGGCAGCCCCAGAAGTCACCTGTTTGTGCTTAGAGTCAGCTGAACTGGAGCCCTCCCTTGCCTGCTGTGGAGTGGAATGAGAAGGGGATGCCAGGCCAGTCTCGGCAGCTCTGGCAGGACTGCAGCTTGCTGGAGAAGTGAGGGACCACTGCCGTGAGACATGGCAAGAGTGGCTCACCGTCCTGTGCCAGGCTGGCCTCCTGTCCACAGTGTTCTGGGTGCCTGCTGTGGGCCCCAGCTTCCTCGTGTGTGGCCCCAATGGGAACCTGAGCCACGTAGGCTCTAAGGTATACTCGAGCGCCGTTCGAGCCCTGCTGCGGAGCCCCTCTGAGACGGGGGTCTCACTCCAGTCTTCTCTTGCTCCCCATGGGAATGGCCCCAGCCTTCTCGCTACCATGGTATGGCTTGGGTCATGGCCAGTGTGGTTGGCATGAGCTAGTCCAGGGACAGGAGGGAAAGTTTCCCAAAGCTTTGCTTGTTGCTCCGTTTTGCCTACACCCGGGACAGATGCAATGGCACCCATGGGCTTGATTTCTGACTTCTGTTCTTGTGGTTGCACTTTATCCTGATGATTGCACTTTATTCACTTTCTTTTTTTTTTTTTTTTGGTTTTTCTCCGGTACCGGGAACCGAACTCACGACCTTGCGCTTGCCAGGCAGGCGCTTTGCCGCTGAGCTAAATCCCCAGCCCCCTTTATTCACTTTCATTGGTGCAGTTTTGTGGGCAGAACCTAGAATGTCGTGTTGCGTGCTCTCCTGGCCCTGCTGTCATCCTCAGGCTGGAGACAGCCAGTCCCTCTACCTAGTGCGACTGTGCCTCCCTGGTACCCTGGTACTTCCTGCCTTCATGTGGGTGAGCAACTGTACAAAACCAGAGCAACGGGGAGACAAAAGCCTGGCCCTTGTCCTTCCAGGGTACAGATCCAGCTGGATAAACTTGGACATACTTACCTCCTATGTGCCTCATTTTCCTCATGTGTCCACTGCGGATGAGCCTTACTCCCCCAGGCAATAAGGTTCAACATGAGTTTTGGAAGGACATTCAAACCATGCCAGTCCCCACCAGCACTGAAGGGAGGCCAAGCTTGTCTTCTTGTCCCCATCCCAGACACTTACTGAGCCCCTGTGACAGCCAGGCACTGCTGGGATGGGGGCGGAGGTGCAGGTGTCTCCACGCTCCGAGCTGCTCCTTCTAGTAGGGAAAAGGCATCCGTAGGTGAGCAGGTGGACCCACCTTGCCGAGGGTGAGATTCATTCCCTCTCCTGGTGCCCAGCAGCCTCCCACACTCATCTCCCATCACTGTCACTGCTGTCGTCTTTGCTGGCGCCGAGCAATGGCCTTTTATGCTCCTTGCCTTACCTCACACCCTCTCTGGGCCACCAGCCCCTCTCATGTCCACAGACTGTTTCTCGACCAGCAGGGCCTATAATGGGACTCCCTGGTAGGTCCTCTAGCCTGGGACTCAGTCTCTGGCCTCCTACCATCCTGGGGCTCTCCTGGAGGTAGAGACTCAATCTACCTCGCCTGTGTGGCTCCCAGCTTGTCAGTGATCGGTGGGACAGCAGAGTTGACCTCCTGACCTACAAGTGGGAAACACAACTGGAGCCATGTTTCCAAACGGGCCAAAATCCTTGGGCAGTTAGTGGTAAACAAACAAAGCAAAGCCTCAGATGTTACAGTGACTGTATAGCCTCAAAGAGTCATAGTACATAACGGGGTGGGGTGGGGCACGGCACCTGGGTTCCTGCCTCTTCCTCTGAGTCTGTTCCTGTGTCCTCTGGGGCCATCATGCCTCTACCCCTAGCCCATCACTGTTCGCAGGCCTGGGCACTGGGACTCAGGCTCAGCACAGAGGCTCCTAGCTACGGCAGTGGGCATGTGAGCCGTGACTTGACCCAGGATTTTCCAGAACCCTTTAGAAAATGGCCACTGAAAGATAAGCTGAGAACCAGCAGTAGCCACCTCTGTCACCCCAGGAGAAAGTGCCTGAAAATGAAGCCAACCAGCAGAAAAGCAGAGCCTAGAAATGCAGAAACTCCCAGTGACATCACTTAAACATCTGAATCTAACTCTCCCTGAAGCTGGTCTCGCTTCTGGTCTTTTTAGTAAAGTGGGAATAAGCATTTTCTGTTGGCAGTGCAGCACAGAGCACTGCACGTGTTTCAGGACTGGCACAGTCTCTGAGGCTTCCCTGGTCAGTCAGCCAGGGCCACTTTCTGATGCATGCCCACTGGGAGCCTATGCCAAAGCTGTGCTTTCTTTACATGTGTGGATGCTGTGATGTGCAAGGCCCAGTCCTCAGGCCACGCTCTTCCCAGTAGCCTTCACTTCATTCTGTTCACTTGCTATGTGTCTGCAAAGTGCTAGAAGGAACCTTACTTAACCTCTAGTAAACTGTGCCAGTGAAGATGTGTTAGAGCCATCCCTAAATAGATGAGCTGCCTGGAGACTGGAAAGTCCCTATCCCTAGAGATGACCCTCAGAGGCTGGCAGACCTCCTGCTGTGGAAGCCAAAGAAGGGACTGCCCTGCTGAAGGTTGGAGGCTCAGAGTCACCCTCACTGTGCTGACATTGGATGGCACTGCTGGGGTCCGGGTCATCTTGGTACCTCTGGTCATTGTGAAACTCTGAGGCTGATCCTGTTTCCTACTCCTAAATAGGGCTCCGAGCTTACAGATGATATTAAGTCATTGCTGCATCAGTATTGTCACCTCCCATTTACAGATGTGGAAAATGAAGCTTAGATATGGCAGGGACATTGATGCTGGGTTTTTCTGACAGGAACTGTCACCTGATCCTCAGTTCCATCTACTCTGAGACCTCCTCCTCTGGATCCTGGACTGTCGGGACTGGACCTGGAGTCCAGCAGTTAGAAACACAGTTATAGATTAGGCGTGTAAGTACATGAGTAGAAAAAAGAGGGAAGTATAGATACTATGGAGGACTGTGACTAGGTCCTCTATCTTGATACCTTCTAGTGTGCAGTAATGCTGCTGTAAGAATGAGCTATTTTTATGCTGTACTCAGCCCTTATTTAACGTGTAGGAAACTGTGCCCAGGAAGATGTGTTAGAGCTATGCCAAAATAGAACAGGGTGCCTGGAAAGGGGAGAGTCCCCACCCTAGAGATGACCCCAGAGGTTGGCAGACCTCCTGCTGGGGAAGTCAAAGAAAGTACTGAGTCACCAGCTGAAAGTACAGAATCATTAGTTTAAAAACAGAAGCCATCCCAGTGTCACTGGCTGGTGTGGGTCATTAGCCACATGTAAGAAATCAGATATAGGCTAGTTCTTCAGCTGCGTCTCCACTGCTCATGCACATTTCCATTGCACGCACTCTAAAGGGCAGGATCTCTGTACAGGCTTCCAAGATGTTACCAGCTGGCCAGGGGTTCTTTTGCTCAGTTTGTATAAAGATCATAAGTTGGCGACATGCAGCTCTTTTAGTGATAACAGCCTTGAGCTTTAAATCCCAGTGCTGTCACCTCTTTTAGTGTTAGAGGCCCTCCTAACTGCTCAGAGCCAGCAGCTACTGCCAGTCCTTAGGAACTCTTCCGACTACCAGCAATGGCAATGTCTGGCAGTTCTCCATTGCTCTCTGTTCTCTGCGGCTAATGGCCGTCAGTGTTACCAGCTCATTTCTGACTGCTTTCAGCACCAGCACCCTTCGGTGTTACCAGCTCAGCATGCTCAACTCAAGATAGAAATCATGAATAGGCAGGAATATGCCACGTGGGAGAGGCTTTACTGGTACTTATGCTGCAACATAAAGGGAAACAGTGCACAGACTGACCCACCGAGGATATGGGGGAGGTTGCTTATGTAGGAAAACAAAGGCAGACTTGTGCACACACAGTACTTCTTTCTGTTTGGTCTTGGGTAGGAGTGGGGCCCTTCTCAGACCTGAGGATGGCTGCAGAGGGATGGAGTCATCCAGGGTAGCTACAGGGCAGAATCATCTGGAGTAGATCCACAACTGAAGACTGCCTCATGAAAGCAGTCTCCTGGAGAGGCCATGAAACACTGGATGTGGCCGGATAGCTGCAAGGGATTCATTCGGGGAGGCTGTGGAAATCAAATACAGTACCTCGTGGGGAGCTTTGGGCCCCTCTATCCTGTCTCACAAGCTTCCAAAGCTCCTGGCTCCAGTTTGACAACTGATGTCCAGCCAGGGCCACCTTTTAACACATGAGACTATAATTCACTGAAAATTGGCCTTGTAGTGGGAATTCCGGCCAGCCACAGCCTGGGTGGCTCCATAGTAGGCACTGTGGCAGACCCTCCTGCTTGTTCCACACCTTCTCTGGGGCCTACTCCAGAAGGATTCGGACAGGGGCTGCTGTCTGTGGCAGGGAAGGATGAGGAGCTTCACCTGTGCCCTATCCCTCTCCCTTAGACTGGGTGGAGATGTGGCCTTACTAGGTCCTACATACCTGCTTACACAAATGCCATCCTGGCCTGAGGGAGGGTGGCCACCTGCACACAAGATTCCAGCTGCCCAAGCAAGAAACAGTGCCAGGGCTGTTGCCTTTGGACTTGCAGGCTGTGGCCCTAGGGTACCCCTTTGCAAGGCAGAGGTCAGGGTAAGAAAATGGTATTGAAAATGTGGGACTGAGTGGGCCCAGCTAGGCAGAGGTGTTCTCTGGAGGTTGTCTCCAGGCTTGCCTTGCTGAAGGACCAGGCTGGCCCAGATGCATCCATGAGGAGAGTCCAAGGCCACCCACACCCTATGCCACCTGAAAGGACGTCTCTAGGAGGAGCCTGGAGGCCCCAGGTAGGGACAACCATCCTCTAAGATTTGTGACCCTGTTCTGCCTTCCTCCCCTAGATTCTCCTGTTGTCTCTGTCGAAAAAGTTGGGAGAGAGACAAAAACTATTAAGAGCCTTAGTGAGGTTTCTGACAAATCCTGGCTAAAAAGCATTAAAACCTCTGCTGGAGAGAGCAATTAAGAAAAGAAAAAACAAAAACAAAACCAATAAGCAGCTGGTTCTCTTAGGCACCAGGGCCCCAATTCACTCCTCTTACCTCCAGTTAAATACAAAAGAGACAAAGTAGAGAGGGGCTGGGGATTAAGCTCAGCGGCACAGCACCTTCCTGGCGAGCACAAGGTCATGAGTTCGATTCCTGGTACTGGAAGAGAAACACAAAGACAGTAGAGGGAGGGCTGTATTATATATTTTTTAAAAACCTCTATGTAAAATATATACTCACATAGACACCTTTATATAAATATATTTTATTCTCTCATGACATTAGTACACTAAAATGTGCATACATTACACTGCTAACCGCTAAATCAGCCTTAAATATAAGGCAGTGCTATACACTTCAGCGATAACACCTTAACAAAACAAAAAAGCCTGTAAGAGCTTACCCAAAAAGTTACACGCAGGCAATAGAGAGGCACAGTGGCCAAATCAGGGGTCTCTGGGCCTAAAATAGCCAATCAAGTTATATTGACTCACCAAGAGAGAAAGTCCCTGTCTTGCCGTGTAGTATAAGTGGCTAAAAACAAAGATGCTTGAACACCTGCTCGGGCTCCCTACCTCATTCCAACAACGCAGCTGTCTGTCTCCTCATTTCTCTCTTCTTTCCAATAAAGTGATTTTTTTTTCTCCTTCCAAGCTTATGTCTCCATTTCTTTATTGGTATGAAGTTTACAAGCCGCAGATGGATAATATCCACCCTCACGCTAGACGCGCCATCCCCGCCTCTTACTGCATCTCCTCTTTGCCTTTGCTGCCCCTGGATCTTCAGGGTCAACTTTATTTTCCTCTTCCTTGTGCTACCTTCTGCTCGCACCACTAGAGGGCGCCTCCCCGCGAGGTTCGAGGAGAGGCAGTACCCGGCTTGAAATGCAGTGGGAGGATGCGTGCATGCGCACACCAGGCCCCAGTGCATACTCGGCTGGGCCTCTACAGGCACACACTGCTAGAACCCTGTCTTCTGTCCTTTTCTACTCTGTCTGCCACACTTGAGCAAACCAGCTCCTTGAGTCTCCTGACAGCTATAAGGTGCCAGGACCTGAAGGAGGGAGCAGCCCACTGTGGTTTCACCAGCCCTGTTTTTAACCAGCTGGCACCTTGTCAGAAGTACCTGAGACCTGCTTTCTAAGCATGGGGCTCCCACATCAAAGCATGGGAGAGGCGGGCTTTCTGCATGAGGAAGACAGCCTTCACTTGACCAGGTCCCCTCTGTCCCTTTCCCACACCTTTCCTTTAAGCCTTGTTCATGCTGTCTGCGCTCGCCAGATGACCTCCCACCTCTTCCTCAGCTTGCCTCGGTCCTGCCAGGTCTTCCAGGGCTGCCCTCATGGTGAAATCCCAGCATCTTCCCAACCAGCAGGGCCCTTAGAAGCTCCCCTGGCACCTTGTGGGGAGCCGAGGCTGGCAAGGTGATAGCTCAAGATCATGTGGCAGTGTTGGCTCCCATGGCATGCCCGTTTCTGTTGTGCCCCAAACACACTCTCACTTCCAGCAGAATTATCTGGCGTTCTGCAGATCCCATGGCCTTTTGGATTTCAAATCATTTTTAAGATTTCCAGAATAGAAAGAATTCCATGCGAAGCCAGGTGGGATAATTCCTGTCCCAGGAGACAGACCTACTCAGGTTTCTCCAGTCACCCCCAGAACTCTGGACAGAGAATGGCCCTGTGTGGGGTCATGCAGATCCATAGCTGCCTCCAGGACCCCTGTTCTTGGAGCTCTGCCCTGGCCCACCCCAACTCGCAGGCAGCTTTGAGGCTCACAAGGTGGTCCCCCCGTGAGGCGACCCAGGTCACACCTGTGGGGCCAGTGGTGCACAGAAGCGTCCTCTAAGGTGGTACATGATGTCAGCGTGCCTGGTACTGGTGATGTGAACATGGACGTGTCAGTTAAGATGGGATTAGTAAATATGTGTTGGGGTAACACTGGGATCCTAACATCTTGCTTCTCACTCTGCCTGTGTCCCCTGGTCTTAGCATCCTTGGATGTTTCTTGGAGTTGGTCATTTCTATCCCTATGGATAAATGATCCCATCATTCCTCCTTACTTTTATGATTGGCATTCTCCTGTGAGGGAGAACGTTTTCTTCGCCCCGTTTATTTATTTATACTGATGTGGTCTCAGGGCTTCCTATTTAGTACTTTGGGTTATAATCTGTTACTATCATTGTTTATTTTGTTGCTCAAATGGTCTTCGTTGTGGCCACTGACAGCCCCTTCAAGCTGGCCCTGTGTCCTTGTGATATATCCCCACCCTTCTTTATACCCTTCCTTGGTTCCTGGTGCACAAAGATATTACAGCTCTTTTGATCCTGTCTTTACCTCAGCCTTGGGACCAGCCATTTCTCCAAGAAGCCTTGGTTCTTTGGGTGGAATCTAAGCCTGGGGTGAGAGGTGCCTTTCTGTTGCCTCTGAGTGTCACTCAGGCCCTCCCAGTGACCAGTGGGAAAGAGGTACCGGTGTCTGCATACTGTACACACATCCCTATGTACTGAACACTGCACATACCTTTGTTGAAAACCAGACTCTTGTGAGCTTTCACAAGAGTTTGACTGCAGCCCAGCAAAAGCTCCTGCTGGCCTTGTACTCTGCGTGATTTTACCTTCCTATCTCACATAGCCTAGGTCCTATTATCTCTCTCTCTCTGCATGTGGAGGACCCTTAGCATTTGTCAGACTAACAGCCATCTTCCCTGTTGGACAAGATCTTGCAGCTTTCTGGAGCACTTTTTTTTCATGTAATCCTTGAAGGACTCCACTGAGCCCACATGGAAGGTTCCTCTGCTTCAGGACACTCCAGAGATTTGTGGAGAATTAATGTGCCTGTTACAGATGGGGAGGAGGCAGGCATGACTGTGGGTGGGGGCTGGCACCTATCCCCAGCTCTTCATGCCCAGTCTGCACTCAAATGGGTTGCGGCCTGTGCTTCCTCTTGCTCCTGAATCTTCCTCCCAGAAGCCCCATGGCTCCTGGGTGTAGTTTCTGTGGGCTGGTGGGATCTGGGAAGCATGTGGAAGTCATTCCTTGTTTTCTTGTAGCTGGAGGTAGCCAGCAGGGAAAAGGGGCTAGCCTACTTGGAACCCACTAGTACAGAGGAAGAAGCTTCAGTGTTTCCACGTGAAGTAGTTTAAAATAAACTCAGCTCCTCTGAAGCCAACCCAGATGGATCTTGCTGGGGCCAGATGGAAGCGCACAAGCACCCAGCCTGAGCCAGTGTCCTGGCTCCTGCAGCGTGGGAGGGCGCCTCAGCCCCGTGGAAGGTGGGCAGCTGTGGCTTCAGGCTCCAAGGGGACTGCCCTGTCCCTCCTGTGCAGGCCCAAGCCAAAGCAGTCTGAGGACTGTGTGAGCCAGGGGCTGGGAGGTTGAGGGGTCTGTAGGCCTCTGGGCTGTGGGACTAAAGGGAGTGAAGGGAGCACTTCAGTATCATTTTGGAAGGGACCCCGGAAGGAAAGAAGTCATTGGACCTCCGGGTAGCAGAAGACCTTTGGGAAACTGAAATATTTAACAGAAATCCTGTGCCAGAGCCCACGTCAAGGGGAGTCTGGATGATGTGATGATAGTTTGAACAGTAGTTCTTGATGAGTTACACAGAAAACTGAGAAAGCGAGGGACAAAGCCCCTTGAGGGGCCGGCACCTGGACTGCAGTCCTAACCTCTCTAGTAATAAAAACAATGCTACCTTTTTAAAGAATAATCTAGCACTTACAGTGTGTTAGAATAAACACGTTTTCTTCCATGCAGCAGCCTATAAGACAAATATAGTTCCCTCTGGGACCTAAATAAAGAGATATTAACAACCTGGCAGACTCCAGAGCCCCGCTGCCTTTACCCACTGCTCAGCTTGCCCAGACTCAGTTTCCCTGCCTGCCTGCCTGCCTGCCTGCGTGCTGTCTCCTGGCTGCCATGAGAGATCCTGTGATCCGGGTGTTGTGCAGCATCATGGGAACACAGTAGATGTTGGGGATATCAGATCTCTGCCCGTGTGGCAGGGCTTCTGTTGCTGGAAGGAAGCACCCGGGTTGCCCACTGGCCGTGTGAGTCAGGGCTCAGAGAGGGGGCGGCAGACATACTCAGTCTGCGGTGGGCTTGCAGACAGTGTGAGGAGGCCAGCCCCATAGAAGGCTGTTGGTGACTTCTGTACCTCACTGCCCAGCCCTGGGCCTGTAACAGACACCATGAGCCCAGAGCTTCTCAGTGCCCTCCATGGCCCACCAAGAGACGCCACCTATAAGCCATGCTCGTTAGAAACAATGGCCCGAAAGTCCCCACAAGACACCATTTTCAAGTCTCATCTCAACACCACACCGCCCCCACTTCCAGAGGAGGAAACAGCCCAGAGAGCCAGGTGACCAGCATGGCAGCTGGCCCAGAGCTGGGTTCCCTGGGGGCCCATTTCTGTCCTGCTGGACTGGTCGGATGTTACCTAAGACTGAGTACTACTGGGTGTGGTAGTTTAGGCTGCATCATAAAACCAGGGGGTGAGCTGAGGTGTAGCTCAGTGGTAGAGCACTTGCCTGGCATGGGTGAGACCCTGGCCTCCATCCTCAGCGCTGTAAACCAAAAACCTGCTGGGTTCATCTTGCTCAGTATTAATGTGTGGATTTGTGCCCCCTGCATGTCTGTGCCACCACCTAACCATCCAGTGAGCTCAGGGCAGGATCACTGAGGGAATGGGGTGTGGGCAGGGCTCAGAGCTGAGGTTGTACCTGTGCTGGGTGAGAGAACTTTCTTCCGAAGTAACAGTCCTTGACCCCTCTGCGTGGAAGTCTCTTGGCATCTACTCCTGAAGGCACCACCCTTCTGATTCTGCTGCCCAGAGCTCGTGTCCCTGGCCTACCAGTGCAGAGTGCAGGAGTTTGCTTAACACATTGGTGTTACTTATCCTGGGATCCCAGCCTTTCCTCTGAGGACATGTGGTCTCCTGGGTGCCTTCTCAGGCTCTTGGGATGGTTCATGTAAAGGAGGGAGAAATGCTTGGGACTTCTGGTCTGTACACTTCCGGGAGCTTCAGAGGAGCGGGTGGCTGCTTGCTCTGAGCCACTCCCCATCACCATGCTGGCTGAAGGAAATAGTAATCACGCTTCCCCCAGGGGAGCGGTCCAACCCCTGCCCACTGCACATACCCTGGACGGTGCAGCCTGCTGCTGAGTTTTGACTGCTCAGACGTGCAAGAGACCATGCTGATGACATCGTGTTGCAAATGCTCCACTTGTCCAGAGAAACTCTAGGGGTGGTGAGGCGCACGGTGGCTCTGCCCCAGCTGTTTGGAAGCTGGGCCTCTAACCAGCTCAGTTCCTGCCGCCACCCACTCATGGCTGGGACGTGACAGAGGAAGGCAGCGCTCCCTATGGGGTTTGTCAGCCTTTGTGACAGCTCAAGGCACTGCATGTGTTTCTCAAAATACTGGAGGGATTGACTTATTTTTAGCCCGGCCTCGTGGGATCAAAGAAGGTTGCTGCTGCTTGGGCAGATGGACTTCTCATGCAGTGGTTCTTCGGGGCCTCTTTCTAGGGGAACTGAGCGATTTGAGAGGATGTGGGGTGTCCCTGAAGTATACTAGAAGCCCACATGTTTTCCTGATGGCTCTTCTGCCTTCATGAATCCAAAATGACTCTTCTACCCTGAGTTCTTCAGGGCATGGGCCCTAAGGGTTAGGGGAGGCCACAGAGCCACCCACCTGAGCTCATGTCCTGCTGGTGGCACCTCAGTTTCCTGAACTCTAACTTGAGCGCAGAAGGAGTTCCTGCCACCTAGAGTTGGAAGAAGATGAGAATAGTGTGTCCTGCAGAAAACATACGTTGTATTTCCTGGCCTGTAATAAGTGTGCAGCAAATACTATATTTTGTCGTTCTGTTGGTGCTCCTTCGGTGTGGTAATCTGGGATAACCTGGGCCCCAAGATAGCAGTGGTGGAGAAGGTGGGACTTGGCCTCCCAGGCTGTCTGTCCTGTTGGTCCTTGTAGTGTCGCTGTATTTCTATGACTGCATTCACCCCATTTCTATGGAGAAGCTCTGGATGGCTGCGTGGCTGGGCCCTGTGATGTCAGACCTCTAGTGGGATCTCCCGCCCTATCAGGTGCCTGCAGCTTAGGCATTGGCCCCACCCCTCCCTCCAAGTCCACGTGGCCACCAGCCCCACCAGGGGGCAGTGGAGCCTTGTAACTCAGGCCTGCCAGGGGGGCCATGCAGGTTGGGGTCCCTTTGACTACATTCTCGTGCCCCTTGTTCCCTGGCCTCTACCGAGTCAGGCTCCTGGTATTCCGAGGGCAGTTGCGCAGGGCCCAGAGGTTTGGCTCCAGCCACCAGGCCCTGCAGCCTGTCAGTGTGGCTCAGCCTGGCGTTCCTGGCCCTGGCTGCCTCACTGCTTTATCGGTTTGCCTTTGCATTCACGGTGGAGTTTTCACTGGAGACCAGGGCTGCTTGGGCTGGCCTCTCCTCATACCCACCCTGGCACAATGGCTGTGCCCTGGTCCTGGAGTTCTCACTACCCTGCGTACTCTTCCTGAGGGCCCCTTGCTCCTGCCCCCAACCCCCATCTGACATCATAGGGTTTCTGTGGACACACCTGCCTGCACTTCAGCCTTGGTGTCAGTGTCACCCTGACTCGGGGCTGAGGTGGGCCTGCGCGTTTGGACCCCCTCATGGCTGCCCTTCCTGGTTCTCCTGGACCGTAACTCTTGCCGCGGCTGTGATGCAGCAACTCTGTAATCAGTGCCTTTGTCTTCAATGTACCGTATGTGTCCTGGGAGTAGAACTTGCCTGAGGTGTCCTTGCTGCCGCCTGCCCTCGGAATACCAGGAGCCTGACTCTTAGGGTATGGGGCATAGCAGCTCCTCCTTTGGACTGTCAGACAGGTCTGGACAGGGACTTGACTGTCCCAGTGGTAAAAAGGAGAGAAAATGTCCAGCAGGGCCATGTGAGTCTTAGTCCTTCCAAACACATTGTGCTCCCTGGGGTCAAGGCCCTCGTGTGTGGCTGTTGCTTCCTGTGCAACCCATCAAATGGCAAGAGTTTCTGATCAATCCAGGGGTGTCTCTGCCTGTCCTCTTGTACCTGGGGAGCTGAGACCCCATCATGCTACAGTTACATTTACCCCAGTCTCAAGTTTGTCATTCAGTGGGGACACAGCTGGTGCCAGATAGCCGTGGCTGCTGTGATGCCCCAGGAAGGGGGAGATTTCGAGCCCCACGAGGACTCAGTAGCTTTCTTGAGATGGAACATGTAGGTTGCAGGGCTCTGCTGCCATAGAGACACCAGGCTGGCCTTTAGTGCTACGTTTCTAGCCTGCTACAGTCGCGGACAGAAAAGTCTTTTTTTACCCATAAGACTCCATTAATCCCAGCACATTTTACATGTTTGATAGTGTCTTCAAGTTTTTTCTTTTAAAAATTAGCTTATTTTTTTTTTCTAATACAAAAGAAATTCATGTTGTCTTTGGGACACACAGAAAAGCACAAAGAAAATAATCCACAATCCTACCTCCTAGAGGGAAAACACAGTATTTTGTTCCACCTGTTTCTTTAAAAAAAAAAAAAAGTATGTTGAAATTATTTATAAAATATAGTTTTAGAGTTAAAATCGTATGAAAAGAATCATTTGCATCTCACCACATTCCAATCCCAGCAATATGATTGTGCCTTCATGAAGTACCCTAGCCTCCCCGCCAGACCCCCCTAGAAGTAGTGGGGTGACCCTTTGAGATACCCCAGGACCATGCCTTGCCAGGAAGCAGAAAGCCCAGCAGTGTGCCCTCCCCGGGGCTGAGCCAAGAGTCACACACCAGAGGCCTCCCACCCTGGTGCAGGGTAAAGCCAGGTCTCCCACCTGCATCTTCTGGGGATGGAGCAGAAAGCCCTCTCCCTGAAGCCTCGGTGGGAAGAATAGTTTTCCCCAATGTGAGTATTCATCTGGGAGGAGCTGTGTGCCTGCCTGTCTGCCCAGATTGGAGGCATAGCTCGTGCTAGACGTAATGTCCTCTGAGCACTCCCCTCATGGGGTGTCCTTGTGGGCATAGGGCAAGGGCTGACAGCCACGCAGTTGCTGCACCCTCAGGCTGCTGGGGAGAGTGGCCTCCTTATCCACTGGCTGCTATCAGCCCCTGGACCCAGGGTTGAGATCAGAAGGTCCATGTCAGAAATGTCCCATTGCTGTGATGAGTATCCGTCTCATTTTCTAATGTTATTAACACATAACATACATGTGGGAAAATGATCAGGACCCAGGTGCACATGGCTCCATGAGCTTTTGTGACCTGAACCCACCTGAGTAAGAATACAGCCTGGTACCCCCAGCCTCTCAGGCACCCACCAGTGGACATTAATGGCAGAGGCAAGTTTTTCTCTTTTGGAACTTTCTGCAAATGGAAGCATGTTGTGCATGCTTTTCTTTCTCATGGTCACACTTCTAAAGGGGCTTCTTTTGGGCCATCAGCCAGACCACATGGTGTCCTCCTGGCATCTCAGGTAGGCATCCATCTGAGCGCTGGCTCTGCAGAATCTCGCCATCCAGGGAAGACAGTTGATGTTAGTTTTTTTGTTTTTTTGTTTGTTTTTGCAGTACCAGGGATCAAACTCACAATCTTGCACTTGCCAGGCAGGCGCTTATGCCACTGAGCTATTTCCCAGCCCTAGAGTTGATGTTTGAATAGGCAATTTCTTCTCCTGGGCTGGATGGCATGGGAGCTGTGTCCACAGGATAGAGAGGCAGCGCAGAGTGGGGTCTCCCTGAGCAGGGTTCTGAAGGACAAAGAGGTGTCTGCCAGAGAACAAACACCAAGAAAAGGTCAAGTGAAGAAGCAACAGGCCTTTGTTTTCCAGCCGTGGCTCTGACCATGTGGCCTGCCTTGTCCCTTTGAAAGTTGGGGCCTAGGAATCTGCATGTTAGGGTTGAGGCAAGAGTGATGCGTACTGCCCACCCCAGCCCTTAAGGGTAGCCCATGTATCAGCACCTGTGCTCTGGGCCTGGACTATGTGTCCCCTCAGTGTAACCTGGACTCAAGCTGGCTGGACACAGGAAATGTGCTGATTCCCAGAAGCACCAGCATGCAGCTGTCACTCAGAACCATGTCCGGCACCTCTGCCAGTAGGTGGGAGCGCGCGCTTCTACCCAGATAAAGCTAAGTTTATCTATTGGGTCAGCCCTTTTCTCCAGGAGGCCTGGCCCTGTTTGCAGCTTGTCACCACAGGTGGCACGAGGTCTGGCCGAGAGCCAGGGCAGAGCTCTCTGTGGGAGCCTTGACTGCAAATCAGCAGAAAGCTTCTGCCTCAAGGAAACTTCCGGGTGAAATGCAATGGCAGGTAGGAGTGGGTGCCCAGAGCCTTTGGTCAGGATGTGGCTGTCCCTTTGGGACAGTTACCAGTGCACAGCAGGTGGTCGCAATCCGGTTTGCAGGACCATGGAGCCAGGATGTGCATGTGCTGCGTCTGTGCCCTCCCTGAGCTGGCCACCACAGTGCAGAGGCGGTATGCACCCCTAGCCCATGTCTGCGCCCAGAGCCCTGTCATGGTGAAGATGCCTCCCGTGTCCTGGGGCAGGCGGCTCCCTTGGAGGCAAAAGCCAGATTTAAATTTGAGGCCTTGGCTGAGTTCTGTAGGAGCATCAGTTCCACATCTGGAAAATGGAGATAGTAATTGTGCTCACTTCTGAGGGCATCGCAGAATCAGCTGAGACCACGCTGTGGTATCGCTCTTGTTAAGGCTCCACAAGCGATCGAGGCTGCAGTCAAGCAGTGTTGTATGTCGCATTTAGGACCTTCCCAGCCTCTGGTGCACTGGAGCCTGTCCCAGGAGGGGCCTCTTTGTACAGGAGGAGGAGTGCAGGTTCAGGCAGTGCCCTGTGCTTCCTCCTTGCACCTCACCCTCCGTGGCACAGCTTCAGTTACAGTCCAGGTGGATGGCAGCCCCACAGCACTTGCCCAAGAGGCGCATCCCCCTTTGTGCTCAGTGTCCAGGCAGGAAGTCACTGGGTCTCTGTGGAGGGCAGCGCTGGACAAACATGGCATCAGAAGCATGCAGGCTCCTAGGATGTCAGTGGCTGGCAGCTGTACCCAGATAGCCAGAGAAATGGCCAGAATCCAGTCGTGTGAATGGCCCATGAGCTGTGTTTGTGAGAGTATAAGCGTGTGTGCACGTGTGAGCTTGCCCATGTGCTCAGAAGATGGTTTTTGAAAAACATACCTCCTTGTGGTTTTTTATTTTCTTATCTCTGAAAGTCAGTACAAGCCACAGCTGCCAATCGGACCTGTAAAGGCTGGCATTGTCCTCTGCTGGAGCAGTTTGGTCTCGAATTAACTCCAGTTGTGGATGGTAATAACAGCTCTGAGAAGAGGCCCAGGCTATGGTCTCAGAGGTGGGAGGTGGGAATCCTGACTCGCTGTGCTCCTCTGCCAGCTGGTGGGAAGGTCACTGTCCAAAGTGCTTGGTACTGGAGGAGGAGCATGGGTCCAGAGTCTATAGGAGCAGAGTCTCCAGCACCACTGGGTAGAAGGGACACAGTGGACCCTGGGTTCTGGAGCAGACACACTCTCTGTGACCACACCTAGCCACTGCTAAGCAGGGTGAGAGTGCTGTCTCAGGCCTGCTGTGACCCAAACCATGCTAGTGTGGTCACATCCTGCATTTGTTGGGTGTCAGTCACTTGCAGATTTAGCAAAGGCCTATGCTAGGCCCCTTCTGGGCTCTGAGGTATACTTGCTAAATATTAGCTCATGTTATTAGCTAAATAAGAAGACAACGAATTTTCTCATTGGCCTTGTGACGGAGACGTCACTTAGTGAAGTCCAGAGTCACCCTGTGCCCTTCCCCCACAGCCTGCAGTCTCCAGGTTGTAACTTCTCCCTGTTGAGCACCTCCCCGTCAGCCCCGTGGGAGGTGGGCAGGTTTGGGTGCTCACTGCTGTTCCTGTCCTAACAGGAAGTGTTGGCTGCTGCAGACAGAAAGTGTTAGTCTAGCAGTGGCTTCAGTTGCCAGGGTGGTTTTTACTTCCCCAAGAAAGTTTGGAGCTGAGACTCAGGGTTGGTCTTATAGTTCAGTAAGGGCACATTTTCATGTCTCCTCGTCCCACAGCCTCTTGTCCCCCTACCACAGGGTAGGTCCAGGTGGCTTTGAGGCCTGAAACTTGGGCAACTTGGAGCAGAGAGATGTGAGTTAAGAAAAAGACTTTAACATTAGGTTTAATGAATACCTCATTACCTTTAAAAGAATTGAAAACGGGTTCAAATTAAAACCTGTGTATGAATGGTCTTATAAGCATTCTTTATAGCATCCAAAAGTAGAAATAACCCATAAATATGGACACCTAAAAGCTGGTGTCCATCAAAAGATGAATGGCTAGACAAAAATGTGGTATGTGTGGAATATTATTCAGCCATAAAAAGAGATGTGCAATACATGCTACAACGTGAATACACCTTGAAGGCATGATGCAAAGTGAAATAAGCCAATTAAAAAAGGCCGTCTATTGTGTGGTTCTATTTGCATGAAAACTCCAGAATAGGCAAATGTATAAAGGCAGGGAGTTAGCTATTGCTGGGACAGGGGGGTTAGTGACTATTTAATGTGTCTTAGGGTACAGGGGATTGTGGGAATACTCTGAGCTTAGGTAACAGTAATGGTTGCATAACACTATGAATGCACTAAAAGCCAATGCACTGTATTGGTGAATTTTATGTCTTGTGAATTTTACTTTAATTTTTTTAAGTGAATATTAGTATGAGTACATTGCTGGGGACTTGGAATATGTCCACGTCATTGAGAAAAATGAATCCAAGGTTACATTAGTTCAAGGTAAATCCATCCGTGCTTAGCACGTTGGCTTTTCCTTCTCAATTGTGACCTCATGGTCACAAGATGGCTGCCACAGGACCAGTGCCATGGTCACATGCAGGGTAGTGCAAGTGATTATTATATGGCCAGGGGAGCATTGCCTGGTCCCAGAGGCTTCCCCAGGCACCTGTGCTCCATCCCAGCGTCCCACCTGTAGCTCCTCATACCAGAGGCATGTTACTGAGCCCTCATCCTCTCTGCCCACCACTTCCTCTATCACCCTGGACAGTATCACTGTCTACCCAGCCTCTTTGCTAAGGCCGCCCTCCTCCCACTGAACCCTGCTCTCTGCACCCCCACCACCCAGGCCACACCTGATCTTGGCCACAGATCCTGGCTCCCTCTTGTCCCATCACCCAGTCTGTCTTCACTGAACCTGAAGAACCTAAAATGCAAATGTGATCGAGCTGCCCGAGCAGGGTCCAGCTGCCGGTGGCATGGGCCCAGCTCTTGGTGGACAGTGGGGGTCTTTCTGTGCCCCACTCCCTCCAGCCTCACCCTCAGCACCCTTCCTCAGATGTCTCCCACTTTGTCACACTCCAGTCTTGCTGTTTGTCTACATGCATACTTAGGGTTTTTTCCTGTCCGGTTTTAGGTACAATAATGTAGAGATACAATTTTGTATTCGATATGTTCACTTAACATTACACCATGAATAGTTTTCTATCCTATTATGATCTTTAAATTTTCTCTAAACCTACTCTTCCTTCTCTTTCTGATCCCCACTGCTATCCCAGGATAATCCATGTTAACCTTGTCTGCCTTCTTTTTTACACCCATGTGTACACACACACACACACACACACACACCGTAGGAGGGAATCATCTTGTTTGTTTTTGAAGAATGGAATCAACCTGCTTCTCTCTTCACAGCCCGTCCCAGACTCCCTACCTACCAAGTCGTGGGCAGAAGCACCAGCCACGCTTTTCAGTGGCGGCGGCTTTAGTTGTTGCCTGCTTGTGCCTGCTGTGAATGTTCCCATTTATTTCTCTGTTCATGGACGTTGTTTTTCCTTTGTGTTTTCTTCGTGTTACAAACAAAAATATGCCTTCTTAACCTACTTGCACGGTTTAAAACTGTTTCTGATTTCTCGCGTAAATGTTTGGACTTGAGATTCTATAATGGTTCCATTAACGAGTCGGTGTTAATGTGCATCTGCGTGGAGAAGGGACAAGTTCTAGGAAGGTCTGCCGTTCATTCTCCCACACGTCCACAGGTGGAGGTTTGCCAAGGGGTTGAGCCTTTGCCCTGTCTCCTGGGCGGTATCTGCTCTTGGTCTCCAGGCTACATGCTGAAAGGGTGCAGGGCCCCTGCTTGGCCCCAAGGTCACCCCACTTGGCTGGCAGGAGACACCTCCAGCGGAGTGGCTGCATGAGGAAACTTGATGGATGTAGCAGTGACTGCAGGAGCTATCGCAGTGGCAGAGAATGGGAATCATGCCCAGCACAGCCCGCTACGGTGAGGACAGCACAGGAGCCCTTGCTCCTAAGAAACTGGGACACTCCATAGCCCAGCATTCCCAACTCTTGTGGCCGCCCAAGCATGGGCGGTTTTCCTTCCTAGTCTCGGTGTGTGTGAATATCACAGGCCCACTTTCTGGAGTTAGGGGCACAGAGGGCAAGGCGGTGATGGAAACCTGGAGCACCAGGCCCTGCATGGCTAACCTGGCCTTTATTCAAGAGTTTGGGGCCTCCTCTCAGAGCCTGTCCTGGGGCGCACTGTCAGCAAACTGGGGCATGAGGTGCAGAGCCAACAGCCCAACTATGGTGGCCTCTGGACATCCTGCATCCCCAGCTGTGAGGCCAGGCTGGGGAGGCCCCTGCTGGGGGAGGAGGCTTGTGCTCCTCACATGCCCCCATGACCTGCCCTCCCAGCTGTGGGCATTTCCCAGGAAACTGGCCAGCTCACAGGGCCGCAGGACACTTCTGCCCACCCTGGCACAGGTGTCTTCCTCTGTCCCTGGGATGCTTCTACCATCCCGCCTTGGGCTCTAGAGCCTCTCTTTAGGACTCCTTCCCATAACTTCACCCTTCTCTTCCCATACTAGCCTTCACTGTGAGGGTCCCCTGATTATGAGGAGCAAAGGGCAAGAGGGGTGGCAGCTCCCCCCCCCGGGGTACAGCATGAGAGAACAGCCCCCATTATCCTGGGGGTAGGAGTGCCAGTCAGAGTAAATTTGAGGATGGGTGGCTGGTGCGGGGGAGGTTGCTGATGGCAAGCGTGACCACCACGGGGCAGTGGAAGGCTCTGTGGGTAAAAGACCAGGGCTCAAGTGGTGACTGGCTGGGCTAGGACTGCCAGACACGTGCAAAGCATCTCCCTCCCTCTAAACTCCCCAGAGCTCTCAGCCTTCAGGGAGCTCGGCTAGGCTACTAGGCTAGGGCCAGTGTAAGGCCCCACAGTACCAGCATTTCAGTAGCCTGACTCCAAAGAACCAGGACAATCCCTTTGCCAGTGTATTTGCTCTATGTTTGGCGTTTAATTGGAGCATAATTGTAATCCATATGCCTGTTAAAGTGATTACACTTATAAACCCAATATAATCCATAGATCAATGGGTTTGGAGCTAATTAAGGCAACCATAATTAACATTTACAAAAACCTTTGCAATTACTGGAATATCCTTTAAGCTGGCCTTCGGAGCTGATAATGAGCCCTGCTCAGCGCTTCTTTATTCTGCACACTGGGCCTTCTGGGTCCTTCCATGGGGAAAGGTCAGTGCCTGCTGTTCCCCCAGGGCTCGGAGGCAGGCATCCAGCTGGAGAGTGATAACCGTGGGAGGCCAGATTCTGCAGCTCGGCTGTCTCCAGGCTTATTTCCTGGTCCAGTGTATTGTTCCCGACTAAGGGGAATCTTGCAGAAAGAGATAGAGAAATCCTTGTTAAACTAGGGCAAAGTATTCTCACGTGTGGGATGTGGTACTCTCCGCCAGCCTTGGGAGTGTCAGAGGTCACCTCCAGAGACTCCTGCCAGCTTGCACCTGCAACCAGCTGCACCTCTGCTGTCCTCACTGCCTGAGTGAAAATGGGCTGGAAAGGACCATGGGAAAGGGCTACCAGCCACACAGTAGGGCCGGGATTGTTCCTGTTCCTGGTATTATGGACCTGTGTAGCTGATCAGAGGCCCCAGTGCTGGGCCCAGACCCTATGTAGAGGAGGAGAGAAGCCCCAGCAGGCTGTGTCTCAGCCTCACTAAGAATTACTGCAGGCTTTGTGGTTTGGGGTATGTCCTTCACCTGCTCCAGAGAGATGGAGACCTGCTCCTGTCTTTCCAGTGCTGCCCACGGGAACCAGGAACTCCTTTGGACAGCACCACATGGGCCCAGTGTGGAAAGATGAGAGCACAGGCCTGCATGGAGAGAGATGTTGTGGGGTGGCTATTAGCTGGGGCTGCCTGGATCTAGATCCTGCCTCTTACAGCTGCTATGGCCTTGGCCAGGAAGAAGTTGTTTTTTTTTTTAACATCATTAAGATTCAGTTTATAAAATGAAATAATGTGCACTATATCGTATATATGTGACACATAATTTGCATAATATATCACAGTGAACAGGTAATACGCCCACTGTCTTTGTCCCTGTCGTTGACAGGGGCCCTGGAGTACTGAAAGGCACAGGGTCGTGGGGGTGGGGGAGAGACAGGCCCCAGTGGGAAAGGCTAAGGTGGAGGTGGACCAAGCAGGCAAGGGGTGTCAGGTGGGGGTCTGGCCAGGTGGGCTGTGTGAGGGGCCAGATTCTCACTGGTGTCTCCTACTGTCTCCACCACAGTGACCCCTGTGTCTGGAGTTACGTGTGGGCCCCATCCTTTCTATTCACGTTCTCCATCTCTGGGTCTCAGGGTCTTTCCAAAGACCTTGCAACTTGGGCAGACATTTTCAGACAGGATCAGTTCCTTAACAAAAGGGTGAGGTAAATGTGGGTGGGGAATTTCTCCTTGGAAGCAGGAGTGTCACAAATATATCAGTGGAGAAAATGACAAACCCTAATAACACTGCCATTTATTGAGCTGCCATTTGTAGGAACTATGTGCGGATACCGGTGATGTGATGCCACTGACTTCGACAGTAGCTTGGTGCAGCTGGCATTGCTTGATGCCTTTTGTGGGTGCGGAAACAGGCTGAGAGGCTGAGCCATGGGTCTGAGTTTGTCCAGCGAGGGTGCTGGGCTGGGGTTTGAACCAAGCCATTCTTGTCCCCCAAAGGGAGCCCTGCCCTACTCTCTTCCTAGATGGGCCAGTGGGGCTGGGCAAGGGGTAGATGTGCCGATGTTTCACTCCGTAGTGGAGGACAGGCTTGGCTGCTGCAGGAGGCTGGGAAGCTGGGGCTGCCTCTGGTGGGCCCGAAAGAGGGACCTGCAGAATGCTACAGGACACCGCCCTCTCTGGGAGAAAAGAGGATTGTAGTCTGGCAGCCCTGATTGGGGACATGGGATGGGCACAGTCCTTCACGGGTCAATGAGAACCAGCACGGGTGGGAGGGCCCCATAGGGAGGAAGTACAAGGCCCTGCCACACTGCTTTCCCAGGGCTCTGCTAGGTCCTGTGTATGAGCTGTGTACCTCCCCGCTCCATCTCATCACGCCACCCCTCCCACCTAGAAAGAGTGGGGTCTCCCAACTGTGAGGCCAGGGCAGCACAAGTCCCCTTTCCCTACAGAGGGTGGCTGCAGAGCTGGTCTTTTTTTTTTTTTTCTGGTAGAGCTGGTCTTATTGGTGTCCCTGCCCTCTGGGACCATAGTCCTACACTCTCTCATATCCTGGGCCTGATTATCCTCAGTTCACATAGTTGATTCTCTTGCCTAGTTGCATAAAAGCGAGATAATCACTCCTATCGTGATCAGCTTTCTTACTTTTAAAAATTCAGGATAATAATTTGCAGTCTTTCTTACTGATAATAAAATCATGTGCACTACTGAGCTTTTGTTCTGGGCCCAGCTCTGCCCTGAGCTATTTCCATGTGTTACCCTACTGGACTTGCACACCGAGTCCCCAGTGTGGGTGCATCATTATTTTCCTTTAATGATGAGTGAAGTCACTGGCTGAGGTCACACCCCCATGACAAAGTGGAACCATGCTGAACTCCAGTTGACTGACCCCTTTATCCAGCAGTTTTTATTATTATGATTATTATTATTGGTACGGGAATTGAACTCAGGACCTTGCACTTGCCAGGCAGGTGCTTGTGCCGCTGAGCTATATCCCTGGCCCCTATCCAGCAATTATTTAGTGCTTGCATGTTTCTGTTCCCTATCTCCCTACACCCTTCCAAAGGCCACAGCTATGAGGGGGCTGAGTGAGTACTCAGATGCAGCAGGCTGGGTCCCACACTTGTGTTCATGTTCACTGGTGAAAATTTAGGAAAACTTGAGAAGGAAAAGGAAGATAAAGCCCTGGACAGTCACCATCCAGACAAACCTCTATACCTCCTAGTGCTGACCTGTAAACTTGTGTGCACAAATATGCATGTCGTGAGCTGCATATGCTGTTAAGAGGTAAGGAGCGCATGCTGTTTTGAAATGCCTTTTGAGTGGCTGATTGAGAACATGCTTCTGCATCTTGTGCCTTCTCCTGTGTCACTATCGTAATGGCTGCATCCTGCCCTGCAGTGTGGATGCACTGTGACATCCTTTATTGTTACTGCTAGATATTCCAGTTGCTTCTAAATCTCAATCATTGTGAAGAGCACCACAGTGAACATTCTTGTAGCATGGCTTTGCGCTCATGTGTGAGTTTTGCATTAAGGTCGATTCTCACGTACAGAACTGCTGGGTCAAAGAGTGTGCAACGCTGTAAGGTTTTGCACACAAAGTCAAATTGTACTGACTCCCATCTGCACAGTGGATGATCCTCTTTCTCAACAAAAATAATATCAAGGAGTTGTATTGCAATTTTTAAAGCATGCCTTCATTGATAGGAAGAAAATGGAATTTTCTTTGATTGCTAATAAGACTGAAGGTTTTTTCCACCTTCCTTGATGGCTGAATGTTTTTCTTGTGTAAATTATATATTCATATCCTTTCTGTCTTTATTGTGTTTTCTAAATGAAAGCTTTTCTTTTAATGAGAAATCTGCATTTCATCAAAGATGGAATGCAGAATCTGTGGCTCATTTGTTCTATAGAGAAGATACCTCCTTTTGTTCTCCAGCCCAGTCAGATACCATGGCTGAAGATGGTGGCAAATTAATTTCAGGCATGCAAGACTGGCAGTCAGTGCATATTAAGATCCTGGTTTAGGAGCTTACATTTTAATCCTAACTACTCAGAATGGTGAGGCTATCGGCAATCAGCACTGACCATGGTTCCAGTCCGCAGTCGCCCACTTTGCTGGTGTGACTAGAGTATTCCCCAGCCACTGGAAATGTCACTTTCTGGGGTATAAAATGAAATGCTGCATGCATTTAAATGCAACTTGGGTACATGTGCTGAGGGTCATCCTGCACCTGTGCAGAGCTTGGTCAGGGTGATCACTGGCCTCCCATCTCAGAACCTGGAGCTCAGGACACTGGAACAAATCAGAAGAAAATTTTAATTGTTGATCAGAACCTCAGGAAGCTGTGGGAGAGGCTGTTTTCAAATGTTGCTGGTGCTGGGTGCAGCCCAGCTCCTGATGCCAGGAAAGGTCAAGTAAATAAAAGGAAGCTGAGGATGGAATGCTAGAATAACGTATTTTTAACCTGCTGAGGCCCAAATCCCATACGTATTAATTAATTTGGGATAAGGAAGTCAGCAGGCTGGTATGTGCTGAGGGTCTGTGGCACAGAGAGGGAAAGCTGGAAGGCCTGCATCTGGGATAGCAGAAAGGATGTTCTTTTCTGCTGCCCTCACTCTCTTTGTGATGGTTAATATTTGCGGAGCAGGAGGTAGGTGTTACTATATCTATTTTACAGATCAGGAAACAGGCACAGGAAGGAACGTGACTTGCCCAAGAAAGCAGAGCTGGTGAGTGGCAGAGTCAGGATGGCCTCACAGTGGTCCTGTGTTATGTCTTTGAGGTCCGTACCCACCTGCTTCAAGATCTTACTGTGTGTATTCGGGGAGGCGGGGCTGGAGCCAAGTGGCCTCCTGGGAAGTGTCTGAGGTCCCACTGTGGGCAGAGAGGGAGGAAGTTGCCAGGGCTTCCCTGAGGCTGGGCTGGGTGCTGTGAAAACTCCAGTTCCGTGAATACAGCGGGCCTGTGGCCTCCAGTCAGGCAACCTTTGGTTCCATTTTAAGCTGAGGCCGTGGCAAGGATCTTGAAGCAGGTTGGAAAACACCTGTGCAGACACTGTCCTGGATCTGCTGCACTGTTTTCAAAGGGCAAAGTCTGAACTCCTGTGCCTGAGAATTGAGACCGTTCTATAGCTGCTCCCATCAGACATTCTGGTCTCATTGCCCACTCTGCTCTGTATAACCCAAATCTCAGGCAGACAGAGCACATACATGCTGTTTCAGGCCTGAGATTCCGTCTTTCTCTTCCCACTTTGGCTTTGAGCACAGCCTCCTCCAGGAAGCCTTTCCTGGTGCCACTGGAAAGTTTAGATGTTCCCTCATCTGCTCTCCTAAGACATCTCATTTGTTCTTGGGCATAGCTCTTGTGGCTGCTCTCTCTACAATAGCCAGGACACTTGGGTGCCTCAACTGTGGCTTCCTCATCCTCCCAACCAAGCATCCAAGCCAGGGACTGGCCTGAGACATACTACATTTGAGGTATAAATGGAGGCAGGCACAGATAAAAACTAGTGGACCTGGGCCTCACAAGAACTGGCATTTGGCTCTGCTCAGCAAGCGTCTGTTGTGTGAGTTGGTGGCACCTAGTGGGTTGAATGTGCTACAGCCCAGGGGTGGGCCTGATGGGCCTTTGGAGCTCAAGCACACTAGGCCTTTTATCTGTGTTTGGAATCAGGCATCACAGAACTTTATTTGGATACTCTATATTCAAATCCTTGTATCCTTACTTTTGGAGTAAGTCACAGTTAGCTTTGAGAATCCATATCCTTGGGGAGGTTTGGGATGCTTGGCCTCAGGGAGACAGTCATCATCCTGCTAGTGGGCTTGAGAGTCATGCCCCACAGTGAGGCTAGGCAAGGTGGCCACAAGGAGAGGACAGAGCACCTAGAGGAGAGAGAGCTGCACAGGAGTAAGACTATGGGCAACCCAGGGAGTTGGGGTTCCCCAGGTGGTCTTGGGCTAAGTGGTAGAGCACAGTGACCAAACACAAGTCCATGCCATGTCCAGGACATTTAGGACAGGCAGAGGTAGGCCCACAGCCTGGTGTGGCCTTGGTCCTCTGTGTCAGTGTGTCCCTGTGCCGTGGATGCTTACATGGAGCCTGTTCTCTTATACCCACTTCTTCCTTGTCCTCTTGTCTGCCAAGATCACGGGGGAGAGGCATTCTGAGGACTCTCAGTGACAGTCTAAGGTGGATTAGGCCATGAGAGAGAAGCAGGCATGTGACCAGGTGTTCTTGTGCCACATTGGACAGTTGTACTAGCCCCATCCAGGGACTCTGGGCACTGGGCTTGCCCCTCCATTCCTGGGCTTGCTCTCAGTGGCTTTTAGGAGGGAGTCACAGGATACTTCAAAGCCCCAAATAGGAGCAGCTGGGAAAGTGTCCTGTCCTCCTGAAAGGACTTCTGCTGTGGCTATTGTCCTCATCCTGACAAACTGCCATTGATACTTGTAATGGACCATATGAGTGGCTCATGTTCTGTGTTGCACGTGCTCTGGCCTGCACTATTCTGCACAGTCCCTTCTGTGGTCCACTTCCCAGAGGAGGCAAGTGGAGGAGGAGGCATAAGTCACTCACTAAGGTGCTCCTGCGAGGGGCACTGACCCTGGAGGCCTGTTCTAAACTGTTCCATTGTCTCCCTCTTGGCTGTGGAGAGTCCGGTCTCTCCCATGAGAGCATGTACTTGGTGTACCCAGGTAAGAAGCAGAACCTTCTGGAAGGCTTACAGGAAAAGTCGGGTAGAAGCCCTGGGATAGGGGTTAGTGGGCAGGAGGTATTCATTGCCTGGCCTGCCCAGCGTGTCACAAAACAGCTCACACCCGCTTATATTTAGAGAGAACTTCTAGTCTCGTGGACACATTTGGTTTTTCCCTCATAGTCCTAAGTGTCAGGGCACAGATGTTTCACCAGGCACAAACAGACCTGCCTGAAGAGGGCTCCATGGGCACATTCTCTTGCCCTCAGCAAGCGAAGCCACTTGCCAAGTATTCTTTGGCAGAATGTTTGGAAAGAATGTCAAGGAAGTCATTTTTCTCTGGACTTTTTGCATTGGACTTGCAGAGCCTTAACACTAGAAGTAAAAATTACAAATAAAGACCTGTCCAGCTTCCTGGGCCAGGACAGCGCAATGGCCAGGCCTTGCCCTTCCTCCCAACTGACCCGCCATGGTCTCTCCACACATTTCTGACCTGGGCTCCACTGATCCCACCGCCTCCACTCCTGTGAGAAGCAATTAGTAATAGGTTTAGAGAGGAGGTGTCCGTACCTGGCTGGCCAAGAAGAAGGCCACCCGAAGAGGAAGGGGTGTGGCAGAGAGCACTCAGTGGGTCACTTTCACAGGACCATGTCATCTGAAGATGAATCTGAACTCCGGAGTGCTTGCTGAGCTTGCCCGGACTGTGAAAGTGCTGCACTTTTGCTGCCCTCTGGTGCTATGCCAGCACTGGCCATGTACTGGAGAGTCCGGGTGGGCTCTGAGGGCACCTGCGCATGAGCCATACCAGCTGGCTCCCAGCTGCATCACATTCCTGCACTAGGTTAGCTGTGGGTCCCAGGCACAAAGCCGGGGCCTGATCGGCTTCCCTAAGGCCTGTGCCCTTCTAGCCAAGTCACAATCCAAGCTATGTCATCATGGAGTCCACCCACCAAGGCCACAGAGAGTCTGGTGGAGAGGCCAAGGACGTATCTGCTGGAGTAGATGCCACATGGGGGCCCTGGGCCGGAATTATTTCACGTAGGATCATGAGTGGGTTGTGGAACATCCTCACCAAGTCTAGAGTAGGTCAAGTCCCATAGAAACTGATTTTCAGAGGTGTTGGGTTTGCTACACCTTTGGTCCTTCGACAGCCCTGACTGTCTGCTGTAGGTTCAAGGGCACTTGTCTGGCGTGCATACTGCTAGCACCATAGCCCACGGGCAGTGGGTTCCGTGAAGTCAGGCACATCTTGGGTCAGAGCTGCAAAGTCATTCCCTGTAATGGTGTTGCCCCAGGAGCGCCACCCAAACTGGGGATCCCTGGGCCTGCGTGGCAGTTCTCAGGAGTTCAAGGAACAAGTACAGCTTCCACTTCCAGGCTCTTGACCTGGATTTCAGCATAGGTGAGGAGGGGCCCAGAACCCTGTCTGATCCCAGTTTGTAGCTTTGAGAGGTAAACGCAGCTCCTTGTGAGGCAGGCAGCTGCAAGGGTCCAATATTGTATGGGAAGAGAGGATTTTCTTTTGGTTTTAGATTTTGTTTTTAATTTTATAAATTATTATATTCATGGAGGAAAACTGGAAATTATAAGCAATCAGAGGGAAGGAGCTAAAAAAAAAAATCCTTTCATAACTTACCAACAACATCAGTTAACATTTTGGCACATTTCCTTCCAGTCTCTCCTCCCTTTTTCCAAACATAACTGAAATTGTGTTTTATGTACAATTTTGTAGCATGTGTGCGCTAGGTTTGAAATAGGCCCATCTGTGTTCGCAATTTGGGCTACAGGGAAAGGACCAGATTGTGCTGATCCCAGCTGAGGCTAGGGAGGAAGGTGGTCTAAACTGCCCTCTTCTCCTGGGCTCAAGAAACTCATGGCCTCATCTCTTTCTAACCCACACAGGGGTTCAGACACAACTCAGAGTGATGGGTTCTGGCCTCTGCTCAGAGAGCATGCTGTCTTCTCCGTGTCCATCCTGCAGACATGACCAGCTGTTGGGAAAGAGTGCAGGGGTCTGGCTTGGCTTGGCTTGGTGGCAGAGCATCTAGAGCTTGGCACCTTCCTGAGTTCTCTGGGGTCTTCTGCAAAGCAGACACTTCAGGGGAAACTAGACGAGCCGTCTGTCAGAGATACATCCTGCAGCTACACCCAAAATCCACCTAGCTGAACCAAGAGTCTTCTGCTTGAAGCAATGTGGAGTATGTACCTGTCTTTCCTATGAAAACCTTCCTAGCTAAAAACCCTAGACATTAGTTATACAGTGAATAAAAAGACTTTGAAAAATGAAGGCATACCGTAGGACCTGAGTAATGGGGCACTGGTGAGTTCCCTTGGTTGTTTTCCTTTTTACCTCATACACCCTAGACTCAGAAGAGCCAGCAACTCAGAAACACTCATGGGAACAGACCCGCAAAAAGCCTCCCTAGAAGCCTGCTATCCCAGATTAGGGCAATCCAGCAGGATGGAAAACGTTTAAACAATAACTGTTGTGCTTCAGGCAAACACCACAAAGAACTCTGTGGTTCCACCCTCACCCATGCCAGCGAGAGCTGAGAGGGAAGCCTAGACTGCACCTTCACCTGGCTGTAATGAGCCCCCCACTCACTCAGGCCAGGTAGGAAGCCAGCATCAGATAGTATGGCCATCTCCCCCAACTAGGCATCAGTGGGGATCACTGAAGGACCTGAAGCTTCAGCCCCAGTCAGTGGTAACAAGGCACCTGTACCCTCCCTGCTGGATTGGCAGTGGCATAGAATAGTCAGGACTTCACCTCACCCAGAGGTAATGAAGCCACCACCTATAAAAACACAGTGTCAGGGAAGCAGTACTGAGTTTCGTGCTCCTCCCAACCACCTCGGACTCCCACCTTCAACCAGCACTGAGAGTACCTCCCACCTCAGTATCAGTGGGGAACTTAGACTCCACCCCACCCAGCCAGCAGATGACATGGCAACATTTCCTACTTCCCCTCTCAGAATGTGTCCAAAACAAAGAAGAGAAAGCCAGCTAAAAGGTTTTAAAAAGTTCCAGTGTCTCATACCACATAACCCAAATGTCCAGGTTTCAGTTATGAAACCATTTGTCATTCTAAGAACCAAGAAAACCTGAAACTTGAATGAGTGAAGACAGTAACACCAGCACTGAGATGGCACAGATGTTAAGACAAAAAATTTAAAGCAGCCACTATAAACATGCTTTAACAAGGAATTGCAAGTTGCTTGAAACAAATGACAAAATAGAAAATCTCAGGAAAGAAATAGAAGATACAGTGAAGAGCCAAATGAATATTTTAGAAAAAAAAATAGAAAAGCCAAAAATAACAAGGTTAATGGATGGACTTGACACCAAAATTAAGGGAACATAGAAAAGAACATATTGAAGACAGAAGAGAACACTTGAAGATAGAAAATAAAGATCACTCGGTTAGAACCAAGAAAAAACCAGAAATGAGTGAATGGACATCTCACCGAAGATGGTATACAGACAACAAATGAGCATGTGAAAAGATGCCCCACATTATCAGTCATTAGGAAAATATGAGGAAACCACAATGAGGTGTTATCACACCCTTGTGAGGATGGCTAAAATAAAAAACAGATGAGAATGAATCTGGATTGCTCAGAAATTGTGAGTGAGTCAGCAAAGTGGTACAACCACCTCAGGAGATAGTTTGTCAGTTTCTTTAGAAATCTACACATGCCGGGCATGGTGGTACATGCCTGTAATCCTAGCACTTGGGAGGCTGAGGCAGGAGGGTCACTGCAAGTTTGAGGCCAGCCAGGACTACAAAGTGAGTTGAAAGCCAGATTGAACTGCATAGCAACCCCCTGTCCCAAAAAGACAAAAAAAAAAAAAAAAAAGACACACAGAAAAATGTAAGATGACTCAGCAGTGACACCCCCAAGTATTTGTCACAGAATAATAAAAACTTACAATTCACTCAAATACGTGCTAGGAATGTTCAGAGTAGTTTTACTCATCATAGTCCCAAATTGGAAGCACACCTAGATGTCCTTAGGTGGGTGAACAGTTGAACTGTGCTTCCATACCGTGGAATACTGCTCAGCACTAAAAAGAGACAAACTGTGATAGAGTGGGTGGACACCAGGATAGATTGCTAGTGAAGAAAGCCTACCTCTAAATGCTCTAAACTATTTGATCCCATGTATATGAACTAAAAATGACAAGATTACAGTGATGGAAAACAAGTCATTGTAACAGGAATTAAAGAGGTGTCAGACAGAAAGGAAGAGTGTGTGGCTATAAACATAAGTAGCATAAGGGATCCCAGTGGTGGTGGAAATCTGTATTTCCACTGTGTTGATGTCAGTGTATCAGTTTTAATATTCTTTAACTGCGTGGTGTTACTGTTGGGGAATACTGAGTAACTTACTAGATTTCTTATAATTGCATGGGAATCAATGAATATCTGAAAAGAAAAAAATAGCAATCCAGAAAAGTGCCTATGATAGTCTGAGGCTAAGGAGCTGATGACAAGCTTTCTTGCGTGAGTGACAGTAATCCTGAAATGGATATACTGCTGAAGGAAAGAGGCTGGAGGAACGCACTGGATAGATGCTCAGGGTGGCTGGGCTAATGGGTTGGAGCCACCTGTCTGTCTGAACACAAGCCTCTGGCCGAACTTCCCACAGATATTTATGGAGCACTTACTAAATGAGTGCTGGGGAATTCACCACAGAAAGGGGTGGGTGCGCAGTGAGTCTGGGATGGGAGGAGTTATCTCTCCTCTCTAAGTTTCCAGCCTGTGGTATAGTTACATTACTTTTTTATGATCACAAAGTTACATATTAAAATAAGCCACACGAGCAGAGTTAACTCTACTGGACATTCTCAGAGAGTTCAGTGGATGCACACGTTCCAAAAGCCTTTTTGAATTGCTCTGAGCTCCAGAGTCTGACCTGCTGGAGCGGGAGAGACTGCGGGGAGTGCTGTGCTGCTGGGGCCCTGCCCTACACTCTCCTTACACACGCGTGCTCACCTTGCCAGAATTGCTGTTCTAGCCCCTTCTCCTGCTAGGCAGTAAACCAGAGAGCAGGCTCCATGCCAGTGAGACGGCTGTCGCAGGGTCCCATGCACAGGGTGGCAGTGTCCTTGCCCAGCACACGATGTGTCTGGGTCCTTTCTTAATACATAATCTGTGCTTTCTTAATACATAATCTCCGCTGCTGTTTGCAAATGTGATGTTGGCCACTAGTGAGGCCCACCTGAGGCCATCAAGAGGCTTCACTTGGTGATGCTCTGCTTCCCACAGCCCCCTGCAGCAAGCCAAGATGTAGGGCTGAGAGGGGCATCTGTCTGCTTGGATATAGTCTGTGGTTGCAGTGGAAGGTTTTGCTTGGCTGCTGGCTCACTTGTTCTTTTTCTACTTACGGAAATGAGAACTAGCCTCACCTGCTACCGTAGAGGGGGGTCAGTAAAGAATACACGTGCCTTGAGGCTCTCTGTGTACCCAAGACTTCCCCCAAGAATTCACTTCCTGCTGTGTCTGTGCTGCCATCTATATTTAGGGTTAGGGTTTTACTTGGGGGGAAGGGGACCAGTCGAGCTGTGGTTTCTGAATTGTGCGTCTATTTCTAGAAAGGGCAGTGTTTTTAAAACATTAGTTCAGCCAGAGTATCAGTTGGACCCTGTGTCCTTCCAGGACTGTGTTATGAAGGGCACAGCACTTTGTAGCTGACAGGGAAGAAACACAGCCCCATGCTGTGCCTCCTGGGTGGCTACTGTTGTCCAAGAATTTCAAGGTCCTTTCTGGCCTGGCTCACTGTCGTGTCCAGTTGTGCTGGGCAGGGAGGAAGCGCCGCTCACATTGTCCCAACATGCCGGAGACTTGGGGGGAATTTTGGCCTTGCTCAAGGTCGCTGGGAGGCAGCTGAGGAGGTTGGCAAATAGAGCCAGGGAATATGACTGCCAGCTCCCTATCCCCTGCTCCAGCTGCTGCATTCAGATTATAGCAGGGGTCGGGGCACTACTGGATCTAGGGAGAAAGCTGGACTTTCCACCTTAGAAACCAAGGCATTAAGCGGAGAGCAATCCTTGCAGTCCGGAGAGGCCTTGGGTGAAAGGGGAGTGCCATCCTGTCCCTGGGTGGCCTGCGTAGCCTCCTTGGCTGCCGTGTGGTATTTGTTATAGGCAGTTGCCATGCCACAGTCTGGCATCTCCACAAGAGAGAGGCCCAGCGACAGGTGTGGCTGAGCACAGTGATTTGCAGCCGGGCCTGGCCTCCCGGCAGCACCTTCTCCAGTTACCCTAAAGGTGATCGTGGAGACTGGGCATGTCATTATGTACTGTCCACATTCTTGGCTTGCTTCTGATCTAGGAGTCTGGTTAGCATCACTGGGCTTTGGGAAGACCCAGACTCCATGGGGATGGTCCTTGTATCATGGGGCCATACCACTTACTTGCCCCTGATGGCAGTTGAACTGAGAGGCAGCAGGTCAGGGGTGTGCGGCTTCAAGCAGCATGTGAGTAACTGTCATTTAGGCCTGTGCCTGCCTCTTCCCAGCTCTGTTCAGCCATCGCTTATTGGGAACTTGGAATTTGCCACAATAGAAGCATTACGTCATGGACATTGGCCATTGCTACCAACCAGGGCCCCGTCTTCTCTCTCATCCAGTTTACCAGTATTCATCTGCCTTTCGGGTCTTTCATGTAGGTTGATGGAATCCTCACAGGACCTTGACCAGGTCACATGAGGCGTTGTTGGGAGGTGGGCAGCTGAACCGTCCACCTAGACGAAAGAGGCCGAGAGCCAGGATGAACAGAGGTGCTGGAGGCCTGTTTGGAGTTCATCTTGGCCACATTAATTCTCTCCATTGCATTTCTCTGCAGCATGCCCAGGAGCAGGGCCCCACCTCCCAGGTTCGGCCCCCATTTCTAGGAGGGCTGACACCCCAGACCGCCCACGTCAACAGAGTTCCAGAAGAATGTGCCCCATAGGTGGTCAGAGGCTGCAGCCACCCAGTGCTCCTCCAGATGGCGCTCCCCAGGTGCCAGGACCTCTGCCTAGGGCCAAGCCCAGCTAGGCCTGCAGAGCTCCCAGTGTAGTGGACGAGAGGACCAGGGTCCTGTGGAGTGCAGATGAAGTGAAAGGGAATTCCTTGAGATTCCAGAAGCTCAGAGCTGGGGTTCCCACCCTAGCCTAGGAGTACCAGAGGGTATAGATCCCTGAATCTCCACTATCTGGATGCCCCAACCCTTTGTCTCACCACTGTGTGTGGGTCTATCCTGTCTGTATCTGTACTTGCAGTGGGCTCTAAGCTCTTTAAGGGCAGAGTCCTTCCTTGGTCAGCTCTGTGTCCACAGGCCTGGGAAGAGGAGGCTGTGATAAGCATTGGTTAAATAAGAGAGAAGACACAAACCAGGGAGTGGGTGCAGCTTATGGGCTAATCAGACACTCAGGACCATCAAATCCCAGCTCAGCCTTCAGCTGCTCCTTCCCCAGCCTTAGTCTCCTCCACTAATAGAAAATACTCAGAAAACACAAGCCAAGTTCTTGGCCTAATGCCTGGCACAGAGCAGTACTTAATAAATAGCAACCAGCATCATTAGTGAAAATGTTCTTTGTGGTCTGTTTGAAGTCCCTAATATCCCCAGTTGACCACAAAGCAATACTGCCTTGACAAGGAACAGTACTGTTGGTTAGCATCGCAGTTGGCCTCAGGTGGCCACTTGCATTACTGGCTGTGGCTTGTGATCTTTTCTGTGAAACAGAGCTGTTACTCTTCTTGCCTAGACACACATGTGCATATACATCCATGCTCTCGTGCCTATGCATGTGGCTTGTGATCTCTGTGACACTGAGCTGTTACTCTCCTTTCTTAAACACACACAGACATACACACGCATGCTCCCATCCTATGCCTGTGCACGTGGGTACACATAATGCACAAACAGTGCAGGCAGTTTGTGTGGACACTCACACAGTGGCTGCTCACTGTGACCTCCTGTGGTTGCATGGGTGCATAGTTGTATTGCATTCTGTGTTTCTTTTTCCTTTACATTAACTTTGTTGAAAAGCACCATGCATACAGAGAAGAGCACAGGTTATACTGTACAACATGGTACATTTTCACAAAGTAAAATACATCACTGTAATCAGCCTCTGAGGAAGAAGCAGGACATTTTCAGCCCCCATTTTCCTGACTTTCCACCCCCAGGAATAGTTTTGTCTGTCCTTTGCTTTATGTGAGTGAAGCCACCCAGTGAGTACCCTTCTCTGTGTAGCATGATTTGGCTAACACTGAGTTCCCGGGGAAGGATGCAGCGTGGAGGCATGGATCATTCTCTCACATTGCTGTGGTGTATTTCACTGTTTCCCTCTTACGCTGATGCAGGCTTCAGGTCCTGTTGGAATGGTGCTCTGGAATGTTCTCCTGTAGGTCCTGTTGTGCACAAGACATGCTAATATTTGGTGTACACAAGCAGTGGGATGCTGCATCTGGATACCTTCATCCTCGGGGGCTGCCTTTTGAGCAGTCACTTGGTGTCCAGCCTCGAGCCAGAAACTATACTGTTCACCTCACTTAATCCCTACGCAACAGTCCTGCTGTAGGTGACTATTATGGCTTGTGTCTGGATGTCCCTTCAAAGCCTCATTTGATCATAAGAGGGGCTTTACAGAGGTGGCTGGATCTAGGCTCTGTAATGCTGGGATCAAGGATGTGATGCATGGTGCAATGCTAGGATTAAGGATGTGAGTGCTGTCCACCCTAAGGGCAGGTAGCCTGGATAAAATATAAGGGACAGAAGAGGGTTGCTGCTTGTTCATTTGCCGGCTTGTCACTTATCACTTGTCACTTTCTGCTTGCTGCTTCTGCCTTCCCTGCTTTGCCACGGACTGTTTCTCCTCTGTGCTGCTCATCTGCCATGTGCCACCCTGCCTTGGAACCAGCCAACTATGAATGAAAACTTCCGCAAACTGTGAGCCAGATAAACTTTTCCTCCTTTAACTCTGGGTGTTAGATATTTATCTCAGCAATGAGAAAAGTTACTAAGACAGTTTCCTTTATAGAAGAGGAAACTGAGGCACAGAAAAATGAAGTGGCAAGGACTTGGGGACGCTGATTCACACACCAGGTTTGTCTGTAATGAGCTTGGACAGTGCCCGCCCCCTGAGCCATCCCATAGCTCCGAGGCTGCAGGATCGGGCCTCCGCTGTGGTCCTGAGCAGCAGCCTCAGAGTGGGCAGCAGTGGGTAGCAGTGGGCTAGCAGTAGTGGGGGACAGTGTGTCTTGCTTCCACAGCAGGACTGATGGGCCCCAGGTCGGTACTCTGGGGTTCTTACAACCCTTATGTCCCATCCCCATTCTTACACATGAACTGCTTGAGTCAGATACCTCCCTGCCTGCTAGTCACCCTCTTGCAGGCAGGCCCCATTAGGAGTGTCTTTCCCCTCTGCGGGTGCTGCCTATGCTCAACCTGGGCAGCTTGGAGGCGTAGGGTCTTGCAAAAATGGATTTCTTTCTCTTTCACTAGTTTTGGATCAGGGTTTTAGGTTTTGCTGGTAGAGGCCTGAGTCCCTTCAGCCCTGCAGTGGACTGTGAGGCTGCAAAGCAGTCTGTCCTGGACACGACAGCAAGGCCTGCCATCTCTGCTCCCCCGGGCTGGGCATGCTGAACTCTGTCGTGGAAAGTCTGAAGGTAGAGCTGGGAGAGGTGGCGTTTCCAAAGCAAATGGAAAAGGCAAACACAAATGTGGAGGGTGAGGTGGGTGACACACTCACTGCACAAGTATTTGCTGAGTGACTTGTGAACTAGGCAGGCGTGTCTGCCCCCATGGAGCACATGGTCCAGAGGAGGATAGGTGTGTGCCACCTGCCCGGTCACAGTTGCCATGAATGCCATGACAGAAAATCCAGAAAGATCAGGGGGAGCCAAGATTGTTCAGTGAGTAACTGACATGAATTGCAAGCAAGTTTTATATATTATTTCCTTTAAATGTTTATTGCAGTTTGACATACATTGCAGTATGACAACATGAATGAGAGGCATTCATGTTCCTCCGGTGAATTTTATATGGGTACACACCATGAGCCACCACCCAGATCTAGATATGGAGCATGGCAGCAGGCAGTTTCCCTCAAGCCCCTTTGCAATCAGTTCCTGCCCATCCTGACCCCCACAGGTCACCATCCCTCTGACTTGTAGCCCGTGGGTCACTTTTACTCCCTTTATCTTCCTCACAGCCCATGTGAAAAGCCTTTTACTATTGATTTGTGCTTAAAATTTGCTGCTGACTGGCAAAGCTGCCCAAGCCTCTCCTTGGCGTAAAGCCTGTTGGTGGCTCCCAGGATTGCCGTTAGGATTTAATCTAAATTCCATGCACAGCTCCAGCCTGAGCTAACTGACAATTGCCCTTCAGATCTCAGGGTACCTGTCACCTCTTTGAAGAAGTTCCCTCAAGACAGGAGGAAGAGGCTTCTCTGTCCCCACAGCACCCTGGGTGACCCTCCTAGCCCTTCTCCAGCCATCACAGCTCCCTGTGGACTCAGTGTCTGCCACTGGGTGGATGGTGTGTTTCCAACTCACAGCCATGGCCCGGACAGCTCTGTAGCTTAGTGCAGCCAAAATCCGCTGAGCACCTTCTGTGAGTCAGGTTTTGAACTGGCCCGGGACCTGTGAAGTGGGAGGTGAGCTGGGATTGGTGCAAAATCAAAGGTTTTAACCTATGAGGCTTAAAATTTACTTTAGCTGAGATACAATTTGCCTACCATAAAATTCCTTTTCAAGTACACAATTCAGTAGTTTTTAATATATTCACAAAGTTGTGCACCATCACCACTAATTCCAGGGCATTTTTATCACTCCAAAAAATAACCCTTATCGCCATTAGAAATTGTTCCCCATTTCCCCTCAGCCCCTAGCAGGTCCAGTCTGCTTTCAATGTCTGTGGCTCTGGCTGTTCTGGATATTTCATATAAGTGGAATCATGTATCCTCTTGTGACTTCCTATTTAGCATAACCTCAGCAAGGCCCATCCATCTTGTAGCATGCATCAGTATGTACTTCCTTCCTTTTATGGCTAAATAATAGTTCATTGTAAGGGAGACCACGCTTGGTTTATGCGTTTATCAGTTGATGGGTATGTGGGTTTTTTCCACTTTTTGGCTATTGTGAATAGCGCTGTTGTGAACATTAAATGCAAGTTTTTGCGTGGACATACATTTTCAAGTGTCTCAGATATATGACTAGTTGTGGCATTTCTGGATCATATTGTACTTTATGTTTAACTTTTTTGAAGAATGGGCAGCTGTTTTTCAAGACTGGTTAAGAATATGCAAAGAAAAACTACACTTACTACTTTCATTTCAGAAACCACCAAGTAACAGGGGACGTTACTTGGCCCACACAGCCCTTTGTGAGGTATCTTGGGCATGCCACAAAAATGCCACTGTTCAGAGCCCACCCCTGGAAAAGGTAATGCATCACTAGCATGCAATGCCACTCATCTGTGAACTCACAGAACTCTTTTCATGTTTTTGTGGCTTCCTATGGAGTCCTTTAGTCCTAACCTTCACTCCCTTCCTTTATTGGGCACATAGTCGGTGCCAGCCCCGTACTGGGTACATGGGAAGCTTGGTGACCCTGTTCAAAGGCCTCACATGCTGGCAGTGATTGATAATAAAATGACAAATGAGCAGACAGTGTAAGGAAGGTGCACACGTGCAGATGTGGAGGACCAGCTGGCATGAGTGCTAGTACAGTGTCAAACAAGTGGGCTGTGGCAGGGGGATCTTATTTGGCCAAATGGTGAGTTTGGACCAAGACCTGGAGGGAAGAGTGGTTCAGAGAAGGAGATGGGGGTATAGATTTCCCAGGGAGGAATATTTCCAGTGGAGGAAAAGCCACTGCAATGCCCTGGGGTGGTGGAGAAATAGCACAGTGTCCAGGAGGCTTGAGCAGAGGTTGGGAGAGTACTGGGGGAAAAGGCTCTCACTTTGCTCTGGCATCTGTGCCATGGAGGAGTCTTGCACAGAAGGTAGCTGGGTCCTGCCTTGAGGTTTAAAGAGCCCCTCTGGCTGCTGTTTTTGAGATCACAGTGGGACGAGGGCCAAAGCGGGGAGATGGGTCAGGACACTTGTGCAGTGACACAGAGAGGTGATTGCTTATGCAAAGTAAAGCACACTTTGTACAGAAAATGTTTTGCTCAGATAATACAGAAATACGGATGCTAGAGAGTGCATATTCACTTTCCCTTTGCTGGGACACAATCTCAAACACCCACAGCTTAAAGGAGGAAAGGCTTACTTTAGCTCACAGTTTGAGGAGATTCATTACATGGTCGGCTGGCTCCAAGACAGGAACATCATGGTAGAAGGGTGTGGCAGTGCAAAGCCACTTAGTAGATGGCAGCCAGGAAGCAGAGGAAGGGGCAAGGGACAAGACCCAAAGACCACACCTCCGTGACGCGCCCAGACATACCCAGAGTGTGCCCCACCAACCCCCCCGGGCACATCCCAGAGCCAATCCAGTTGACACCCCACCCTAACCTCCACAGAGTTGATGTCACCTTCTACTCCCTGGAGATAATCTCTATGGTCACAGTCTGACTTCTATCTCCCGGGCTCTTTTGCAGAGAAACACACACGCACCATACTTTAATAAGCTCATACCAGAAGTATCAGGTTTCCCAGTCTTGGTTTTTCCAATCCGTAGAGCTGCCCAGGTCAGGGCATGATTCTCAGCCACTGGGCTTCTATGACACACTTACACCATTATGTATTTAATGATCCCCGGATAAGCAGGCATTGTTGTCTCTAGTTTTCACTGTTTTAAAATAGTTGCAGTGAAAATTCTTATACAGGCACGTGTGTGTGTGTGTGTGTGTGTGTGTGTGTGTGTGTGTGTGTGTTTAAAGCTAAGCTTTTTATTTTGGAATAACTTCCTATTTACAGAAAGGTTCCCGAGATAATCAGCATTCCTGTCTCCCCTTCCCCCAGTTTTTGGTTTACTTCTTACATGCTGCAGTACATTGGTCACACCCAGGAAACCCAGGTCAGTGCTATTAGTGATCTGTTTTTGTTTAGATCTCACCCAGAACATTTTTTTCATTCTTCTTTGATTATTTGTTGTAAATAAATTCCCTGAAGTGGAATTGCCTGGCCACCAGAAACATACCACTTGAAAGACTGATATCCTTTGCCTTATTGCTCCCAAGAAGGTAGGGCCCCATTAGCATCCCACAGAGTGAATGAGGGTCCTACTGGCCCCCACCCTTACTGCCATTGAGTATTGTACCAGGCTGAGGTTCTAGCACCTTGGACTCCCAGTCCCTGGACCAGTCCAGCCATGTTGTAGAGAAGGACACCAAGGCTGAGCTGTAGCAGTCGGCAGCTTCTCCGTGCCCCTCCTGACCAGGCAAATTCCCATCCCCTACCTGTGACTTACACGGCTCCCAGTTTTTGTCTAAGATCTGGCTAAACCCCACCGCCCCCTCCACACACACACACAACCTCCAGCTCCACAGGCCCCCAGGAGCCTCTGTACTGCCCTGCTGTTGGCATCTGTGGACACACCAGGCTCAGGCAGCTGCATCTGGCCTGATGCAGGGAACACAAGACCCAGGGCTGGCAGCTCCCGACGCCTATGTGAGCTACATCTTGTAACCGACGTATGTTGTCTGCATGCACATGTGTGAAACCCAAAAGACAAGCAGATGAGAGCCATCTGCCAAAATATTTGTTGCCACACAGAGCAGGAAGTCATATTTGGTATATGCTCTCCGCACACAGCCACAGCAAGCCAGCAGCCTTGAGCGCTGAGGGTGCAGGTTTGCTGAGAAGTGGCAGGGGGAATGTGGTGGGAGCAGAGTCCCCCGGGCAAAGCATGGGGCTCATCTGCTGCCCAGGGCAGCACCCTCCTGGGAGACCCTCTAATCAGGCTCCTTGATCCTGGACCTGATTGCACTGCATGGCCCGAAGTGGCTGGGTGCCCTCACCGGCTTTCTCCTTCATGAGATGATCTGTGTGCAGAGCACTGGGTGATCAGGCTGTGGAACTTCAGATCCAAGTTCACAGGGACCTATCGCTGGCGCTGTGGTGTCCCAAGGGCACAACCAAAGTCCTAAGGATACCAGAGCCTGGGAAGGGGAGTGGTCACCTCTACCAGGCACCTGGGGTGGCCCTGGAGAAGGCAGCATCTGAATAGGGTGGGAAGCGACTCGCGGAGATAGAGCAGAGGGCGTGGGGGTGCATGCAGGGGGGCTGTGGGTGGAGTTCCAGGAGGAGGGCTGTCATCTTGAACTGAGAAGGGCTTCCCAGACTTCACCTGCTAAGTGATGCCATATGCCTCACAACAGCCATTCTGTCTCCCTCAGTCTCCCTGTGGGACCTCTCCCCTTCTGGACTTGCTGTCTTGGGACCACTGCCCTGTTTTCCACTCTCTCCTCAGGGACCCCACCCAGGTATGACCTTAAACCCAGCCATGCGGTGCCTCTCAGCCTTGGCCTGCAGCCACCCCAACCATAGCCCCAAGCTCCAGGCAATGCCATCAGTACCCTCTTGACCTTTCCCCTCGCCCATCTTGGTTATCTCCAACCTGGCAGCTTCACAAGACAGCCCTTTGGAAGTGTAAGCAGAAACAGAATCTTTCATAGCCTCTAAGTATCTGCTCAAATATCTGGTATCCCACAAACCTCCAGCAGTTACAAAGAGGACAGTAGGAGAGGTCCCATGGAGAATCCCCGTAACAGCCTTGGCCAGGCAAGGTTGACGTTACCTGTAATGGAATGTTGTGTGTTCCTGATGATCCACTGAGGGGGCACTTCATCGCATACCAGGAGTCCTGCCCAACAACACTCAACTCTGTCCCAACCTTGAGGATAACCTCCAACATAACTGAAATGCATGTCTCCAGACAGTCATGCTGGAGTCGAGCTTCAACATGAATCTATAGGGACACAGTTCATTCCGTTACATGCTCCTCTCTTTGGGGCCCTGCTTTCTCTCCCTGCCTAGGAGGCATCAGCCCTTGACTTTCTGGATCAGTCCTCAGCTGCTTCTTGCACCTGACTCCTCTGCTACAGTGTGAGGTTCCTGAGGGCAGGGACTTCCTGTTGGCCCTTTGCTGTGTAGAGACCTCTGGCCTGACTTAGAGCAGAGATGTTCTCTTCCGTCCATCTTTCCCTCATCCCTGGCCCCTTCTGTTCACTACTGTAGCATCACTCCTGCCCCAGACTTGCTGACATCCATGTTACCCGCTCCATTGTGTCCCCTGCACTGTCACTGTCTCAAACGTGTGTCCTGTTACTGCCTCCTACTGTACCCCAAAGGCATTGTGATGAGGGAGTGCAATTCACCCATAAAGAGCAAGCTTGTTCACTGGGTGTAGAAGTGAGCAAGGCTGGTAAGGCAGGTAGACAGCTGAGGGTCGCTCTAGGCAAGAGATGGTGGCTTTGTCACTCCAGGAACTATAGTACATACACCTTGGAGCTCTGCCAGGCGGTCAGGGGTTCATGAAACAAAGGTGCAGGCTGAAGAAAACATGGGTCTTACCTGGACTGGTCATTTCCACCTTGTCCAGAGCACTCAGACCTGGTTTTCTTAATTGCTTTGTTTCCTGAACACCCAGGGTTTTGATTATTAGCTGCTAGGGATGACTTCATGTGGAGATTTTATTGCCTAATGGAGTGTACACATATGAAGGAAAAAAAACCACCTTGGAGGACAAGAATAAAAATACAGCTTTCCCAGAAATATATTTAAAGAAAAGAATCCATTAAAAGCAGGCAGCACATAAAGCACTAGTGTGAGGGGGAAGCCATGAAAGGGTGCGGGGGTGTGCTTGGGTGGCCGTGTGAGGCCAGGCCCCCTCCGCAGCCTACCCCACACCCCTTCCACAGCCTGCTCCAATGCCCCCATCCTGCCCCCGACCTCCACATTAGGCCCCAGACCCCCTCTAAAGCTTACTCTCAGACCCGCGTATCCTGCCCCCAGACCTGCTGGGCTGCAGAGATCTCTGGTGTCAGCCCTACACATGCGTGCACAAAACTCCTTCCTCCCTGAGCAGACTACTGAGGGGGTGGCTTCTCTAGGGCAGGGGTACTAGTCTAGGGCCTGTCCCAGAGGGGTGCCCACCGCTAAGTGTTCTGCAGAACCCTGCTCCTCCACCCCTCCTGCATGGTCTCTGCTCCCCCAGGCTCCACTTCTGCCCCATTGAGCCTTATCAGGGTGGCCTGCCTGAGCACAGACATCACCAAGTCTCTTTATACCAGTCTCCCAGGGGACTGGCTGACTAGCCCTGACCCACCAGCCAGCAACCAGTGCAGGACATAAAGCAGGGGCAGCCTAGTCTTCACCTTCTGCAGATGAGGACACTGGTAACAAAGTGTCCACAAGCGCAGGCTGTTGTTGGACATCTGGCTCAGTTAATCTCTCCAAGCTCTGGGCAGTAGGGACCATTATCCTCCCCAGTTTAGAGCTGATGGAGCAGGGACCATACAGGGCCATGGGTACTGGGGACGGGTACTCAGCTGTTGGAGGAGCTGGTGGGTTGGCAGGTCCCCTGCTCCTGACCAGGGCAGCCAGGGTGGCAAAGTGTGGATGGTACCTCCTGCACCAGACCACCTGCATCCTTGTCCCCCAGGTAACCTTTCCTTTGCAGCAAGACATCCCCTGCAATGAACCCACCCTGAGATTTTATTGAGCGAGTGAAAAAATTAATTAGCTTCATAGACTGTCACTTGACACTCTCCAGAGGACCCACCTCAGGCTTTCAGGGTGCCTGGGGCAGCTGAGGCCCTGAGGCAACTGGGCAGGCCAGGTGGGGCCCTCCTCAGATGGCCAGGAAGACACAGAAGCCTGACACAGCCTGGCCTTTGTCACCTCAAAATGTCACCATATGGTCACTTCTCTGAGGTGAGGCAGTGCCTGGCCCTGCCCCAGCCACATATACATGCATGCACACATACATGAACACGTGTGTGTCTTCACCTCCTTGTCCTCTCAGCGATGGCTCTTGCTCAGGGCAGTGTCCCTGCCTTCCAGCACTGGAACTTCACTATCATGGTTCCCATTGAAATTGTGTTTTGTTCCTCTAACTCCATGTGTAATGATTGGCCCTAGGCTCTGAGCTCTCCATGCTGGGACCACAGCCAGGGCAGAGATCCTCTTCAGGGTCAGGGTATGGTGCTTCACAGAGGCCCTAGAAGCCTCCCCAGCGTGGTCCTAGCCCAGAACCCAGCCTCTAGGCCCCAGGACAAGAGCCCAGCCTGAGCCTGGCTTGCCTTTTCTCCCACAGCCCCAAGTCCAGGTCCACCACTCTCCCAGGCCCTTTGAGGATGTTGTTACCACCAGGAGCACTTCCAGACCCTCCCTCTACCCCTACCTGGCTCCTGGGGCATTTGCAAGGGGAGTCACACCCAGCAAGTTGTACACAGGGGCTGCTGGCTGTGTGCTGAGCATGCGCCCCCAGACACCTCATAGTAGCTCTGTGAGCACCCAACTGACAGAGCAGAGCCACTGCCCATCTCAGTCATTCATCATTCACCCATTTATTCAGCAGGGGATTGTTTGTTTGTTCATTTGTTTTTGTGGTACCGGAGATTGAACCAGGGCCTTTGCACTGAGCTACATCCTCAGCCCTTTTAATTTTTTTTTTTTGAGACAGGGTCCAACTACAGCCCTCTTGCTTCCAACTCTGAGTGCTTGGATAGTAGAATGTGCCCACACACACAGCTTCAGCAGGGTTTTGAGTACCTCTCAGGTGCCAGGCTCTCTGCTAAGCACAAGGGTACACAGCAGGGTTGGGGGAGTCAGCATCTACCCTGAAGACTCACAGGACACGATTACTGGGACACAGATCATCAGCCAGGCTTGAAAGAGAGGGTCTGATGAGAAGGCCCAGTGTTCTGGGGGCCATAGGACAGCAGAAGTGGGGAGGGCAGGTGCTGGGAAGGACATACCTGAGCTCTATCTGAAGCAAGGTATCTATGAGCCTGGGGCCATGGTGGCACAGCCCTGAACAGACCCAGGCACAGTGTTGGCCAACAGGACCATATGTTGGCAGGGTCACAGCAGCACCTGTGGAAGTCTCTTGTCCTCTTCCCCTAAGGCCCACCATCCATGTAACCTGGCACCCAGGGCACTCACTGGTGGCTCTACACTTTAGTTCTGAGCTTAGGAGAAGTTTTCTGGCATGCCTGGAGCCTCATCAGTGTGCTCGGAGGCCTAGACCAGTGGTGGTGAACCTTTTAGAGCTTTCAATGATACAAATAGCCCCCTGTGGCACGTATGCCATAAGTTTGCCACCACTGGCCTAGGCTAAGGATAGGGGACTGCTACGAATGAGGGTGTCCGTTGGACAAGGGCTGCTGGGATAGCTTAGACTAATGTTCCTGAGAGACCTTCCCCTCCACCCCCAGCCCTTACAGTTGCACCATCACTGTCCCGGGGAGTCCACAGTGGAGTCTCTATAAAGCAAGTCTTAGCAGCACTGTAACTGGCTGACGTGGGGAGCAATGTCCTGCATTCCCTCAGGGGTTTACCCACTACCCCTCCCTCCAGGGGCATGTCACAAGACCAGTGTTTTGGGTGTCCTCTGTCTGTGGCAGGGAGCCCCTGCCACTATGGCTGGCAAGTCTGAGTCATTCTGCCTTTTGATGCCCACAGTGAACTCCTGAGAAAGCAGAAGAATCACAGCACTGAATGCCGTCCAGTTTCACTCAGCAGCGTTCACATGCTGCGGCGCCAACGGGCAAAAACCATACATAGCACCTATTCATTTCGAGGCCTGGCCTGCCGGTGGAAATCAGCATTTCAGCATGGCCAGGAAGGAGCCAGCGTTTCACTGTAGTATTTTAATGTATGGCTCTCCCACAATTTATACTCTAGGCCCCAGCTGATGGACATGTGGGTGGTTTCCAATTTTTTCATGAGTATAAATCACGCCATAGCAAACAGAGTTGGACATGTGTCCTTGTGCAAATGTGCTGGATTTTCCTTTATAGCACCTTTTCCCAAACTTGCTAAGAAATAACACCAGCTGGTGAGCTTGTTCAATGTGTAGGTCTCTAGGTCTTTGTAAGTGGGTCTGATTCTAGGACCTAGGAATCTTTTTTTTTTCAACAGGTACTTCCCTGGTTCCTCCTGTTATTAGCCAAGTTGAGCACCCCGATACAGAAGTAGTAAGGCCAGCTTAAGCAAAAGAGCTGGCTCTGGCAACCGGCACCTTCCCTTTTACTAATTAGGTAGTGCCCGCTGGCCACGCCAAAGTCTTCCCCACCTCTCCCCACTCCAACAGTGAGAAAGAGTCCTGTGTTTCTACAACCTTGCCAATTCTTGGTATAGTGAGACTTCTTAAACATCTCCTGATGGGAAAGATGTATGATGATACCTTGTTTTAAATAATCTGAGTTTTACACGTTGGTAGAGTGGTTGAGCACTATTTCAAATGTTTGGTGAGCAGTTCTGCCGCCTGTTTGTGGAGTACATATTCCTGTCCTTCATGTGCTTAATGCCTGTCAGTTCGTTACTGACGATACATTCTCCTCCTCTTCCTCTATCAGTTATAGTTGGTACAAGATCTCCTCCCAGTCTGTGGTTGTCTTTCCAGTTTGTTTTTGATGTCTTATGGAAAAAAAGCTTTAATCTGACATATAATTATTTTTGAAATGTCATCATTTTGTGATGGTTTCTGAGTTTTCTACCTTGTCTAAGAAATCTTTCCTTCCCTGGCTTACGATTAGGATATTCTTCTATATTTTCCTTCAGAAGTTTTAAAGTTTTACTTTACACATTTAGGCTGGAAGTCTTCTTGAATTTGATTTGTATGATGTGAGGTAGAGATTTGATTTGATTTTCTGTACAGACAGCCAGTTGTTGTAACACCATCTATAACAGTCCACCCTTTCCCCACTGACTTGGAATGCCACCTCTGCTGTGTCAGTTTTCCATATTTGCCTTTTTAATTTTTTTTAGTACTGGAGATAGATCACAGAGCCTGTCTTGGTCACATTCTCACCACTGAGACACAATACCCAACATCTACAACTTAAAGCAGGAGAAGTTTATTTTGGCTTGTGTTTCCAGTCTGTAGTCAGCTGGCTGTGACACAGGAAAGCATGACAGAGGGGCATAGCAGAGGAAAAGCTGCTCAGCACATCACAGCAAGTCAGGAAGCAGAGTGCAGGGAGGAGCTGGGAAGGGAGAGACATTCTTCCGGGCCACGCCCCCAGTGACCCGCCTCCTAACAGTAAGTCAGCTACATCACGCCAAGATCCAGTCACCTTCCAAACACATGAGGCTTTGGGGGCCCTTTTAGACCTAAACCATGACGGGACCTTTACACTGAGCAACATACCTAGCCTTTTTTAATTTTCAAATTTTGAGACAGTGTCTTGCTAAATTGCCACATAGGTTCTCCTATCTTAGCCTCCATGAGTGCTGGGATCA